>NW_027281158.1:0-334019 GCF_046629955.1 Centroberyx affinis | reverse complement strand
GTTACCAGTTGTAAGAGCCAGGACTGAGGTGGTAGGAGACTGCTGTAAAAGAAGGAAGGATGTGTATTCTGCTTCATTACCTGCTCGCAGATTCGCATTTGTATAGTGTGGTTCACTTTTTTTAATGTGTGGTAAATAAAAAGTAAAGGTTTCTGTATTCTGTGCTCGTCTCTTGGTCTTTACTTCCTCACAGAGATCCATCACATGAGATCCAGTTGGGTGCCAAGCAGAGGTGTGACCAAGTCGACTTTGCTCGAGTCCCAAGTCAGTCTCAAGTCTTGAGGCAGGAGTCTCAAGTCTAAATATAGATTACGAAGGCAAGTCTAAATGTAGAACAAATCAAGTGAGAACAAATAAATAGTACAGTATCAATTTAATATCTTAAAGAAAAATAAATGTCTAGGACTTTTCATTGCAATATGGTTTTAATAGGATAAAAACTTGGTAAGAGCATCATGAGTTTGATTTCTAGAATCAGTTTCAGCTTCAATAAATTCAATCATTCCATACAAATTCAGAAAACAATTTAAATTCAGTCGTCTGCTGGAACAAATCTCATCACTTTCAATCTAAGTCATTTACACAAACACAAGATCTCAAGTCAAGACTTTAGAAACCTTTTCATGTCGTCAAAGTCAAGTCTCAAGTCTTCTCTTCATGCATCAAGTCAAGACTCAAGCAATTAAAATTGGGACTCGAGTCCAAGTCATGTGACTCAAGACCTCTGCAGTGAGAGCTAACTGTTTGAAAACTGGTTGAACTTCAGTATCCAGAAATTCTGTAATGCTAGGTCAGTAAACTGCCGCAGCCCCGGCCAGCTGGTGAGGCTTTAAATAGAATGAATCTACCGCATCTGAATATGAGGGGATGGGATGCTCTTCCTTGTTGGAGGCTCACTTGTGATTTAGGCAGATAAGACGGCTGTATTTTACACAAAAAATTGCCTCTGTAGCTTTAAGCGTGCATAATCCACAAAATCTGTGGGGTTTGGGGTTGTGATAATGTTTATTCATATTTAATATTTGCAAACATGTATGTTTCTAATTGTAACCTGCCAAGGGACTGCAGCTCTAAGATAAATCTGGTACAATATATCAAATGGTAACATTTATGTTTCACATTGTACATGGTCCACAGACACCAGTATTAACAAAATCATTTAGATTTTCAGAAAAGCATTTTTGTTTTACTCTTAAACGCTCTAATTTAGTGCTGTGCACTGGCTGATAAATAGATGGATAGATAGATAGATAGATAGATAGATAGATAGATGTGTGTGTAAATACATGTGGGCTATGGATTTTGGTGAAGGTGTCCATGCCTGAGAGACTAAAGGCAGTGGGTCTAACTGGCCAACGAAAATTCTCTAGATTAATGTCTTCAGGGCTAATGGCACGTGGCTGCCAGGCCAATGGGCGGAGCTCCGAGTCCATTAGAGGACAGAACTCACCTGTGTTAAACACCTTGTCAACAGTAGAGTCAACAGTAGAGTCACCAACCGCTGCAGCGCTATGGACCCTGAACAGACTGGAGCCGCCGGAGTCCAACTGAAGGACGAACTCTCTGAGAAATGTCAGAAGTTGTTTCTGGAGTTCCTGGAAGAGTAAGTATGTTAACAGAGGTCTTGTTGGAAGATAATGCATTTTTGAAATGAGAAACAAATGCATGCGAGGAACTCCGGGGATGCGTTCCGATCTCTTGTATGGAGAGCACGTCACACCAAACTCTATGCTAAATCTGGCGATTCAGTGTTGCCTTGCTTCTCGGCAAACGTACATACCTGGTAGAACATGACTTAAGTCATTTTATAAGTCAATAGTGTCTTCTGGTGTATTCGGCATATAGGCTAACCATAACCCACCAAGCGTTACTGCATTTCAATAAAATCTAAATGTTAAGATTTAAGAATTGGGTCACATTGCTCGCTACCGCCAGCCATGGTGTGTTTCGGTGGAAGACGACTGTGTTAACAGGTGAACTGGTTCTAAACGTTTATTTTTTTGTAAATAAATCATGCCCGGTGTATTGGATGCATGCCGAATTGAAGAGCGTGTCCTAACGTTCCATACAACGTCAAAATGTTGTACCAGGTAGGTAGCCTACCGTTGCCGATAAGCCAGGCAGCATTAAACTCTTAAGATTGAGAATGGAACTTGGTGTACTGTTTTTACAAAAGCACGGTACGCATCGGATCTAAATCCAACACCAACAGTTGGCAACCATGATCCATGGAGACACAAGAGTGTGCTCGTTTTCATTCCAACCAAACGCTACTGATTTAACACCTTCAACTAGAGTGGAGGGACTAAGCAGTGAGTGAAATCAGCTGCTGAAGTGTTTGGTATTGAAAACATGCAGATTCGTGGATGGACATTCCATGGCAAAGTCCCTGCGTCTAATATCATTTACAAAACTTTTAAAGTCAGCTGATTTCCAATACATTTCTGACTGACATCTGATATCTTGTCAAGTATAATACATTATTAGATGTAGATCACCGTAGATCACCGAAGCATAACCTATGTGAAATCTTAGATTTATTTCCAAAATGGACTTCTGCCATCTTAGGTCTCAAATTTGGGCTCACTATGGAGAGTACCACACCTGGCTACTGTTTCTCTCCCTCTCCCTCCTTTTTCCTCTTTTTCCAGGTGTTCCTAGTTACCCTAATGACTTGCAATGTTGGTAAAGGTGGTGCCCATGTAAGGACGGAACAGCATAACTCGCTGTATTTGCTTGTTTTTGTACTGTTTTGTTTCCCCTTTTCCTTTCAGGAGTGCGGTCCAGATTTCATGGCTTGGTTTGTTAGTTTAGTTTTCTTTATAGTTCTAGTTCTTTTCTTATAGTTGTTAGTTTAAAGGAGCACTCCATTGTTCATCATTATCTCTATGCATTTGCCATAAGGATAACATTCAATCAACTCTGCCACTTAGACGCATCATCACTGCCTTCACCTCATCGTCAGCATCCAAAGCAGCAGATTAGAGGCATTCCATCTCAGTTCACCTGAAAATAAAAACAAGGTTTAGTTTCAGGTTAGTTTGTAACCTCTGATACAGTGTCAGTAAGAAGAAAGGTTCCTAGCACTTTTTTGTAAAAATGTTCTTTGGTTGTATACATGTTTTGATTTCCGATGGTTCCTTTTAACTGTCAATTTTAAAACTCGGACTGATTTCGACAAGCTTTGGCACAATTAATGATGAAGGTACAAGGAATCCAAAACTACAACCAAAGGTCCCTCATCAGAATCAGAATCAGAAATCAGAATCAGAAATACTTTATTGATCCCCGAGGGGAAATTGGGTTACATTGCAGCTGCTCACATTGTAGAAGTGAATATATACAAGCGTAGAGAAATTATAAGAAATTATAAGAAAAATAGAAATACGAAAGTAAGAAATATGTAAAATATGTGCATTATACTACAATATATAACAAAGAGAATAAAAATAAAAATAATAATAATAATATAGAAATAAGAGAAATAAGAATTATGTACAATATGCATCATACTCCAATATATACATACACCAGTGTAAATAATTAAATAATTAATAAGTATTGCACAGTTGAATTATTGCAGTTGAATTATTGCACAAAAAAAATTGGTATTGCACAGTTAGATATAAGTTATAAGTTATGGGTTGTAACTGCTGACAGGATGAAATAAGTTCAAGAGCCAGTCTACTGACTCAGAGTGTCTGACACTCTGAGGGAGGAGTTGAAAAGTTTGATGGCCACAGGCAGGAATGAGTTCCTGTGGCGCTCTGTGGTGCATCTCGGTGGAATGAGTCTTGCACTGAATGTGCTCCTGTGCTTGACCAGCAAGTCATGGAGTGGGTGGGAGACATTGTCCAAGATGCCATGTAACTTGGACAGCATCCTCCTCTGTGACACTGCCACCAGAGAGTCCAGCTCCACCCCCACAACGTCACTGGCCTTGCGGATCAGTTTGTTGAGTCTGTTGGCGTCTGCTGCCCTCAACCTGCTGCCCCAGCACACCACAGCAAACAGGAGAGCACTGGCCACCACAGACTCATAAAACATCCTCAGCATTGTCCGGCAGATGTTGAAGGACCTCAGCCTCCTCAGAAAGTAGAGACGGCTCTGGCCCTTCTTGTAGAGAGCTTCAGTGTTCTTAGCCCAGTTCAGTTTATTGTCAATGTACACTCCCAGGTACTTGTAGTCCTCCACAGTGTCCACACTGACCCCCTCGATGGAAACAGGGGTCACCGGTGTCTTGGCCCTCCTCAGATCCACAACCAGCTCCTTAGTCTTTGCCACGTTGAGCTGCAGATGGTTCTGCTCACACCATGTGACAAAGTTTCCCACCACAGCCCTATACTCAGCCTCCACACCCTTGCTGATACATCCAACTATAGCAGAGTCATCAGAGAACTTCTGAAGATGGCAGGACTCTGTGTTGTAGTTGAAGTCCGTGGTGTAGAGGGTGAAGAGGAAGGGAGATAGGACTGTCCCCTGCGGGGCCCCAGTGTTGCTGACCACTCTGTCTGACACACAGTGTTGCAAGCGCACATACTGCGGTCTGCCAGTCAGGTAGTTGACAATCCAGGACACGAGGGGGGCATCCACCTGCATCGCTGTCAGCTTCTCACCCAGTAGAGCCGGCCGGATGGTGTTGAAAGCACTGGAGAAGTCAAAAAACATGACCCTCACCGTGCTCGCCGGTTTGTCCAGGTGGGCGTAGACGCGGTTTAGCAGGTAGATGACGGCGTCCTCAACTCCAAGTCGGGGCTGGTAGGCGAACTGGAGGGGGTCCAAGAGTGGCTTGACCATGGGTCGGAGCTGTTCCAGGACAAGTCTCTCCAGGGTCTTCATGATGTGGGAGGTCAATGCCACCGGTCTGTAGTCCTTGGAGCCAGCGGGACGCGGCGTCTTCGGCACAGGAACGAGGCAGGACGTCTTCCACAGCACGGGGACCCTTTGAAGACTCAGGCTCATGTTGAAGACATGGTGAAGTACTCCACATAGCTGGGGGGCACAGGCTTTGAGCACCCTGGGGCTGACACCATCAGGGCCTGCAGCCTTGCTTGAGTGGAGTCTCATCAGCTGTCTTCTTACATGGTCAGCTGTGAAGCACACTGTAGAGGTTACAGGTAGGGGAGGGGGAGGGGTGGAGTTGTCAGGTTGGAGAGGGCAGTCAGTCTGGGAGCCAGAGGGGGGGGGAGTGGGACCCTCAGTGGAGGATGGGGGGCTGTAGGAGGGGGGAGGGGGGGGCGATTGAGTAGATGTTGGTTGGAGGCAGACGACAGATGAGTCAAGGGGGGGCTGGGCAGGGGTCACTGTGTCAAATCTGTTGAAGAACAGATTAAGTTCGTTGGCTCTGTCCGAGCCGCCCTCAGCCCCTCTGCCGCCAGTCGGCCTGAAACCAGTGATGGTCTTCATGCCGCTCCAGACCTCTCTCATGTTGTTCTGCTGGAGTTTCTGCTCCAGCTTCCTCCTGTACTTCTCTTTAGCCTCCCGGATCTTCCCTTTCAGGTGACTTTGGATTGTTCTCACCTCTTCCCTATTGCCAGCTCTGAAAGCCCTTTTCTTTGTGTTGAGGATGGCTTTGATTTCCTTTGTTACCCATGGCTTGTTATTTGGATAACAATGGACAGTCTGTGCTGGGACAGTGCAATCCACACAGAAGTTAATGTAGTCTGTTATACACTCTGTGACCCCACCCTTTGAATATTTATAGAGATCTGAGACAGTGGGTGTCGGGGCCTTGCTGATTTGATACGGAATACCCCATTATATTATTTATAATAATTGTAGGCTATTTTTCAATGTTGCTTGCCTCGATGTTTCTCAGCTTCTTGGTCTTCAGGACCAGTGTGAGCGACACTGCTCCTGGTAGGCAGGCGACACTCACAAGACTCACCGCTCTGCTTCTTCTGCTGTTGGCGGAGGCTTGGGTGTATGAGGTGGAAGGGACCGTGCTGACCAAGGCCAAAATTAACTAAAAAACTAACTCAATTAACTAAAAAGTAACTAAACCCCAGATCCAAATCTGTGTAATGCCTGACATCAAATGGTAAAAAGCATGCTACTGAAATGGCAGATGAATAGCAGATGGCCGTTTCAGTTGCACGCTTTGCCGATTTGGGCTTTGAGTTTAGTTAAGAGCAAGTTATGCTTCTGCGTCAAAGCAGAGTTGAGACGTTCAGTTCCGGAAGGAATTGAACCGAGAAATAGTCACGCCCATGTCTTCACGTCTCAACTCTATTTCTCACCATGAATTCAGTGACATCAGGTAGTCTTTATAATTCGGAAATGAGGTGTCCTACAGATGAACATATCTGCAAACCTCAGCTAGTCTCTCTTCTGCTCCACGTTGTCTTCACTATTGGCGGACATCAACCAGATATAGGTAGGAGGAAATGCGAAGCAGGCTAATCACAGTTCTTGCTGTCCATGTCGCACTAAGCACAGTTATATTTTTGGAGAGGAGCATGTAAGCTACAGCGGCAGCCTCTGTGGGCGATGCCAGCACCGCAAAGACCGATGCCGTAGCTTTGACACCGAAGTATAAATTACCTAGCCTGATATTCAGATTCAGATTGCCTCCTTGTTAGCCGTTTTCTGTATGTGGGGGGGGGGGGTGATTTTCCCCGAACCAATCACTAGTGACTGACGTATCCGGCCGCTCTGACATTATTTTCTGATGTTGGTTGTTTTTGACAAAAATGTTGTCTTTGAAAAACCATTGCACGAACGGTTCAAACTTTAGTCCTGTCCACAAAGGCACTGATTGGCTCCATTTGTTTTTCCGAGCTAGACCAAACCATTGACTAGAGCAACACTAGACTCTCTGAATCGCTCAACAAAATCCGAAGAGTGGGCGGGACATGACTGGTCTGGAACCAGGTGATAAATTACCCATTACTCTTTAAGATGTAGGAATAACTCAGACCTTTCACTAAGCACTAGAACAATTCACTGCACCAAACCAATCACTTGCTTGAGTTATGGAATTGCGGAAATGCATCAATTTTTGAATCCCATTCACGCTCGTTTCATCGACCTACACTTTTTCACACCGAATATCTTTTATTCTTTTAGCAATGCGTGTTGGTTTTAGAACACCTATAACCTTTGAACCACAACAACCCCACATAAACAACCGTTTTTATTATTTTACTGGTACTTATTTTAATCCTCAGCCTTTTTCATTTTTAACGGTTTTGGTTTTTTTGCTTTTTTACAAATCTCACACATCAATAAAGTGCTTGTGGCCTCCATAAATGAAACTCTCCTGTCCAGCATATCAAATCCGCATACCTGGTTTTAAAGGAATGGTTCACAGAATCCAAAAATGAAAATTCTGTCATTATCTACTCGCACTCACGCCATCTGAAACACAGGTGAAGTTTCTTTGCCCATAACACACAGGGAGGTTCCCAGCACAACTTCGTAGCAGCCTTCTCCAAAACAACTGAAGTCAATGGGGACCTGTTCTTTAGAGTTCCAAAAAGGGCAAAAGAAATGCCTTAAAATTAAGACCTTTATTTACACCATTATTTAGTGCAAATCTTCACTACAGCCGTCGTTTTCGAAAACGCTCATGATGAGCGTACCCAGACTTTGTACGCTCGCTGGAATCTTCCCTGCTGCCGTGTTTAACTCGTACGAGTCAGCTATCTCTTTTTGATTGGTTAAAATATCCTCTTTGATAGATCCAAGGTGCTTGGTTTACCTTGCAGGTTTCAGAGCCCAACAGGTGAGTTGCTGTACCTGCCCGATGCCGAGGAGCTAATCCGGCCAGAGAGAAACACCCTGACTGTCAGCTTCACCAACATAGAGCATTTCAACCAGCAACTGGCCACCACCATCCAGGAGGAGTATTACAGGTAATGGGATGGTTAGTTGGGTCAAGTAGCCAGTGCCTCTATCAATAGGTTTAATTATTTAATTGAATGTTAAATATCTTTTTGAGGTTGACTGCATCGTGGTAGAGTAGGGCAAGTGAAAATGCCCTGCCTGATGATTTTTCCTTCCTGCAAATCTTTTCTAAAATGTAGATTTCAATCAGAGACACTTAACATCAAAGGAGTTTGAACCATTATACTAATGGTTATACAGTTGTATTTGGTGGAAAAGGCTCTGCTGTTGAGGATGCTCCCCAATGAATCCAGGCAGCATGCGAGAGATTCTGCGGGGAGCGCAATAAACCCCCCAAGCTATAGTAGACCTATCATTAATAATATGAAACCAACATAAAACCAGATATAATTCAGAGATAGCTTGCACTAGAGCTGCAACGATTAATCGATGAATCGATTAGTTGTCAACTATTAAATGAATCGCCTATTTTGATAATCGATTAATCGGTTTGAGTTCTCTGATTCCAGCTTCTTAAATGTGAATATTTTCTGGTTTCTTTACTCCTCTATGACAGTAAACTGAATATCTTTGGGTTGTGGACAAAACAAGACATTTGAGGACGTCATCTTGGGCTTTGGGAAACACTGATCCACATTTTTCACCATTTTCTGACATTTTATAAACCAAACAACTAATCGATTAATCGAGAAAATAATCAACAGATTAATCGACACTGAAAATAATCGTTAGTTGCAGCCCTAGCTTGCACAAGCATCCTGGGAACTGATAATAACAGGAGGAGGTTGGGGTGGTGGAAGGAGTTTGCATCGACTTGGGTCAACCGCAGCAGTGACATGAATGAACGGCAGTGTGAGCTGGCAGATTATGAAGACCGCCTCATTGACTTGTTTGAATGTGATTGGTGATGAGAGTCAGCTTGGATTGGACAATTGATAGCCAATCATCTGATAGCGTACACAACTTCAGTGTTTTGCCTGAACTAACGCAATGCTCCATTTGATTTGAAATTGGCATTTGAAAACTGCAGTAGGCAATTGTGGTGTTAACTGGGAAAAACTGTTCACGTCAGCCTGCTAGTGGTAATTACAAGGATGTGGGATTATTATACATTTTTTTGTAAACTCCCCTAGCGAATTGTGTCAATACAGGCCATAACTGCTGCAGCAAATAAAGTGCTTATAACCCCAAAGTACAAACTTCATAGCTCCAATAGTATCACTCCACCATGTTGAAGCAAGAATTAAGCAAGGATGTTTATTGCTTAGCAACACAGAACTACTTTTTTGTTGACAGAGGGACAATTTAAAATGAGTAAATTAAAACCCAAAGCTAGTGTCTTTTTTATGTTTGATGCTACTCTAAAAGTTTTGTATGAAAGTAATAATATTCTGGAGGTCGGGCATTTTGTCATTCCCGTGACTGCAGCACAGGTGACCATAACTCAATATAGCACAACCTCTATTGTTAATTCTTTCCATCATCTCCCAATATATAAGGGGTGTCATCTTCCCAGACAGGTCATTTTCTGCCCGCTCTACCCTATTGTGGGTTCAATTAACTTGTGGGTTCAATTAACAAGTTCTCTTAACTTAAGAGAACTTGTCCAACTCATCACTCCTTAAAAAATGGTGATGTAGCTTGCCAGAAACATTTGACAAGCTATGCCCCTGTCTGTCCAGCCTTAGTTTCAGCCTGTCTGTATGACTGCCTCTCTCCTACAGGGTCTATCCATATTTATGTCGGGCGGTGCGCCACTTTGCCAGAGACCACGGCACCATCCCTCCATCCAAAGAGTTCTACGTGGCGTTTTCTGACTTCCCTTCTAGACAAAAGTATGTTTTCAGTACACATCACAGAAAAAACATTCATCCTTTGATATATTGCTAAATAACTAACATTTAGACCTGTGATTTTGGCTTTGCAATACTGTAGCATTATTAACGCTGGGGTTCAACAGATATGGGTTTATGAGGGCCAATACTAATATTTATTGACTGAAACTGATGGCTCATATTTTGTGTCGATATTCAATGGCTATAAATTTGTCAATTTTCAAGCCAAGTATTAAACATTTCCCCCAGGTTTTAACTCTGAAATGGCATTTAGACCATGGGACAATAAAACTTTCCATTGAAACCCAGACTAGCTTTAGAGTTGGTAGCTCTTTGAGGCAGGCTGACTCACCACACTTTCACCTTCTGGAACTGTGGTCAGGTAGGAACCTCCATCATCAAAAAAAATCTTCCCAAGAAAATATCAGCCCCATATGTCATATATCAATATATGGTTCTTACCCTAACTGACACCAGTGTACCTCCTGCCCAGGATCCGGGAGCTGTCTACAGCTCGTGTTGGCACTCTCCTCCGGATCAGCGGCCAGGTGGTCCGGAGCCACCCGGTCCATCCTGAGCTGGTCAGCGGTACTTTCCTGTGTCTGGACTGCCAGTCGCTCATCAAGGATGTGGAGCAGCAGTTCAAATACACCCAGCCGTCTATCTGCAAGAACCCTGTGTGTGCCAACCGCAGAAGGTTCATGCTGGACCCCAACAAGTCCCGCTTTGTTGACTTTCAGAAGGTGGGTCAGTGTCAGTGGTGTAAAGTAACTAAGTACATTTACTCAAGTACTGTACTTAAGTACCATTTTGAGATACTTGTACTTTACTTGAGTATTTCCATTTGATGCTACTTTATACTTCCACTCCACTACATTTCAGAGGGAAATATTGTACTTTCTACTCCACTACATTTATTTGACAGCTTTGGTTACTTTTCAGATGGAGATTTGACACAATGGATAATATAACAAGCTTTTAAAATACAACACATTGTTAAAGATGAAACCAGTGGTTTCCAACCTTTTTGGCTTTTGACATCTTACAAAAAGCAGTGTGTAGTCGGGGTCACATTTCAGATGTCTATGAGTTGTTAACAGCTCCATCAAATAGTGATTTTTCCCTCTAAACCTCACATGGTTTCATTTCAATAAATGTTCAAATGATCCAATATTTCAGCAAAAATCAAAGATTAGAGAAAAAGTCCAAAAACTGAAAACCGATATGTGTATCAGAACTTTGTTTTTTCTTCTCCCATGAATCATCTCACGACCCCTCAGATTTATCTGGTGACCCTTTGGAGGGGCCCGACCCCTAGGTTGGGAACCACTGGACTAAACTAGCTAACTGTATATAAAGTAGTTCAAACTAGCTCCACCTCCAGCAGCTACAACAGTAACATGCTGCTTACACACTGATGCTTCAGTATTAATAATCTAATGATGTCATATATATATAATAAAATATCAGTCAGAGGGACCAAAGCACTACTTTTACTTTAATACTTTAACTACATTTTGCTGCTAATACTTATGTACTTTTACTTAAGTAGGATTTTTCATGCAGGACTTTTACTTGTAATGGAGTATTTTTACATTGTTGTATTGGTACTGTTACTTAAGTAAAGGATCAGAGTACTTCTTCCACCACTGGTCAGTGTTGACCTTTAGCCTTGGAGGCCCTGTGTAGTTCTAGAGCACAGTACTAAACCTGTCGGGGTTAAAGATTTTGCACTAGCACTGCTAGGATTATGAGTTTGACCCTGAAAATGGATGCTCTTGCAGTATTGTAAGGTGCTTTGAATAAAAGTGGCCACTAAGGGAATTTATGTTGCATACACATCCAAGTGTAAATCAGGAATTTTAACGTTAGGTTCCTCCCTGCGGATGGGCCCAGTTTCTAGACTGTATTAAAGTGATGTGTGCTTTTGATGTGTGCTGTCTGTGTGTGTGTGCATGTATGCATATATGTAAAATTTCTTCTCTCCCACGTGCAAATGTAAAGCCGAGGTAATCTTGTAATTTGTCACAACCAGGAGTATATTATTGCCTGCTACCTCACTTGCATCCATTCAAGTTTCAATCAATACATGACAAACAAATGCTAAAATGAAAGTTTGTTTCACCCTCTCCCAGGTGCGAATCCAGGAAACCCAGGCAGAGTTGCCCCGGGGATCGATCCCGCGGAGTGTCGAGGTGGTCCTGAGAGCAGAAGCTGTGGAGATGGCCCAGGCTGGAGACCGCTGTGACTTCACCGGGACACTCATAGTAGTACCTGATGTGGCAGCACTGGTTACTGCAGGTAGCTATTTTGGGAACGCACCCATGTAGAAACCTAACTTGGATTTTAGAGGAAAGAGGGGTGGGTGAGAGCAAGTTTGAGAGCAAACTAGTGGTGGATGTGGCTACCTGTTTCCTTTCATATGTATCATCTACTGCGTCTTCTATAGCAGTGATTCTCAACGTGGGGTCCGGGGACCACCAGGGGTCCTTGAGGGTGTTCCAGGGGGTCCCCAGCAAACTGATCAATTGTCAAACTTCAGCATTTTTTTTGTTTACAAGAAGTTAACACAATTAGAGAATGCAGAAGAATTACTATTTTGATCATAGTTTCACTGTTATCTCTCTAGATAGTCATGGAATTCTGGACAAAATCATATCTAACAATAAAAATATTATCATATTTGGGTTTGAGAGACAAAATCTCATCAATTGTGGGTCCATGGCCCTAATGTGGACTAAATAAGCGGTCCTTGATATGAAAAAGGTTGAGAATCACTGTTCTATAGCACAGCGAGTTCTACAAAATCAGCAGTCTGTGCACTCAGCTCTTAGACTGTCGTTGATCATCTATGTTGGGACTGTAAGGGTGCATCCCAAAGCTTTTTCACTACTCCTTCCTTCCCTCCCTCACTATCACTCCTCTCCTACCAGGATGTAACTGGCAAGAGAGACGAGGGGAGGAGTGGAGTGGAGGTGAGCAGGGAGCCAGGGAAAGTGGAGGCCATTTGGGCCCATTTATTTTCTACTGCGTCATCAAAAATAGACATCTGCTATTGATGAAGTGGCCCTATCATAACTGATGTAGCCCCAGTCCGTAATATGCCTCATAGCCAAAGTTTTTATGCGCACCCAGCATAAAATATGAATGTCATATTCATACTCTGTCTGCACTGCCATCCTGCTGATTTTAATTTGATAATTAACATAAGCTACAGTACGACAGGTTTATGTAGTACACCTATAGGCATATTTAACCCCCTCTTGGAAATTAGTGGTAAATTTTAAACGAATTGCCTACCATGTTTTGTCAGTCATATTCACTCAATTGCTGCTTCCACGGACTTTGACACGTGACGTGGTTATACCTCCTTATAGATTTGTTTTACACTGCCAATACCAGTGACACCACAACTTAAACTTGCCTGGTAACATTGATACCTCTCTATGCTCTAAACCTCTTATCACATCCTGTCATAAACCCCGATTCTGCTCTTTCTTAGTTTTGTATTATATCATCTTCCCAAACTTTTGACAGGCTTCTCTGATCTTTTTGGAACTGCCTCTTTGTCAGTGTTGAATCTTATTGGAACTGCCTCTTCGTCAAATCTTATTGGAACTGCCTCTTCGTCAATGTCGAATCTTATTGGAACTGCCTCTTCATCAATGTCGAATCTTATTGGAACTGCCTCTTCGTCAATGTCGAATCTTATTGGAACTGCCTCTCAATGTCGAATCTTATTGGAACTGCCTCTTCGTCAAATCTTATTGGAACTGCCTCTTCGTCAAATCTTATTGGAACTGCCTCTTCGTCAATGTCGAATCTTACTGGAACTGCCTCTTCATCAATGTCGAATCTTTTTGGAACTGCCTCTTTGACTGGAACTGCCTCTTCGTCAAATCTTATTGGAACTGCCTCTTCGTCAATGTCGAATCTTACTGGAACTGCCTCTTCGTCAATGTCGAATCTTTTTGGAACTGCCTCTTTGACTGGAACTGCCTCTTCGTCAGTGTTGAATCTTATTGGAACTGCCTCTTCGTCAATGTCAAATCTTATTGGAACTGCGTCAGTGTTGAATCTTATTGGAACTGCTTCTTCGTCAATGTTGAATCTTATTGGAACTGCCTCTTCGTCAATGTAGAATCTTATGTCTTAGTTTCTCCTTGACAATAAAGATGCTTCTTGATTTGCATGTTTTTTTTACTTCCCTCCTACTCCATTTTCATCAATGAACTTGCCAAGCAGCCCATTTGTACATGGTGCTGTTGTAGTCACAGTTGTAATATTGCCTACATAGGCCTTAATGGGCGGGTGGCAAATCCCTCCCTACTGCCTTTCCCCATTTGGATGCCCTAATGATTACCTCCATTTCCATAGTGAATGGAAATAATTCTTGATTGGTTACATGTTGGTGACAGAGGAATTTAAGGTATCCTACAGTCGCTCTTGATGTAATTGGCTGCGGATCACTTTCTCACTCTATCCATCAGCAACTCGTTCAGAAACCAGCACCAGAGTGACGGGGAAGGAGGGCTTTGACGCTGATGGGATCCAAGGACTGAGGGCTCTTGGTGTCAGGGATTTGTCCTATAGACTGGCCTTCTTAGCCTGCCATGTCGCTCCTACCAACCCACGGGTTAGTACACACACACACACACACACACACACACACACACACACACACACACACACACACACACACACACACACACACACACACACACACACACACAGTTTTTATACAGGCATGAAACGCAGCATCATTTCATGCGAAAATCTATCTAACTGCAGAGAAAAATGAGGCCCTGGTTCTTTTACCTTTTTTACTTCTTTTACCCACTCTGACACACGTGCGCACACACACACACACAGTTTGGAGGTAAGGAGTTGCGTCAGGAGGACCAGACGGCAGAGAGTGTGAAGAGCCAGATGACTGTGGAGGAATGGGAGAAGGTGTTTGAGATGAGCCAGGACAAGAACCTCTACCACAACCTGTGCAGCAGCCTCTTCCCCACCATCCATGGTAAAACATTTTTTTTTTTTTAAAGCTGCACTAGGAAGTGAGGCCACAACAGAGAATTAGTCCCATCCCCACTAATTGAGATACTGTAGAGTAGTAGAGCAACCTTATGTACTCATATTAAATTCTGGTGTCCATATGGTCACTGGTGGGAAATCTAAAAGTCTCCTAAGCCTGAGTCTGAGGTTGTATAGTGGTGCATTAATACTATAAGTTGGCATCTCCAGGTTTTGTGGTAACTAGAGATCAGAGGAAAAATACAGCCTGCCTGTGCCCTGCTGTTCTGTCTGGCGGTCTCTGTGACTGTCCCAGGCTCTGTAATCAGCCACTCCAAAATCTCAGGGCGCCTGAATCTTAACAACCAACCAGGACAGCGTTCTGCAAGTAGGCGTCCCTACCTGTCTGTCAATCACACACGCACATAGCTCAGTCTACTTCTGACTAGTTTGTTTCTGATTTTTGGTACCTGTTCGGACCTTTTACTCACCTGTCAGGATTGTTGCGATTGTTCCGCTGACACATTTTCTTTCCCCTATGTCCTAGCAGTGCACTATTCACTGTGGTTGCACAGCCTGAGGAAGACCCTTGTGGTTGAAATGTGTGGCGTGTTTCTTCTCTGCCCGAGTACTCTGTTTCTCCTGTACTTTCTGCCTCATGTGAGATGTACCACACTGGTAAATTTGCTGCGTTTCAGTGTGTACCAAGGTTATTATCGTTAACGAAAACTAACGATATAACATTTTCGTTAACTGAAATAAAAATAAAAACGAGGCTTTACAAAAAACGATAACTACCTGAAACTGTATTGTGCGTTTAAAAAACTAAACTAAAATAAAATGTCTTTAGTTTTCGTCTTTGTCAATTTATTTCATACATAAGCCTAGTATTTTGAATTTTTGAATCTCGCCCCTGACAAATACCCCATATTACAAAAAAAGACTAACCTTAACATTGAAACTAATAAAAACTAAACTAAAACTAAGCATTTTCAAAAAATAAAAACTAAACTGAACTAGCAAACCCGCTTTAAAAACTAATTAAAACTAAACTGAAATTGAAAACATAAAGTCAAAACGAATTAAAAATAATAACTAATGAAAAATGCAAAACTATAATGACCTTGGTGTGTACCTATACTCAAAATATACACATTTTTTGCGTCATATTCAGTGATGCTCCTCTTTGTTGATTACTGGTCTGCTGAGCCTCCTTTTTGTAGTCCCATCGTTTTTCATGATCTGGGTATAGGTTAAATGAGTGTTATATCAATCAAGTGATGGAGAGTGGCAAAACAGTTTTATTTATATAAACATGTCTCAGAATATTACTTTATCGATGTCTTGTTGCGATGAGATAAAACTTATTACCCAGTAGGGAAACTGGGTCGTTGTAGCAGCAGCCAAATTCTGATTCCAAACGCCACTTCAACTCGTAATGATTGAAATCCCCCTCGCCGGTGTCTGGTTGCCAGGTAATGATGAAATCAAGCGAGGCATTCTGCTAATGCTGTTTGGCGGCGTTGCCAAGACGACCATGGAGGGTACTGCCCTGAGGGGCGACGTCAATGTTTGCATCGTCGGAGACCCCAGCACGTCCAAGAGCCAGTTCCTCAAGTATGTATACACACACAACACTACTTTGGCCTTACCTTCACATCCCACCAAATTTCCACCTGCACTTGGCTCTTAAACATCCTCCATCCTCCATCCTCCATCCTCCATCCTCCATCCTCCATCCTCCATCCTCCATCCTCCATCCATTTTGTCTTGTTTTGTGTAATGACAGCCTTGTACCATCAGGTGGCAACTTTGTCCTATCCTGTGTCCTTTATGTGCTGTCCTGTCCATTTTTGTATCTTCTCTGTATAATCTACTGTATGTCCTGTACCATTAGGTGGCTATTGTCTTGTGATGCTGCATCTTTGTATGCATTTAGCATAAGCTCATTTTTATTGGATTGGCACTATTATTTGTTGTTTGGGAAAAAAATTGCAGCTGCGTAAGTGTTTCTTTCCAAGCTTGTAAATGTAGCCTAGTCCATAGCCTAGATCAGTGGTTCCCAACCTGGGGGTCCCGACCCCCACTAGGGGGCGCCAAAGCTCCATGGGGGGTCGCGAAGCCCTCTTGATTTTAAGGGTGTAAGAATTTTTATATATATAAAATATACATGTCTCAGCATTTAATTCATTTCTGCGATGAAGACAACTAAATTTAAGGGTTATTGTAGAAGTTTATTTATTTAGAAAAAAAAAAATAAAGATATAAACTTTTTAAAAAATCTCGCGAGGATAAGGGCGTGCGTAGATGTGAACACCAGCACTATTCACAGAGCTAAGCTAGCAGAGCAAGCCAGCTAAATTACCTGGTCCTGTAAGTACATAGTGAAAACAAAGAGCTGATGGAAAAATGGCCAAGCGTTAAAAGAAAATCATAACACAAATATTACAAAGGACCAGACACTAAATTACACACGTCAGGACACAAAATTATCATAGTGTCTGCTGTACATGCATTCAGTGTGTGTGTGTGTGTGTGTGTTGCCAGACACGTGGAGGACTTCGCCCCTCGTGCAGTCTACACCAGTGGTAAAGCCAGCAGTGCTGCCGGTCTGACGGCTGCTGTGGTCAAAGATGAAGAATCCCATGAGTTTGTCATTGAAGCAGGAGCTCTTATGCTGGCTGACAATGTAATAAGAGTGTGTGTGTGTGTGTGTTGGTGTTTGATTCTGGGTAGGGTATGGTAATTGTTTTATATCTGCCGTTTCTGTTTAATATCCTGTTGGAGTAGCGCATAACTGTGGTTATGTTTTTCCCGTGTTGGACTTAGGGCGTGTGCTGTATTGATGAGTTTGATAAAATGGATTTGAAGGACCAGGTGGCCATTCATGAAGCCATGGAGCAGCAGACCATCTCCATCACCAAGGCTGGAGTCAAGGTCTGGACACACACACGTTCTTCCTCACTCTCTTTATTTCACATACTCTGACATTGCTCACAGTTTTTTTTTTTAGTTTTTTTTTTTAATTAATTTTCAACGAAAAACTGCAGACATACAATCAGTTAAAAAGGTAAACATAACATAGCAGAAATATGATGTGCAAAAGAGGTTGACATTTTATACTAAGTACAGCTTAGTAAAAAAAATAAAAATAACAAATTAAAAATCGTAATAGACACAAATTAAAATAAATAAATTATACAATTCTAATAAGAATCATATTGGCAAAATAAAAATGTATATATAAAGATGAACTCACATACACACACACACACACACACACACACACACACACACACACACACACGCACACACACCAACATACGTACCTTCGCCACCCGTGTATATATATATATATATATAGAAATAAATTAAATCAAAATGATAAGCCATACTCTCGGTATTGAAATCAGCTGCTAGCACCATATCTCTTAATTCACCCGTGGCAGGACTTTGAAAAATGTCTGCATATACAAGAGTAACAAAAACAAACCTAAAGAAACAAAACCAGAAAAGAGAAATGGTCAATATGGAAAAAACCCACCCACTCTTCCCCAGGACCAAAAGGAAAAACACAAATCCATTGCATTCAGTTCAGAAGATCTTTAAGATCTGGGTCCAAAGCCTTATGGTTTGCTCACTGTTTGACTTACAGGCCAACATAACCCTCTATATTAATCAGTGTTATTACTTTTTAGTTATATGGACCCTACTCCCCTTCATTTCTAATGAGACTACTGGTTTTCAGCTGTTTTGCTGGTTTTTTATGTTCCTGATCAGATGGCTCATTACTGCCTGTTACACACATACAACCTACTAAAGACGTTTACAGCCTATATGTAAAATTGGAAGAAACAATGCTCCAGCGAAGAGTTGACAGTACTACCGGGATACAGTAAATAAAACGCTGAAAAATTGAAATATCCGATTGTAAGGGTTGCATTTTTTTTTTTTATTGCCTGGTTTATTTTCAGTTATCAGGAAATGCCTCATTTGGCAACACATCCATTAGAGGTAATATTGAAATTGTCATTCACAACATCAAGGGTTACATAAACATTTCAACAGTTACCTGCTAACTACTTGCCCAGGAAATTACAAATTTGTAATCTTTTTTTTTTGTTTTCACAATTCCCACAAATTTCTCCAAAATCTTGAGCTGTTCCTGCAGTTTGTAGCAAAAACCCTCACATCCCTCAAGCTCAATAAAATGTACTCTCTACACTGAGGCTTGTCAACAAGCACATCATTGTATTTATTTGACTTGCAGGGAAAATGATCTGCAAAACAGTTTGAATTATGCACATCCAAATTTGAAAGACTAGGAACTCGAATAACAATTTGTCTGATTATGTCAGTGCCAGTGAGCATAGCAAGCCAAATCAAGACCTGATATATTCAAATCGGTTATTCAACATAAGTTATAACATTTGAACATAGACGCAGACAAATACTGGTCATGGGAAAATTATGTTGTGGAATAGTCCAGTAATTTGATTAGCAAGAACTGATCCAGGAGTCACAGTGGTGTTTATCCTCCAGGCCACACTGAATGCTCGCACATCCATCCTGGCCGCCGCCAATCCCATCGACGGCCGCTACAACCGGTCCAAGTCCCTGAAACAGAACGTCAACATGTCTGCCCCCATCATGTCCCGCTTTGACCTCTTCTTCATCCTGGTGGACGAGTGCAACGAGGTAGGACCGTCCACACACAGCTGTCGCAGTGGCTTTAGACATCAACAAATGTATTCAAATGTCTTGCCTAACAAACACAGCTTGGTACTGGGACAGGACAAAGAATCAGGCATACATTAACTCCAGTATAAGATGAAAATAAGATGAAACCATTGATCCCTGTGGGAAAATTATAAAAATAAGCAAAAAAAAATTGTAAACCAATGAAAGCAGTAGACTATATATAGTTGTGGGGTTATGTAAACACATAATGCAGACAATTTCAACAAGTTAAGTAGACTGTAAAAGTGGTAAGTATGGGAAAGAAATGGTTTACTAACATGTTTTTCTCAACAACCTAGCCTAATATAATGAATGCATATAGCAAGACAAACGCATTACAACAGTGAAAAGTAACACTGGGGCCGAGGCTAGAGAGGACTGCTGGAGGAAAATTGCAGATGGTGTAAATGCATTAATAAATATACTTATCACTGTCCGTCATTAAGGCACAGTGAACATACTTTTCATTGATACAATATTGTGTCATCACATTGAGGCTATGAAAACAATTCAGTCAGCCTCATGTTCCCCATGGCTACAGTGATGGAATATGGGTGCAATCTATTGCATCAATTACTCTCAGGAATCCTATGAAAGAATTTCATAGGATTCGGCACACTAAATATGCAAGATTTCATACACTGTTGTTCAGTGTTAATCATATAATACAATAGTCAACTAAAGTACTAGAAGCCCTCTTTTATCACCAGAGTGGGCAAATGACAGAGAAGGGCTGGAAATGTATAATCCTAGTGGAAAGCAAGTGGTTGGTTTTTTATTATTATTATTTTAATACTCTAGGAATGGTGATGCAATTTTTCCAGAGTTGACTGGCTTTTTTAAGTTATGGTAATGTACCTCGCTTAATATGAGCCACCATTCCAGGTTGGGTTATTATCATTTTGGTCACAAGCGATCATTGTTGTGGTGTTTCAAACTGCTTTTCCCAGCGATTAGAGATGGACAATTCCACATTTTTTTGGAGTCCATTCCAACTCTGACTCCTTGTAATTGATGGACTCTATTCTAATTCCAAATGTAAATCAACACAAAAGTTTAAGCTTTATGCAAGTTGGCATTCAACAAATGAGCCTTGAATTTCTTCCTCCATCCTCCCCACTTGTTGTGAAATGGATCAGAAGGCAATTGAACACAGATTAGTATAGATAGGCCTAAATCGGAATGAATTAATTACAAACATGTTTAAATTAAACTGTTTTGTTGATTTCAGAGTTTGAATGAATGAAAGGAGTCTACTCCAATTCTGTTTATTAGTAGAATTGATTCTCAGAATTGACTTGATGGAATCAAGAATCGATTCTTTTGGAATCGACTCTCCGTCCTGCCAGAGATCACTTGTCAACAGTGTCACCAGTACTTTGTCTTCACTGGGCTGGCAGCAGCTACCACACCCCCAAACAAACAAGCATGCCCTGTTCTACTGAGGCTAGGTGAAGTGACAACAGGTAGCCTGTGGAAAGTGATTGTCCCTCCATCTGTCCACAAACTATCTTCGGATGATGCTCGTCTGGTCTCTCCTTTCAATACACTGGCTAATTGCTACTACAAAGCACCTGCAAATATATCGCTGGTTGATAATTCTTACATCAAGGAGCAGAACTTTTGCACACCTGTAGATCGACAGGTGCGTAGGAGAAGACCATGGGCCGACTGTAGAAGAACAAAGGACTCCCGCACACGGTCTACTTCACTTGGAATTAGAAACGATTTTATTGGAAACGTTTCGGTATACAGACCTTCATCAGGTTATTTTACAAGACAAAAGGAGAGACCATATTAAATAGGTTGGTCGACCCACGTGGACCAATCAGGTCACACTACAGACTGACATCACTCATTGAATCAAGCATTATACATAATCACACCATGGCACCATAGGCCGACAATATAAATAGACAGAAATATACAAAATGCACATATTTATAATAAAGAAAAGCTACCATACCAAGATAAATATTAACAATATTTTCAATATGTGATTGGAGCTTGAAAAAACTGTCCTAGAATCCTAGATAATTCTTACACACAGAATCTGGAGTTCGGGCTAGAATCGGGCTACTACAATGGCCTGCGGGCGTCATCCAGTGGTTCTCATCCTTCCTCACAACAGCCTTGGTCGCTATAGCAAAGACTGTGCAGCAAAAAGCAGTTCCTCTATTGGCAATAATATTTCAGATAATTTGCAGTTTTCATGCACAATGCCTTCACAATGTTTTTTAATCATGAAATCCCCAAAATATTTATTTAATGCGCTATTTTTTCAAAGTGTTACCTGGGAGAAGGAGAAAAAACTCTTATAGTCTTTGTAGGTGGCGTATCCCTTTTTTTTTTCTTTTTTTTTTAAATGTTCTCTGTACATAAAGCAACCTAGAAAAGTAGTGCCACAGGGTTCCCACTAGTTATGGCATTCCTGGAATATCAATATCAGAATGTCACTGAAAAATATTAACAAGCCAGGAAAACGGAACATTTTTAGGTCGTGGAAGTGCTCTGCCTTAGTTATGGAAAGTCATGGAATTTTACATCAGGGCCACAATGGGACCCTGGTGGTAAGTGTGCTGGTGAATGGACTGTATCACCATGGGTTTTGTGTCCTTCCCCAGGTAACAGATTATGCTATAGCCCGTCGCATCGTGGACCTCCACTGCAGGAACATGGAGTCTGTAGAGAGGGTCTACTCTACAGATGAGATCCAGAGGTACATCCTGTTTGCCAGGCAGTTCCAGCCCAAGGTCAGTCTGCCAATTTTTTATTCTGGCTTGGGAAGTGGACTCAAAGAAAAACTCAAGGTGTCATCTGTGCCTTGACTATAAGGTTCAGTTGTAATCTAACTTGCAGGGTGAGGGAACATTTTTGTAGAAGGGGGCACTATTGGCAGCATCCATTAGTGCATCATTAGTGTAATAATTATGCTTGGCTCCTACTTGGGCCCGCTGTGGGTATGGGACAGTATCAGCAGAGAGATTATAAGCTTAAGGCTTAAGTAGAGGGCAGGATAGGGGAACAACACATGCATAGGACAAATTTGCATCATTTTGCCATACACAGTGTAGGGTAGGCTTGGGCGATATGTATTTTATTTATTTATTTGTTTATTTGTTTGTTTGTTTATTTCAGGTTTTTTGGGGGGGTATTTTATTTCTTCCAAATTACATCAAATTCCAAGCTTCTTCTTCATCTTCTTCTTCATCATCAAACGTCTGCTTCTTCTTCATCTTCTTCTTCATCTTCAAATATTTGCTTCTGCTTCTTCTTCATCTTCAAACGTCTGCTTCTTCTTCATCTTCAAACGTCTGCTTCTTCTTCTGCTTCATCATCTTCAAACGTCTGCTTCTTCTTCTGCTTCATCATCTTCAAACGTCTGCTTCTTCTGCTTCATCATCTTCAAATGTCTGCTTCTTCTGCTTCATCATCTTCAAACATCTGCTTCTTCTTCTGCTTCATCATCTTCATCTTCAAACGTCTTCATCTTCAAACATCTGCTTCTTCTTCTTCATCTTCAAACGTCTTCTTCTTCTTCATCTTCAAACATCTGCTTCTTCTTCTTCGTCATCTTCAAACGTCTGCTTCTTCTTCTTCATCTTCAAACATCTGCTTCTTCTTCTGCTTCTTCATCTTCAAACGTCTGCTGCTGCTTCTTCTTCTGGAAACGTCTGCTGCTGGAGGAAACAATGGCCATTTGGTATAATTTGCTCGTTCCTGCTATTTCCACAAAACGGGCTGATTGTGGAAAAGGGAACCCACTTGAAATGACAAATTTTTCTCATAAAGTATGACTATTTTTGTTTTTTATCCTACCACTCGTAGATTATAGGTTTGTTTAACAAGTTTAAAAGCTTGTACAATTGTGATCTATGCAACACATGGTGGCGATATTCTATCGCGGGGAATATCGCAATATAATATCAAATATCAGCCCAAGCCTAGTGTAGGGTGGGGTAAAAAGCTGAAAGGGATTATTGGCCTCAGGAATGTTTGCAGCTCAGAAGTACGACTGCACACGTCCACCTCTGTGTATGTATGTAAACTAGGAACATTTATCAACGCACATGTATGATGACCACACCGCCCCCTGCTCACAGATCACGTCCGAGGCTCAGGAGTTTGTGGTGGATCAGTATAAACGACTGAGGCAGAGAGACAGCGGAGGGAACACCAAGTCTGCCTGGAGGATCACTGTGCGCCAACTAGAAAGTATGCTGAGGCTGTCCGAGGCTATGGCCAGACTGTACTGCTCTGATGAGGTATACACACACACACACACACACACACACACACACACACACACACACACACACACACACACACACACACACACACGCATGATAGTTGTAATCCTATGTTTCCCATGTCCTTCATTTATTTTGTACTCTACGGTTTCCCAGCTTTGTTTTGGACCCCAATTGTATCCCTAGACATAAAAATTAGACAGGGAAAACTCCTCATCACTATAAAAATACTGCAATAATATTTGATTATTTTCAAATGGAAAGGCTCGAGTCAGGGACTTTTGGACGGTGCAGACAGTTGATGTGTGTTTGATGTTGGGGTCACATGAAATGCAAATAAGGGATCCCTGTCTTAATCATTACTGGGTGGGAATTGGTAATGATTGCCGTTATGCAAGCTTGGAATTATAAGGTTCTGACTAAATCATGATCCACATATTAATATTTGAATGTTACTTAATGTTGGTGTGGTAGTTTTTTATTTTATTTTTTATTTTTTTTATGAATAACATTTTAAATATAAAAAAGAAAGATGGAAACTGCATTTGTGAGGAGTGAGACAGATGAACAGAGGAGAACAGCAGAGGAGTGAGACAGATGAACAGAGGAGAACAGCAGAGGAGTGAGACAGATGAACAGAGGAGAACAGCAGAGAGGAGTGAGACAGATGAACAGAATAAAACAGCAGAGGAGTGAGACAGATGAACAGAATAAAACAGCAGAGAGGAGTGAGACAGATGAACGGAGAACAGCAGAGAAGAGTGAGACATGAACAGAGGAGAACAGCAGAGAGGAGTGAGACCGATTAACAGAGGAGAACAGCAGAGAGGAGTGAGACAGATGAACGGAGGAGAACAGCAGAGAGGAGTGAGACAGATGACCAGAGGAGAACAGCAGAGAGGAGTGAGACAGATGAACAGCAGAGAGGAGTGAGACAGATGAACAGCAGAGAGGAGTGAGACAGATGAACAGAGGAGAACAGCAGAGAGGAGTGAGACAGATGAACAGAACAGCAGAGAGGAGTGAGACAGATGAACAGCAGGGAGGAGTGAGACAGATGAACAGAGGAGAACAGCAGAGAGGAGTGAGACAGATGAACGGAGAACAGCAGAGAAGAGTGAGACATGAACAGAGGAGAACAGCAGAGAGGAGTGAGACCGATTAACAGAGGAGAACAGCAGAGAGGAGTGAGACAGATGAACGGAGGAGAACAGCAGAGAGGAGTGAGACAGATGAACAGAGGAGAACAGCAGAGAGGAGTGAGACAGATGAACAGCAGAGAGGAGTGAAACATGAACTGAGAACAGCAGCCACATCAATTAGAAAAGGAAGACAAAGGCAGAAGCAGAGACAATGAGGAAGCAGCCAAACACATGACATGCTGCTTGGTGTATCACTGAATTGATATAGATGTTGTGCTGTAAATTGTTTTAATACTTTAGGGTTGGAAAATTGTTAAATTAATATGAAAATAACTTAAGTAAGTGCAGTAAATGCAATTTTACATAATGGTGTTTTTCTGGACTCTGACATAAAAAAACACTATACCAAAATTGATTTATTTGGATGCAGTGTAGTCTTAATGTGCTTCAAAACTGCCTTATATATATCATATAAAATTATTCCATTAAATCATTGTAAACCGTTAGATAGAACCTTATAGAACCAAACCCAGATTGACCTTACAGAATTATGTCTAATTATCCTAATATCTTGATATTTTGTATTCAAATATACCATCAGGGTGCTGGCCTTGATCAGCTACAAACATGGATTTGACTACATGACAGTTTAGCCAAGTGGCATGTTGAATTTCCTCAGGTTGGTTCCTGTTTTACACTGTAAAGATGCTTCCTAAATGTATGAAGGATGTTTTTAATTAGCCACCTTGCAGTAGTAATGAATGATAGCAATTTTGACTGAAAATTCTACTACTTTTTTTTTTTTTTTTTCACCAATGGTTACTCTCAGGTCCATCCCAAACATGTGAAAGAGGCTTTTCGTCTCCTCAACAAGTCCATAATCCGGGTTGATTCTCCTGACATCAACTTCGACCAGGAACAGGAAGATGACCAGGAGATTAACGGTAACTGGATGGACTTAATTATGCGAAAGAATATTTTTTACTGTAACATAGAAGCAAATGCATAGTGGCACAACATGTCACCAATAATAATGCTACTGCTTTATCAGAAGTGCTCTAAATATAAATGTATTTCAATATATGAGCTACATTGTATTTATTCAGTTTCTTCATACTGAAGTTGGGACTCATCATTACATTTAATCTTTAATTGTTACATTATCCAGTCAAGACAAGCATACAGGTGACAGTGCTGTCCAGCTGGCCCCCGCCCAAGCATACGTTTATTCACAAAAACAAAATTCTACTTTTGACTTTTGTAACTTTTAAAGGCATAGTTCACCCAAAAATGAAAATTCTGTCAATACCTACTCTACCTACAATACCTACCCGATATTTACACCATTATTTAGTGCAAATCTTTACTCCCCACACCCACCCATAAATATGGGGGGCCAATTGTGCGCAAAAGATAGATCTGATCACAATGTGGACAGAATGGAGACGATGAAAATGCATATAAATGCAAAGGGCGTGATCGGATTGTTCATTATCTAGCTAGCATATCTGGATACAGATGGCATTTTAATGCCAAGTGTAAACGGGGTCTTTCACTGGGCTTCAGTCTAACGTTAGGGCAATTGGCCAGGAAAAACTGGTTCTTTGGCTCGGTCCATTGAGGGTTAACTCAGCCTATGAGATTATTTTTGTCTCTGAGAAATGTTTTTGTATAAGTAAAACTCCTGCAACTGGAACAGGGTTGAAAGCCACGACACTAGAGAACATACTGCAGTGTGCAGGACAGTACTATATGAAAAATGGACTTAAGGATAAGGCTGGTGTTTTTTAATGCATTGCTTACTGTCAACAAATCCTATGAAAATAACAAAATCAGCAATGATTTTGTTTTGCCAGCAAGTCTTGTCCATGTAGCCCAATGCAGCCATGTCCCAGCAGCCATAGAACTCCATTTTATTAAAAAAACTATTAAAAACATGTCACAGAGCCATGCTGTTCCTCTGGGCAGCATATTTCATCATCGCGATGCACCGGGCCAGCCGACTTTTTCCTCAAACAACTTAATAAGCCGGCTGTAAACACGTTTGCGATCTCAGGAAAGTAGCTCCATAGCACCGAAAATAGTCCCCGGCGTAATGAAGAATTTGTTCCCATTTGATTTGGTAATAACTACAACAGCCTGACTTTTCATGGTAACAGTTAGTGATTTTTAAAATTGAAACTATGTCTTTGTGAGCTGGATTTCAAGGTTTTGAGCTTACAATTGGAGCCAATGACTTTTGGCTGGTTGACGTCTAAAAACGGTACGTGGGAAGTCAGAAAGTAACGGGAGTAGAGCAAACGCATTGTTTGTTTTGTTATTTTCATAGGATTTCATTTGTTGACGGTAAGCAATGCATTAAAAAACACCGGCCTTATCCTTTAAGGGTGCACTTCGGGTCATTTTGATATTGTGTCCTGCTAGTGCTTTTTTGTTTTTTTTACCTTCTCAGATGCACGCCGACTCTGTGATTTAAAGAACGGCCAAAATGGGATCATTTGAGATGACCTCCTTGTTGATTTAGTTCTGGAACTTCTGTCCTTCTCTCCAGACCAGAATGACCTGCCAGGAGCAGAGGGAAACGGGACCAACGGGACCAATGGGACCAATGGACATGCAGGAGAGATGGACATGGAGCAGCAGAAAGACAAGGCTGTGGCCGCTAAGCCGGTCCTGAAGATGTCGTTTGCAGAGTATCGTCGAGTTTCCAACCTCGTAGTCCTCCACATGCAGAAGATGGAGGAGAGTGAGTCGGAGGCTGACAAAAATGATTTTGTTTCCTTCCCTTGCAACATTTCTTCTTACATCTCTTGTTGACTTTGGCATGTTAGGTTAAAGGGAAGAGTCATTTCTTTGAGAAGTTGATCCTATGAACTAATCAAGCCCTTTGGTAGATTTGGATTATTTAAATGAAATGTTAATGATCCCTGTGGGGAAATGGGGTGTGGATATTCAAAGCAGGACATTTAAGTGTAAGAAAGTATTTTTGCTTCTGCATATTTGGCACCAGCCCTGTTAGTATTTATTAGTAGTAATATTAATTGGGAATGCAATTCCTCTATTTCTATGTTCTTCCATAACCTGTAGCAATAGTTAGCATAAGTAATGTAACTGTTTGAAAGCAATTATTCAAGTACAATTCAGAGAAATGATTGCCGTCCCCAGCACTAACATTGCTGAGATGCTAATGAGAAGCTTCAGCCAATTTATCAGAAATCGGTGTGAAAATCTCGAGTTTCCTAAGAAGCAGCTTGCTCACTGATCAGATGGAGCTCTAAAAAATCCAGATATGTAACAACACTCATTTTAGACAAATTAAATTTTGTTTGCAGAAAAAGCAGGGGATAGTGAAAAATGGTGAGAGGGGTTGATGGTACAGCAGTAGAACAGCTGGCATTCACACACACACACACACACACACACACACACACACACACACACACACACACACACACAAATCTGCAGAGCCTATCCTGTTGCTGGGCTTTTAATAATTTTAATATCAGAACTGCATTATTGACCCCAACCCTAAAAAAACAGACCTACTCATAAATTTCTAATTTTACTTATTTAATATCATACTTGCTTTTAATATACTTCTTTTTAGATACTTTCAAAAAAAAAATTTTTTTTAAATATACTATTATAATTTTGGTGGTATGTTTAATGTGGCCGACAGGAGCAACCTGCTAAGTTGAATTCCTTGCATGTGCAAAACAAGGCCAATAAAGATTCTGATTACCAATTACACAAAATGTACAAGGAATTAGTCTCAGTATCATGACAGTGTTGACATGGTAATAACTGAACTACAATGAATGAGCTGACACTCTTAAGAGTGGCTTAAAATAAGTATGGCATTAGAATAACCTTTAAATTCCAACATCACCATCATTACAAACAGCCAATAGTAAGGAGGTCAAGGATCAGTGACAAGTGCTAGGAAAAGAAATAAAAATAAGAGATGCAATGCAAGACATCAAGACAGTAGTCCATACATGTTAGGCTGTCCATGGCTTTTGAATAAGATTATGCTGCGTTTGTCTTTTCCCTCAGTGGATGAGGAGTGCTCTCTGAAGAGGAGTGAGCTGATCAACTGGTATCTGAAGGAGATGGAAAGTGAGATTGAAACGGAGGAGGAGCTGATCGCAAAGAAAAACCTGATTGAAAAAGTCCTCCACCGACTCATCCACTATGTAAGGATTTCAACAAACGTTTTCCTAACTATTTTGGGTCTCATTGACTTGACTTAGGTCTGTAGTGACAGAGTAGGTGACCACTCACTGACCACATTTACATACGCACACAATGCAATTGTAACGCGATTAAGACAATAATGCAAAAAGTAAAAAAAAAAACACTCGCACTACTATGAGACCTGCCTACATCCGATTTATCCATGGCGTGAAATTTGAGTATATTGAGTTATTTTAAGTAGCATGAGCTTGTTAGCAAGTAGAACATTAATTACTCAGATGATGCGTTCACATCATATCGGATTTGACGTAAATATGAACTCAGATGGCACCCAATAACCACACCATGGCGCCTAAAATTGCGGGTCTCTATGACAGGTTACCGAAACTCTGTCCAATAAACAAGTTACTTGTGAGTTCATGTGACTTTGGTTTAAAGGAATAGTTCACCCAAAAATGAAAATACTCTCATCATCTACTCTGAAGAACTGGTCCCCACTGACTTCAGTTGTTTTGGAGAAGGCTGCTATGGAGTTGTGCTGGCAAACTCCCCTGTGTGTTATATGGACAAACTTCACCTGTGTTTCAACTGGCATGAGGGTGAGTAGATGATGACAGAATTTTCATTTTTGGGTGAACTATTCCTTTAAGTCCTGGTTGGTTTGTAATTTGGCAGTGTGAACGAAAACCAACCCTAGGTGTGATCGCACCCATAGTTTCCCATGCTGTTTGAGGTTTTTCACTCCACCAGGAAAAATCCACAGGGGGACCCACTGATGTACAACTAGGGTTGCAAAATTCCGGGAATTTTCAAAGTTGGAAACTTTCCATGGGAATTAACGGGAATTTATGGGAATTAACGGGAATTTATGGGAATAAACGGGAATAAACCAGGAATTTACAAAATTGAAGGTATGCTCTTAATAGGGAACTTAAATATAGTTGGGGAAAATATATTTTAGCATAATCCTGACTAAAACAACCAGATATCATGCAAGTACAGTTGAATATCTATGCTATTCCTCAATCACATGCACACATAGCACACTGCTTACTGCAGGGCTGTTGAGACCACGCCCCCTACATGCACTGTGCATTCCTGTGCATTTTTATTAATTTTTGAATGGGTTGGGTCGGGGGGATGAGTAATATTTAACTCAACATTCATGTTTTTGTTCTTCAATGAAATAATTGATTGTTCAATAAAATATTTAACACTTGATAAAGTTCTACTTACAAATAAATCTGTTTTAATTGTATTATTTTGGATGGATGTCTGCTTATAACAAAACAAATATTTATGCTTGGATATGATACCTTTCCATTAAATTACCCTCAATTCCCAGTTAATTCCCAGTTAATTCCCATAAATTCCCATTAATTCCCATTAATTCCCATAAATTCCCATAAATTCCCATAATTCCCATGGAAAGTTTCCAATTTGGAATATTTCCAAAATTCCCCAGCTTAACTTCCCATGGAAATTAACCGGAAACTTTCTGGAAATTTACCGGAAATTTTCCACCCCTTTGCAACCCTATGTACAACATAGAATATGTTAAATTCCTGGGATCTTGAGACCTTGTATGTTTTGATCTGGAGATGAAGTCTCTGCAAATGTGTTTCAGGACCACATCATCATTGAGCTGACTAAGACTGGGCTGAAGAAGGTTGGAGACGGAGAGGATCCAGTGACGGAAGAAGACCCCTTGCTAGTGGTCAACCCTAACTATATACTGGACGATTAAATGTTGGTTTGCGTTTTGATGGGTCAATCCTTATACTTGTACTACTGTCTCATATATACATTTGCTGACCCATAGTACAAACTATCTAATCAGGATTTTCCTCATCTTTGACTATGCAAAGTTCAGTGTCAGACTTGGAATTGTGGTTATCATGACTTGTTCTTAGGTCACTTTGCATTCATTTGCATACATTTATGTGAATTGATCTTGATGGAAAAGCATCATAATTGTATGGAATTAAAGTACACCAGCTACTTGAGTAAATATCAAATAATTTCAGTAACTTGTGTGGTGTGATGACTGCTGTAATAGTCCTTTAGACTGAACACCAAAACTTGGTCTTAGGTTTTGAGACCAAACAGACAAACAAAGTGACTGTCTGTCTGTTTGATTGGCTGTTTGATTGCACTCAGTAATGTAGTGGTAAATCATTAAAATAAACTATGACCTCCAGTCAGTGATCATCATAGGGCAACCATATCCTTCAGTATACCTCACTGCAAGCATGAATTAATAAAAGTCAAAGTCAAATCCTCATAACTAAAACATGAGTTTGATACTATTTACCATCATGTATACTATTCATTTATGTCAGCAAAAAGGTTAAACTATTCATCAAACTAGAAAGTTGCGTTTCCTGGAGAAAATGTGTGGGCTAGCTGTAAGTGGGTGCTTGCTAGGTGATTACAAGTGGTTGCTAAGGTGGTGACTAGGGTCTTACTTGGTGGTTGTAAGTTGATTTGATTACTAGTGGTTTCTAAGGTGTTACTAGGTGGCTGCTAGGTGATTACTAGTGTTTGCCCCATTTTGATGAGATTTTGTCTCTCAAACCCAAATCTGAGAATATTTTTACTGTTAGATATGATTTTGCTCACAATTCCATGACTATCTGTGCTGTAGGTTGAGAGATAACAGTGAAACTATGATCAAAACCGTCATTATTCTGCATTCTCTAATTGTGCTAACTTCTTGTAAATTAAATAATGCTGAAGTTTAACAATTTATCAATTTGCTGGGGACCCCCTGGAACCCCCTCAAGGACCCCTGGTGGTCCCTGGACCCCACGTTGAGAACCACCGCTCTAGGTGATTTACTAGGTGGTTGCTTGGGTGTTTTATAAGGAGATTGTGTGTCTGTGTGCACATGTGTATGTTTGCACATGGAGTGGAATGGAGTTGCAGGTAGTTGCTGCAACTGCAGCAACTACCTGCAACTCCATTCTTCCCCTTCTCTGTATCTCTCTCTGACTCGTCAAATGGAGATTGATGGCACTCATGTTTTGAGGGTGAAAAAAGAGCGACATCAGTGGGCTTGCCTACAGCTAGCCCACGGAGGGTAAATAAATGGGTTTACCCCTCTATGGTTTACCCTCCTCTACATCCCTGTTTGCTGTGTTGGTCGTGTGGTATAGTGACCAGCAGATGGCGCCCTTATACATTTTTTCCCATCAGTGTTAAGTGGAAGTGGGTCAGTAGGTCTGGATGAACGGGACTGACACAGCAAGGTCGCCTACACGTCACTGAAGCTTTATGGCCCCCATAGTAGCACTAATAGCCTACCCAGATGACGGAATTAATATCCGCTTAAATTAATAATAATAACCTCTTAAATGAGATGATGTGACTTCGGCCTGCTCAGCAGCTTGTTTAGGCCTGTGTTATTTCCACATCACCTAAGATTTGTTTTCCAACATTGAAATGTGTAGGTGCATCTATTCAGTTAGGTTGTTGCCATCATAATAGGGATGTAGTGGATGGTAAATTCAGTTTAACACCTTTTTTATTTGCAGGGTACTACAATTTCCCATTTGGCAGACGCTTTTATCCAAAGCGACGTACACATGAGATTTTAATACTTTTTTAATTTTAATAGGGTAGAGTAACTGATTTTGAATCATCACCCTGGATGTCATATAGTTTACAATCCGTTTAGTTACAATTACATCACTTAACTAGGCTACTGTTTCAACTCTTTCAAACTTTCAAAGAGTCTTCAATTCATATTTTTAGATGTAAACCTATAATGGAAGCTGTTGTAACGAAATTTGAGCAACAACGGATTTTCTGTCGGGTTTCATATCCTCTTCTAATCCATACCATACCTGGATTGTTGTCCTTGTATAGTAGAACTGAATGGGAAATCATTTAATTTCAAAGATGTTGCGAGTTATCGCGTGCTATAGGAGTTGGCTTTGCATTTGGGCTTTTTATCGGGCTACTTCACAAAGTTGTTGAAAATCCTAGCCCACATTTTCCTTCTAAATCCAACATTGTGGAACTCGTAGCAAGTAAGTAGTTAAGGACTACGCACATTTCACTGTCAAATAGTTTTATTTCGTCAAATACCACACTCGTGTAGCCTAGAATTGTAGACGAGAATTTTCCAAACTCTTAAAACAGGCCCCCCTTAAATTCAGAAAAGGCGTATTCAACAAAACAAAACAATGAAACCAATTATAATTTTGTTACACTCACCCTCAGTAATAAAACATGTATAAAAAATGTACAGTATCCGTCCATTTTGCTGTACAGAGAAATAGTTCCCATAGTCGGAGAAAGTAAATCACAGGAACATTCCAGAACAGGAAAATAACATTCAACGCGTCATAAATATCACTTCTAGATAGCCATCGTTGTTTTTGTTTCCACGAAGGCAAGTTGACAACGAACTCTCCTCCCTCCGTTTAACACAACAGACGTCTAGTCAAATAGTGTAGTAGCCTACAGACTGCAGAACTACATAGTCGGTCAGTATAGTGTAGCAGTAGTCTGTAGTGCTAGCTAGTCGGTCAGTATAGTGTAGTAGTTGTCTGTACTACTAGTTAATTAGTCAGTGTAATGTAGAAGTACAGTCTGTAGTACTAGCTAGTCGGTATAGTACATACTAGGCTACAGTCTCTGGTCCTGCTGGCTGCTGAATGAGTCCTGGTCCTTTGGGTGTTCAGGGGTTGGAGGGGTCACCCAGACCACCCAGTTAAACAAGTCAAACTAGACCAACCAGTTAACCCAAATCAACCAGTTAACCCAGGCCAACCAGTTAACCCAGACCAACCAGACCAAGCCGCCACCTGGACCACAAGCTAGTTCACCCTGCTGGAGTATAAAAAGAGCAGAGCAGCCTCAGCATCTCTGACACAACTCACTGGTGTACTGAACCACACAGAGCAGCCTCAGCATCTGACACAACACTGGACTCTACTGTAGGCTACAAGGCAAGAGGCTCTCTTCAATAAGTGGACCCTGCAACAGAATTTGGTAAGCTGCTTTTCATTTCTCTGTTTGTTTGTTTTTAGTCCAGTGGTTATCAAATTGGAGTCTTTAAGGGGCTTTCCTGGGTCAAATAATTAAATTCACTAGATGTTATTCCACTTAGAGAATGTATTGTAGTCTACAACAATTCCAATCACTATTATCTCCACACATACAGTTTTGATAGTTATACAATTGAATACTACATAAACAACAAAAGCTCCATAGCCTATTGTATGTATATTTGAGGTCAATGATTGCCTTTATAAGACAATTGTGGAATATTTTTCTAGAGGCAGCCACACTGACCATGCAGGCCTACTATTTACTATTGCTACCTACAACAACCTACCTACTGTCAACAACAACAAAATGCTGGGCTGCTTCATAATTTCTGTAGTTATTTGGAAAAACATGAAACGTGTGTATTAGGCCTATATCAGGTGGACGTGAAATTGTTTGCATTTTGAAAATGTCATGATTCATTACACTTAAGTTGGTTAATTGTGTGAATCCATTTGTTTCAGGTAATCAACTGTGAAGTGTCTGCTGTCCGATGATGATCCCGCCGGGGGATTGTCTGTATGCAGGAAGGAAGAGGAGGAAACCCATCCAAAAACAGTTGAGTACCCTTCTCTGAGTAGTTAATTCATCATATAAGAGTTGAAGAGGAATGAACCTACACTACCCATCAAAAGTTTGGGGATTGAACACCTGATTGATCTAAAGGCTTATGCTTAAATGCTTGAAATTTGTGTCTTAGACAAATATAAATAGTGAAGTTGATGCCTATGTATGAATTTCTTTCCAAAGTCCTTTGCCTTTGCCTTTCCATCAAGGCAAAGGGCGGCTACTTTAAAGAATCTAAAATATAAGATAGTTTTGTGTTATTTCATAGTTTTGATGTCTTCACGATTATTCTAAAATGGGGAAAATAGTAAAAATAAAGAAAAATGTGGTCTCCCCAAATTTTTGATGGGCAGTGTACATATATCAAAAATTGTTTAGAGTCAATTCTCTCTATAGAATTGAAAAGATGCTTGTTTTGTGTTCTTTTGCTAATTTCCTGCTAAATCTGCATATCATATGCAGCTCGATTGCCCTGTGTCTGGTTAATTTCATTATCGTTCTAATGCTGGCATTATAAGCTTTTGGGTGAGTTTGGTTGAGTACTTGCCAACAAACCTGTTGCACAGATGGTGTTTTTCCTCTGTCAGTAAAGCTTAACGGCAGATAGATTGTGCAGCTACAAACATATCTATTATATCAGCTGTAATGAAGTATTGATAGTCCACTTTCTGTAATATGAAGAGCTGTAGAATTTGAGTAGACACTTCAAATGAATGAGGTTGGAAGTACCTGATTTGCTTTCATAAATGTATAGAATCAAATTCTGTTTTATGAGTTTAGTGATTAACTTATCAAAATAGCATTGCCCAGTCTGTCATGCCGGAGCAAAATTCAGATGTAAAATGTGTACCTTACATGTATATTGCTTAATGATTGTAGTTTAGTGTAATTTGTTGACACAAAAATAGTTTGCACAGCCATCATCACGCAGCACTACAGCAATGTTCAGAAAAACATTTTGTTGTTAGAAATATATGTTAAAAAATTGACCAAATTTAAGTATTGAACTGATATCGCCATCATTTTTCAAGTTGATTAGGCTTTAATTTTTAATTCAATTTTTAATAAATTTTAAATTTAATTCATAGTAGCAAAAAAGCACTGTCAAATTTACAAAATATTTCTCAAGTGATTTAATTTTCTTGAAATAACCACATTTTTGAGTTAATCAAGTTTATATCATTTACGTTTTTTTCCTTTGCAATCAAATGTTTGAAAATATGAAATTGCAGATATGAAAAAAATTACAAATGTTTTTTGTCATTTTGCATTGTAAAATGCACATTATTTTACTAGTTCACATGTAATCATTTTTTATTCATTTTGTGGATGGGAGGATGTTTCATGCTGGTTGTGCACTATCACATAATTAAATCTGAAATGTCTAAATAATAATAATGAACCATCTTCTACCTTTGGATACCTAATGTGGTTAAATTAAGAGGACATATATATATATTGTAATTCTAGGATGATCCCTCAAACAGTGTCTGTTTCAAGCTGATTTGTATAACTTTACGTATGTCTGACCTGACTACAAACTGTAATTCCACTATGGTTACTGTTTAATCCGTCCTATTTATTATTACCTGGTGTAATTTGCACAGTCTTGCACTACTCATAATACTTTGAATCTTCCTCAGTCTATCTCCTGGTACACTGTTCCAGTCCACTGCTGGACTGGATACTCAGTATCCCTCTATCACAACTGTTATTCAACTTTTATTGTACTGCAACCATACTGTATATATACTGTGTGTATATGCATGCATACATATATACATACATGCATACATACATAGTGTTGTCTGTGTAGTCCACTGTCTATTGTATGTCCTGCATTATCCCCTTGCACTAAATGTGAGGTCGTGTTGTTCTGTACCATGTGTGGACTTAGGTTACTGTATTTGTTGTTGCTCCTCACCAATAAAATGATTATCTAATTAACACTGATGGAACCAGAGTCCACAAGACGCAAAATGTCACAATGTTTTTTTGTTGTTTTTTTTTGTATTGTAGATTCGAACTGAATGCCTTATTCAATTCTTACCACACAGAAAACGGCTAACATGGAGGCAATCTCAGGCTGAATAATGGAGTGGTAACGAAATGGCCATTCAGTCTGAATATCAGACTAGGGGTGTGGCTCTGTCGACATGCTTAGCATCACCCATGTTGTGTTGGGCCTCATGTCTAGCCCACGGTACACAAGCCTGGCTCAACAGCAAGCAGGCTGAACACAGTTGTCAAATTCATCTGCCAGTGGCTTTTGGGTAGTGAGATGCTAAACATGCCATGATGCTACAGTTCTCTATCTCCACTGGTTGTTTCTCTCGATGTGGACTAATATCGTTTCCCTCTTTTCTACCCACCCCCTCCCCACACCACACACACACACACACACACACACACACCTCTCTCTCTACGTTGCCTCCTCACCAGGAAGCCCTCCTCGGCCAGTGTGAAGACCAACCCCTCGAAGCGTCACCGGGACCGGCTGAACGCTGAGCTGGACCGGCTGGCCGGCCTGCTGCCCTTCACCCCAGATGTCATCTCCAAGCTGGACAAGCTGTCGGTGCTGCGCCTCGCCGTCTCCTACCTACGAGTCAAGAGCTTCTTCCAAGGTAGGTGGGGATGGAGGACAGTAGTGTTGTCACCAGAGTCACATGACTTGAGTCACAATTTTAATTGCTGGAGACTTGACTTGATGCATGAAGAGAAGACTTGAGACTTGACTTGACTTGTGGTGACTTGACTTTGACTTGTACTTTGATGACTTGAAAAGGTTTCTAAAGTCTCGACTTTGAGATTTGTTCTACCAGACAGCTGAATTTAAATTTGGTTTTCTGAATTTGTGTGGAATGATTGAATTTATTTAAGTTGAAACTGATTATAGAAATCAAAGTCATGATGCTCTTACCAAGTTTTTATCCTATTAAAACCATATTGCATTGAAAAGTCCTAGATATTTAGTTTTCTTTAAGATATTAAATTGATACTGGAATCTTGATTTGTTCTGACTTGACTTGCTGTTCTACATTTAGACTTGAGACTTGACATTAATGACATGGACTTGACTTGAGACTCGTGCCTAAAGACTTGAGACTGACTTGGGACTTGCGCAAAGTTGACTTGGTCACACTTCTGGTTGTCACAATGCCAGAATTTTGACTTTGATACCAGTACTGCATTTAATATTTAAAAATGTGATACTACTACAATACTACAGCAAAAACAAAAAAAAAATCTACCCATATACTTGTTAAAAATGGTCACACAAAAAATCATTTCACATTCAGACCAATATATTTGTTTTTTTCTGCGAGAGGCTTATTTGATTTACCCAGAACAGTGTAATGTTTAAGGTCTGGTGAGCTACAAATAGCGGTTTGAGATTCAGATGTTTCTTTAAATTTGTAAAAAAAATATTATTTAAATTGCTCCAATTTCTCACATGAATAGTATGATAATATTGTAATTTTAAACAGTTGTATACATATATGAGATGAATTCCTTCCTTCTTCATTATCTTTGTTATCAGTTCAGTGGTGCTTGGAGCCAAATGCTTGTGTACAACTTTTAGGCTGATATCTATTACATTGCAAAATGTAAATTAGTGAAATATGTAATTTCATGAACTGATTTATACATTTTTAAATAAAATATCTTGATAACTAGATCTAGTTTTTGTATTGTATCTTCATTGTTATTTTATACATAAAAAGTCACCAGAATACAGGGAATATGGTCAGGTTAGGTGGACTTTTTCTTATTTTATTTTAAATATTACAATCTGCATGACTACGCCCTGTGGAGGTGACGCTGAAATGGAATTTCAGCATGCAGAACACATTTGGTGAATGTATCCAGTGTTTATAAAATTCAATATGGAATTAGTATTTTGCAATGGTTACCATGACAAAACTAGACGACAGAGGGAAGAGTGGAGGAGTGGTGTGTTTGTCTTACACCAATGGGTCAAGAGCTTCTGCTAGTAAGGGAAAGCTCTGCGTGTTTCTGTGTCTACTATGTGTCAAGAACTTCTGCCACTGCGGTGTGGTGAATGTGTGTGTGTTTTGGTGGTTGGGTGCTGTGTGTGTGCGGTGGTGGGCTTTGGTGGGTGGGTGCTGTGTGTGTGTGTGTGTGTGTGGTGCAGCAGCAACCTATAGGTTAGAGAAGCTTGTGACCAGAAGGTCGCTGGTTTGAGTCCTACGACCAGCTGGGAAAATGTGGGTGGGGGAAGTGAATAAGTAACATTCTCCCCTCCATCGATGACTATTGTTGAGGAGCAAGGCACTGAACCCCCAACTGCTCCAGTGGAGCAGCTCAGTGGAAATAGAAGATTTCTCACAAATAGAAGACTGTGGTTGTACTGGTCAGCTCCCAGTGGCCAGCAGTGGAAGACTGTGGTTGGTTGTACAAGATGCTGTAATTCATTCTCCAGTGAAACAATACAAATCATCATTAGGTAATTGAACTAACGCTAAAACTCTCCATTATAAGAATAACAAATAAAATTCTTCAAGGTTTGATGCCTAGTATTCAATAGTAGGAAAACACTGGTATATGCAGATGTACTACTGGGGACTTTAAAGTAATTAATAGGCCATTTTGCACTTTGGCAGCCCCAAACGGCAGTGAGCGGTAACTTTTTTGGCCAGTCTGCGATCGCTGGATTTCACTCTGATCGATTTACATGGCAAGCGACAGGACAGAGGAAAGGCTAGTCTAGTCTTGTTTATTCATATAGCCCTTTATCATGCTCGTAGAAGCATAACACAGCATTTTGCATATAGCCACATCAGCTTGTGTTCATCAGTTCATCGCTGCAGGAAACCAGTTCTCTAGCAAATAAAAGTGACTTGTTCCAGGCTGAAAATATTTTATAATTGATAGCATCTAATGTCAATGAATGGGGAAAAACGATACTAAGAGAACTATACTTTTGAGTCGAAAAATAGGATTTTATAGCAAACAGTGGTGAGCATGAAACATAGCATCTTTTAATCATTTTCAATGCCCAGATGGCAAGAGTCATACAACTGAATTTTCTCTCTGCTGTATTTATTTATTTATACTTTTTTTGGGGCAGAATTGTGGGCCAATAACCCCGACTGAGTGGATTTGTGAGGTGTTGAGTATGTTCAGCACTAGCTGAATTTATATTTTTCTCAGGGGTGTTTACTTTCAGAGACGGTGAAAATGTTTCTCCACACACATTCAACCTCCTTTCTGTGTCGATGACAAGCTTATATCATTTGGACCAAAATGAAAATGTAAAACATGTGAGAGGAACCTTGATATTTTCTTTACATGTGAGCTGACCTCTGTCCATGATCTAGTCAAAGACAGCCTTGGTAACCCGGAGAACATGTGATGGATATACATACACAAGCCCTCTCCTGGCTCAACAGCACACAGGCTGAATACAGTAGTCAAATTCATCTGCCATGGTGGCCTTCTGAGTTTTTTTCCCCCTCTTGTCATTTTCTCGTGGCTTGGAGGGTGGAAGGTTGGGTAATGAAACAGATTAAGGGTCAAGGTCATCCACTCGGTTAACCGATGATTGTTGTCACTGTGGGGATTAAGAGGAGCTTTTTGACCTGAATTGGCGACATGTCAAATGTCGGTGTCAACCAGGCTGATATTTATGTCGGCATACAGAGAGATGATCAGTCCAATCCCATGTGCCCTCTGGTGTGGAGGCTGTCTTGTAATTATCTCTGATATCTACAAACCCAGAAATGACTTTGACAACTATTTTGGGTGGAAGGGACTCAAGAGAATATAAGAGCACTCTCGCACCTAAAAATCAATCCTGCTGCATTTAATTTTTTTTTTTTGACGACAGCGCCACCGGTGTCTTCTTTGGGGAATCTAGCCTTTATAAACTTTTTGGTCAGATGTCGTGTTATCAGTGTTACTGGTCACATATACCCAATGGACATTTTCCTGGTGTAAAATACTAGATATTGGGAGAAATCTGTATAGAGTCCAGCTCGAAACTGATTTTCTGCTTAAGGCGAATTTCTCCCTCGAGTTTAAAATTTCAGTTGGAGCAAGCATCTTTTTACCTCAGTTTGCACCTAGAGCCAAGTTGGGTCCACCTCGCTCCATTCGCCTCCTTCCACTGACTTTCCATGTGTTCACTCTAACTCCAACTGAACATAGGGTTAGAGTGAGAGGAACATTGAGTTACAGTGAATCTTTCTATTTTGTGCATTCAGCACCTGTTAATTCACTGGGACAACAGATATCAAGAGAAATACTGTTTAACTGTTTAATCGACGCACCTTTTCCTTAAAGGAATACGCAGACTTTTTGGCAAATAAAATATTGAATCAAATAAAATATTGAATCAACTCTGTATGTTGCTTTTCAGATGATGCAAAGCTAGCTGGTAGTGCTCACTGGTAGTGCTCACATGAGATGTTCAACAAGCAGGTGTCCACATACTTTGGGCCAGGTTGTGTATATCCTGTGTGCTATCAATCATATTTAACATCAGTGGGAAACTCATTGAAAATTGATTCTTGATACGTGATTTTCAGGTCAAGCATCAAGTTGTGTAGTGTTTGTCTCTAGTTCTTGTGGGCGTAACTTCCGGTTCTGGGAGAGACGGGGAGGGAGAGGGTGGAGGTGGGATGAGCTGGAAGTTTCTTTACAATCAGTGTTGTATTCGGTGGCAAGTCACTTCAAAACCGCTAGATGTCGGAAATTAGTGAATGTAGCTTTAATTTTCTGAAAAATATTTTCCTCTCTTTCCTCTATTTTTCTCTCTCTCTGCCTCCTCTGGTATGCGTCTGTTGTTGTCTGGTGTCAGGTCAGTAATTGTACAGATTGGGCTGTCACTATAACAAAGGCCGACGTGACTGACCCCCTACCGCACCAGACAGTCCAGTATGATGCTCAACAGGAGCAGAGCTGTGTGTGTGTGTGTGTGTGTGTGTGTGTATGTGTCTGCCTGCCTGTGAAATCCACCACTGAGGTCTTTGTTGGCCCAACACTATTGTTGAAGCCTTGTCTAAATCAATTAAGCTGGAGTTAAGGGGTGTGTCTGTGTGTATATATGTGCCTGTGTGTGTATATACTAGGGCTGAACAATTAATCAAAATATTATCTAAATCGCAATATGGCCAAGTGCAATATCCAAATCGCAGAAGCTGCAATTTTTTGATAAAGGTAAAATGTGTGAGAAAAAAAACATTATAAATGAAGTACTTTAGTGCTGCAGAGATGCCCTGGCCTACAAATCTTGTTCTCCAGATTTAAAAAAACATGTTTCTTTCTTACAGACCTCAACAAATGTCATCATGATTTTAATCGTTTTTTCAGTGAAAATGAAAATTGTGATCATTCATACTAATCGTGAATCATATCGCAATCGTAATACATGTCAAAATAATCGCAATATGATTTATTTATTTTTTTACCATATCTTGCAGCCCTAGTATATACATTTGTGTCAGTGTAATTGTGGAGGGATATTTACAGGGTTCCTACATTTTTTTACACACGTTTGGAAACGTATGGAAAAAGATGTTGGTAATTTCTAGCTCTTGATAAGTTTGGAAATTGCACAAAAAGTTTGGAAAAGTATTTGTTGCTGTGAAGGATCATTTTCATCTATAAAGTGATATGGCAGAGTTAGTAGGGGAAAGATGACTGTAAATCATATTCAACACCAAAATCATCTAACAAAGAAATTAAAGTCTAGAAAAAAAGTATGGAATTTTGAAATTGAAACCCTGGAACCCTGTATTTAAGGCTTTGTTCAATATTCATGATATTGGTGTGTGTGTGTGTGTCAACAGTATATACACTCAACTAGCTAGTACCAGGGGGTGGGTCCTACCAGCAGTGCATGGCTGTGTTTATCCTGCTTAGCCCTATCTCTCTGTGTATAAATTAGGGCTGAACGATTCTGAAAAAATATCTAATTGCGATTATTTTGACTGATATTGCAATTGCGATATGATTTGCGATATTAGAGAGAATGATCATTTTTACATCATTATTCTCATTTTCATTGAAAAACGTATTAAAATGATTATGGTGTGATTTTTGCGGGGATCTGTACCAAACAAAGATGTTTTCTTAAGTCTGTAGAATATGATGTGTAGGCCAGGACATCCCTGCAGCACGACAACATTTCATTTAAAATGGTATTTTGACACATTTTGCCTTTAACAAACATTGCACCTCCTGCGATTTGAAAATTGCAGTAGGCCATATTGCAATTTCAAGAAAATGATGATTAATTGTTCAGCCCTAGTGCAAGTTCAAATCCAACCTCCTTACAGCAACATGAAGTGATAGGACATAGTATTAGACTGTCCAACATAGTCCTCACTGTTGACTTTGTCTTTGAATGTGTTACCTCAGATTTCTCTAGAAGATTCCTTATGTTCTTCCACATAAAACTGTTTTCTCCTGTTTTTTTTTTCTCCAATATGGATTTATTCTGACTGGCCTGCACAACAAGAAAGAAACCAATAATATTCATATTCAACTCCTTCAGGATGGTATTCATTTTTTATTTCACTACTGTATGTGAGCGTCTCAATATGTCTCAATGTTTTATCATTGTGTTCATGGCTTTTGAGCAGGTTTTAGTAGAATGTGTACAAAACAAAATATACCTCTGAATGTAGCAGTGCTCAGTACTTATTTTCCCAAACAGCAAGACATTCCATGCAACTGCTGGCAACGCCCAGCAAAAACCTAGTTTCGCAATAATATCAATTTTTGCAGAGTTGAGGAGAATTTGTTTTTTTTGTAAATTCCCATGTATGATTGCAACTATACAATATGTTGTCATTGATTTGGCTTGGTCTATTTGTCAAGTATGAAAACCTTGCAGCTCCAATTTTTTATTCTTTCTTTTTCTTTTCAGGCTTAGGCTGCTCTAGTTATTATTTTGCTTGTGGAGTCATTATCATCGGCCCTGTGAAACGCATGCAAAATGTTACTTTAAAGGATAAGGCCGGTGTTTTTTAATGCATTGCTTACCGTCAACAAATCCTATGAAAATAACAAAATCAACAATGCGTTTGCTCTACTCCCGTTACTTTCTGACTTCTCACGTATTGTTTTTAGCCGTCAACCCGGAAGACATTGGCTCCAATTGTAAACTAAAAACCTTGAAATACAGCTCACAAAGACATAGTTTCCATTTTAAAAATCGCTAACTGTTACCACGAAAAGTCAGGCTGTTGTAGTTATTATCAAATCAAATTCAAATGGGAACAAATTCTTCATTACGGCGGGGACTATTTTCGGTGCTACGGAACTACTTTCCTGACATCGCAAACGTGTTTACAGCCGGCTTATTATATTGTAAGGAAAGGAAGGAAAAAGTCGGCCGGCCCAGCACATCGTGATGATGAAATATGCTGCAGAGCAACAGCATGGCTCTGTGACGTGTTTTTAATAGTTTTTTTTAATACAATGGAGTTCTGTGGCTGCTGGGACATGGCTTCATTGGGCACCGGCTACATGGACGAGATTTGCTGGCAAAACAAAACAAAATTGCTGATTTTGTTATTTTCATAGGATTTGTTGACGGTAAGCAATGCATTAAAAAACACCAGCTTTATCCTTTAAAAATGTGTGGTTTTAGGGCCCCTGCCCCTGAATTCTAAAGCCTGATAGTCTTGATAAAGCTGTAACAAATTGGCTTCCATGTCAACTCAAATCTGTTATCATTTTCCAAGATTTCATCGGTTAGGCATGATCACATGGTGGTAGAACCCACACACACACACACAGGCCCTCTGTCACGCAGGTCAACTATTAGAATGGTTAGGTCCTCATTGATTAAATATGCGTGGTTACACTACAACCCAGAGACACACACACATATGCAGATATGGATACAGACATGTAGCGTGTCTTGACATGAGCACAGACACCCCTCCTTATTCCTGCAGGGCGGGTGTTAGTGGGGTCCATCAGCTCACACAATGGAAGCCATCAGCTTGGGTGTCAACAGAGGCTGCGACCTAATTGGTGGTGGAAAGAGCTGCCACGATCGTCACGATCATGGCCATGCTGTCCTTTGTTCCTGTGTGGGACGGCGCCACATGTCTGTCTGACCAAGCCTCGCTTCCACGACATCAACATTAGGCATTTTTACCACAACTAATTAATTGAGTAGTTTACTAACCTCTAAAGTGGGGGGTTCTTAATAATGACCAGTGACATTTTCAAAAAAATAAATACACTCTACGCCTGTGCTTCCCAACCTTTTTCCTTAAGGGACCCCTATTCTATCACTGAGTAAACAGATGACCCCTGACGAAGTGACATATTTTATGGATATTTCATATTATATTCAATGCATAACAATAACAGCACAGAACAACTGATAACTGTACAATTAACCCAAATAGTGAACGCAATAACGGCAGGAAGTTTGTGTAAAATGAGCAATTTGGATGAATATTGAGCAGATTATGTGAATATTGCATATATATATATTGCAAATATTAGTTTTCCTGATATTTTTAGGAACGTTTTATACAATTCTCTGTATTATTTATTTTTCACTATCATACATACTTATTATGCTTATTTCGGACAAATTCAGTGTTTTCTTCTCCCTGACGCTCGGCCGTTGTTCTATTAGCTCTTTGGTTGTTTTAACTGTGTACTTAATGTAGCTTGTGTTCATGTCTTCACCGCGCCTTACGACGCCCCGTGAAGCTTTGCCGACCCCTAGTGGGGGTCGGGACCCCCAGGTTGGGAACCAGTGCTCTACGCTACTCTATGATTGATAGAACACAATAGTGATTCAACCTATAGCCAGTTCATGAAAGCTTTTACATGTCGTTCTAAACACACAGCGTCTGGTAGGTCTTTCCGGGTAAAAATCCTCTGGTGCACAGGAAGTGATTCATCTTACATTTAAGCTACAGTTTGTTTGGAATAAAAGAAGAACTTGGTAGTTGGCATGAGCAGTGATAACCACCATGGCTGAACAGTCAAATGCCGCTTTTCCACTGCATAGTACCGGCTCAACTCGCCTCGCCTCACCTCGACTCTACTCACTTTTGGTAGTACCACTTTGGTTTTCCACTGCAGATAGTACCCCCTCAATGTGCCCCACCCCCCAAACTGGTCGTCATAGCGACGCTGCGACGCTGCATGAAACGCGACACACAGCTACAATGGAGGATATCGAAGCGATGGTGTTCTTGATTCTCGGTGTGTGGCTGTTAGTCACAGCAAGGAGACAGATTTTATTTCAGAAGAGGCTGAAGGCAGCGAGACAGCAGACTGCTCTCTGGCTGCTCAAGGCGACACAAGAGGGTAAGCTAACCGCTAACCTGGTAGCTAACGTTAGCATATACGTCCCGTGTCGCGATGATGATTCTCTGACCAATCAGTGGTCTGCAGTGTTTTCACGTCACCTTTTGGTATCGCCTCAGCTCGCCTCAGCTCGCTTGGAACCTCGACGGAGGTGCTACGAAAAAAAGTACCAGGCACTAGGTAATATGGTACCTGGTACCTGGTACTTGGCCAGTGGAAAACCAAAAAAGGCGAGTCGAGTCGAGTCGAGCCGGTACCATGCAGTGGAAAAGCGCCAAAAGAAAAGAGCGCCACCGCCAGAAACTCAAACTTACATAAGAGAAAATCTCTGGGAAGTGCAGTGCAAAAACATCACCGCAACCGCTTGGCACAAATTATGGCAACAAATTTTAAAAATCAGGATCTCGACCACTTTAAATCTTTTCAGCCCAGGACCCATGTCTGCCATTACTCCCCCAACTTACCAACTCATAGCTTAAAGGAATGCAAGTTTATTAAAGGAATAGTTGAAAATAGTTGAAAATGAAAATTCTGTCATGATCTCCTCACCCTCATGCCAGTTGAAACACAGGTGAAGTTTGTCCATATAACACACAGGGAGGTTGCCAGCACAACTCCATAGCAGCCTTCTCCAAAACAACTGAAGTCAGTGGGGACCAGTTCTTCAGAGTTCCAAAAAGACCTACAGTATATTTACACCATCATTTAGTGCAAATCTGAACTACAGCTGATTGATTTGCAACAAATAATGGTGTATAGGTCTTTCTATTCACAGTGTGATTGTTTGGCTGTTTTTGTTTTGGAACTCTAAAGAACAGGTCCCCATTGACTTCAGTTGTTTTGGAGAAGGCTGCTACCAACATAGCAATCTACAAAAACCTGATATATTCCTTTAAGGCAGGGTTACTCAAATGTTTTCATGTTAAGGACTCCCAAATTGATCCACATTACCCCAGACGCCCCTTTTTGATCTGATTTTGTCCCATGGACGCATATGGGAACATTTTAGTTGGAGGTGGAGATAATAGTGGTGAGAGTGAAACCTATGATTTCATTTGTAATTATTAAACATTCTCTGACTGGGATAACTGAATTAAAGTGGTAATGTGTGTGTGTGTGTGTGTACTGTCCCTTTAAGGCTGTGCTTGGTGGCGTTTGGTTTGCGTGACTGGAACAGACTGAGGTTCTGACCTCAGCCATGCCATGAAAATGATCTGCAACACACTGCCGACCTGGCAGGCAAACAGAAGCCTGGGGGCAAAGACAGAGGAGGAGGAGGAGGAGGAGGAGGAGGAGGAAGAGAAGAGAGTGTAAAGGAAAGGAGAAGAAGGATAGGAGAAGAAAGAGGAGGATGAGGGAGGAAAAGGAGGAAGAGAGTAAAGGAAAGAAGAGGAAGAGAGGGAGAGGAGGAGTAAAGGATATACGAGGAGAGGGGGGTGAGAGGGAAGGAGAACAAGGATAAGAAAAAGAAAGAGGAGGAAGGAGGAAAGGATATAGGAGAAGAGGTGAAAGAAATGGGAGGGAGGAGAAGAAAGAGGAAAGGAGGAGAGGGATAGGAGAAGAGGAGGAAGGAGAGGAGTTGAGAGGAAGAGATGGTAGAGGAGAAGAGAGGAGATAGAAGAGCATGAAGGAGGGGATAGGAGAAGGGAAGAGAGCAGAAAAAATCAAACGGGAGGAAAGGAGTGAGCAAACTAAGAAAAGAGATGAAAAGGGAGGCAAAGGGAAAAGAGAAGAGGGATGGGAGGGAGGAGAGAAGGACAGTGTCAAGGGGGTATAAGAGGAGAAAAGAAGAATGGAGAGGAATGATGGTGAAAAAGAAGAGGAGATGATACATGAGAAAGAACAGGAGAGAGAAGTAGAGAACAGGGCTTCTCCAGCAGGTTAAATAAGATTTCTGTGTTCTTTCTGCAGTAGTAGGTCTGAACTGTACTAAACAATATATGAATGATGTTTAACACATGCTATTTGTAGGGTTTATAGACTCTCACCACACATGTACTCCCTGTCTCTTATTTTGGGGGAGAGCGGGGTAAGATGAGCCAGAGTCGGAAGTGGACGACATGACATCCGATATATCATCCACCTCCGATATGATAGAGGCTCCCTGACCACAGCAAAATAAAAACACCCGCAATGACATTATATCTTCTTTGCACATTTTATTTATTCATTTATTTGTTCAGTTATGTTTTTTGTGAATTCATTCTTTATTGAGTGGGTGTGGTGGATCGCCCTGCATTAGAGTGTTTTGGTGCCCCATGATGGTCTAAATGCTGAGGCTTTTCCACCCTGACAAGAATAAAATTGTGGGGGAAACACTGAACACTTGGTAATTTTGGCATGGAAAAGGTCAAATTTATAAATACTGAACATCAGCACAAAATGTTTCTTATTGGTTTCTAAAAGTATCAGTATTGACCGATATTGGTCGAACCCTACCCATTGAGCACGTTTACATGGACTGCAATATTCCGATTTTTACCCGATTAAGACAATACTCTGAATAAGACACTGCCATGTAAACAGCATTTTCTGATTACCTTAACCCGAATAAGGTCATAGTCGGAGTAAGCAATAATCAAATTAAGACATGGGAGTATTCCGATCTGTAGTCTCATTATTGAAGTGCATTGTAGACATGTATACACCTTAATCGCACTGTGACGTCCTGTCAGAGTTTTTGCAGCATTTTGCGACACGTACGGCAATCCAACTGCTTGACGACGCACGCTCTAGCTTCCAGCGAGTGTTGCGCAACTTGTTTACAAAAGAAAAGATGACTGCCACCGGTAAAAACAAGTCCCAACATTTTGTCCCGACCACGGTAGCAACATGACAGAAAGGGTTTCAGGTTAAATTACGGAGAGAAACTCTGACGTAATGTGGGTGTGCGTCTTCAGTCATTAATCGGACTATGCTCTGTAGCATGTAAACGGGAATATGAATGGAATATTCAATAAGCAACTCCTGTAAACACCTTAATCGAAATATTGTCTTATTTAGAATAAGGTCAATAGTCAGATTATTGTAGTCCATGTAAATGTAGTCATTAATGCGACTAAAATCGGAATACTCTACATGTCTTAATTCGACTATTGCTTACTATGACCTTATTTGGGTTAAGGTAATCAGAAAATGCTGTTTACATGGCAGTGTCTTATTCTTATAGTGTATTGTCTTAATCGGGTTAATATTGGAATATTGCAGTCCATGTAAACGTGCTGATTGATTCTTTCTTAAGGATCTGCTAGGGTCTTTGTTGCTTTGCTCACTCGCAAAGTGTCTTCCTACAATCTCTTCATTCATGTATTTAAGCATTTCTGCTATAAAAATGTGTGCCCATTATTCTCATAGTCTTTTTTTTTGGTCATTCCCAAAGCTTAGCCTGGAGCTTCATCTTCTTCATCAGTACTTATGCCTTCTAGGTTCTTGCAGCTGTACTATTGTACCTTGTTCCTGCTATATCCAGCTTTGCAATCAGAAGTAATGTATTAACATCAGTCAGTCACAGCTTAGGTGGCCAATTGTGGTCTTATGCCCAATTTTGAACCGTTATATTATTTATTTGCGACAGTATCTACAGTTAGATGAGCCATATTTTTTTAATTCTGAATGAAATAATTCTGATTCCCGGCAAGTGTTTACATTACAGGGTTTTTCCTGCATAGAAAATTACGAGATGGCCGCCTCTATCAAATTTCGTGCCGCCTCAACAAAGCTCCAGTGTCTGCATGAAACAAAAAATAAATAAAAAAAACTAATTACACATGTTGCGCTCGGTGGATTTCTGTCATTTGTAACTGCAATGGCTGCACTACTCTGCTGTGGCGCTGTATCGTAATCAGCACAATAGGCCCTTTTCACAAACATGGCTGCAGTACTTCGCCCATAACTCTGTCTGTGATCACTTATTTTGTGTTTCAACATAATGTATAACACAATACAGGTGTTGTCACTGACATATCTTTCTGTTGTCAAACAACTGTACAACTATAAAAAAGCGATTTGATCGAGGGTCACAAAATGATAACTGACTAATGGTAATTTCTGTATTGTTAGCATTTTGTGACCCTCGTCTGATAACAGAAACAGAAAGATATGTCAATGACAACACCTGTAAAAAATGAGACAGAACTAAAACAAATGCTTCCACCCATATTTCAGGATGTTGACTTTCAAATTAACTGGTAAGAATGCAGCTAAACGAGAGAAGAATGAAAATGCACCTTGAAAAAAGAAAAAAAAAAAAAGTGGTCCAGGAAAATGGCTGCAGGAAAATACAAAATCCAACAAAATGTACTTTTTGTTGCAAGAAACAGTTTTATGAGCATAAATGTACTTAGTACTTGTCCTATGTGGCTGGTTCCATCGCAGCATTGTTGAAATTGAGGTCTTTGTAAATGCCTGGTCACATGACACATAGTGCTTACCATAGCTAGGAGACAGGGGGTAACTCAACTTACCCACTAGCTCATCTTATTCTGCTCTCCCCTAAAATAAGAGATAGGGAGAAGATAGAGAGATAGTAAAAACAGTATAATAAGATAATATAAACAGCACATTTCCTCACATGTTGATGACTGACATCTAGAGGCCGGGACACATCCCATGGTCAGCCAATCCCTGAGCCCCATTTCTCACAGCTGTCCAAACAGACAACAGCCTTGACCTCCTGCTGGGGCTTGGGATGCACTACTCTGAGGGACGAAATGAGGTGTGTGTGTGTGTGTTTTTACTATCTTTTGGGGTTCAGATCTCAAAACTAGAAAAAAAAAAAAAAGAACAGTCATTAGTCAGTCAGTACATTTTGAATTTTAAGGCAGATGCCAGAATGTGAAGAATGTAGACAGTTGGTTGAAATATAGAAAATAAGATTGTAAAAGGTGGTGTTCTTGGTAAGTGTGCAGCTTGAGTTTTGAATCATTTGAGCAATCAGTTGGTAATAAATAAATAGATTTATCAAAAGCATTTGACACTGTGGATCATTCTCTTCTTCTGGATAGGCTTAAATCAACTGGTTTTGACATCAGTGCATGTAACTGGCTTCCGAGCTATCTTACTGGCAGAACTCAAGCAATAGTTGCCATCAATCTGACTTCATTGAAGTCACTAAAGGGGTGCCCCAAGGCTCAGTTTTAGGTCCTATCTTGTTCACGTTGTACATAAATGAGCTGGGCTGCTTAATTCAGAACAGCTCTATTCATTATTATGCTGATGACACTGTAATTTACTCATCAGCGCCCTCTATTGGGTTAGCTCTAACCCTAACCCTAAACTTAAGCTTGTGCTAAACCCAGATAAGACAAAATACATGCTTTTACCAGTTCACATACAAAAAAATCCTATGAATTTTAACATTAGTACAATAAATGGGGTTCAAATTCACAAGGTCCAGTGTTTAAACTGGGTTTCTTTTTTAGAAATAAGCAATGCCTTACAATGAGTAGTAGGATGCAGATTGTACAAGCAACATTTTTATCAGTGCTTGATTATGCAGATGTGATCTATATGCACGCTGGGGCCCTGACGCTCAAACCCCTTGATACTGTTTACCACAGTGCTCTTAGATTTATAACCGGTGACATGCTTAGAACACATCATTGTATTCTCTATGAGAAAGTAGGATGGCCATCTCTTACCACTTGAAGAGAACACTGCCTTTTGTTTATTTATAAAGCCTTACAAGCTAGCGGCAAGCTACCATTGTATTTGTCTTCACTTTTAAGTTTCAGTGCTACAGGATATCATACACGTTCGCAGGCATACATTAGACTGGACATTCCACGTACAAACACAGAGTCAGGAAAGACCGCTTTCACCTTTTACGCTCCTAATAGATGGAATAGGCTTCAGGACTCACTCAAATTGGACTGACTTGTCTCCATAGAGATGTTTAGGGTGCTGCTGGATGATGCATTATATAGGGATTGCTCTTGTCTTCTCTTAGTTTTCTTATTTTGTCTGCATGTGGATTGTCTGTCATGTCATGTGGGGCGGCTGTGGCTCAGCAGGTAGAGCTGGTCGTCCACTAATCAGAAGGTTGGTGGTTCGATCCCCGGCTCCTCCAGTCCGCATGTCGAAGTGTCCTTGGACAAGACACTAAACCCCAAATTGCTCCCGATGGTTGCGCCAGCACCCTGTGTGGTAGCTTGCCACCATCGGTGTGTGAATGTGTGTGTGAATGGGTGAATGTAGGCATACTGTAAACCGCTTTGGATAAAAGCGCTATATAAACGCAGTCCATTTACCATCCATTTGTCTGGAAATAACTTGTCGTGAAGTTTGTTTGTTTTGTTTTGTTGTTGTTGTGTACGCAGGTCTCTCTTGAAAACCATTCCATTGAGATCTCGATCTCAATGGGACTTACCTGTTTAAAAAAAGGAATTGAATTGAAAGGCTACAAATCTGAGTAACCATTTGGTGCAATATGGTACATCTACGGTTCTATTTAGAACTACGGCTGGCGATACGACCTCGAATCCATATCGCGATATGTTGTCACATTTACTTCGATAACAAAATATTATTTAATTTATTGTTATTTCATTTCATTTTTTACCTTGGAGCACAAATATTGCATTCTTTTGTCATAGCCCTCTGTCAACTACAGTCCTGCAATAATCAGTCAATCATTTAACATTGTCAAGAAGAAGAGATCCACTCTACTATATTGCTACGCTCCAGTAGGTTGGTTCTTTAAGTATCATATCATAGTAGGCTATTTGGCAAAATGTTTCGTTACCATTGCCCAAACTTGATAAAGCTGGCAAAAATATTGTTGTCATGGATAAATCATTCCCTGCAGTTACAAACGCACATTGTGATACAACACTGGACGAGCGTGCACCACTGACTACAAGGTGAGAGCACTGTTTTGTTGCCATAGGGACTAACATTGCCTAGATTGTTTTAATTGGAAAATTTGGAAATTACTAAAAGTGCACAAACAATGTAAAGCCAGAGTACTATTCTCACTGCCAATGGCTCCACTATTGGCCAATTTATGATGGCCCAGTTTCTGTTCCTTATGGACAGCCGAGAAAATTGGTACTCTGTAATGGATGTGATTTAAAATGTAGTGAAGTACAATGCCTCAGTAAAAACATACTTAAAGGAATAGCTCATCCTCCTCTCTTCCCCCTTTCCTGACTCTCTCTCAACTGTACTGCCCAATAAAGCAGAAATTCCCTGAAAAATGTCTTTAAAAAAAAAAAGTGACTATTAGCAAAAAGGTTTCTTAGGGGTTGAGGTTAGAATTACGATTGGGTTCAGGCAGGAGTAAACCGATCAAGTTGCATTAGGGGTAATGGTTAGGTGTATAGCAGTAATGGTTAAGGTTATGCTTTAGTAGATGAAAGTAAATGAATGGAATTTCCTCACTAGTATAACACAGGGTTTTGTGTGTGTGTGTGTCTATATGTGTCTCTGTGTGCATATGTGCTTGCTTTAATGTGTGTGTGTGTGTGTGTGTGTGTGTGTGTGTGTGTGTGTGTGTGTACATGTGCATGTGCAATCCTTTGTATGTGTTTATATGTGAGAGGTTAAGTTGGCTTGACAGATAAAAGTGTGTGAACACTGTTGGGGCCAGAACATACAGTAGGCTTTTAACCTGAAGTGCTCAGGCCTCATTGACCCCGTCAAGAGCTATTGGGAGAGCGGCATACTACACACACACACACACATAGGCACACAGTGTCATCTTGCTAATGAGACACCAATTCCCTGCCCCATACCCTGATATACTCCCTATCTAGCTACCACACACACACCAAACTGCAGGCATGATCCAATGCTCTCTGGCGGAATCCCTTGGTTGCATTTGTCTGCCTATGTTTTGCATTTGTTCATCTACATTCCATTTAGTATTAATTTCATTATCACATTTCATTCCAATCATTTCTGAGCAGCACATAGATACAACACAACTCAGCTGCAGCACATACACACAAAGTGAAAGGATATTAACTGATAACTCTTTGATCAACATGAAAAAACTGACAGCAGTCTCTGTCTTCAAATATTTATGTAGTTCTCTTTGCTGCATGGCAACACTTAAGTTCACAGTCTATGTAAAGTGGAGAGCACTAGCTAGTTTAGTGACGAAGCTCCTAGCACAATAAATACTGAACTCACAGAGGGGAAATTGCAGACAATATTTTGGTTGTACAGTGGTAGAAATCCTTTCATTGCACAATGTTGAAGTGGTAATGCTTGAGATTCTCATTGTTCTTGATCTGCACTTCCCAGAAATCACTTGATTGATCACCCAGAGATCAGTGTGGCTAGTGCTGTGATGTCTTTTTCCTTGGATTTCCTGTTGATGAAGTTTCTCTAGGTAGCTGTTGTTTGTAAAACGCATCACTTCCTGTGTGCCAGAGGATTTCTCTCTGGAAAGACCTACTTGACAATGTTGACGCTAGATTTAGTGACTTTTCAGGCTAACCCTAACCCTGATGACTTAGAGCACTTTCACATCAAGGACCCAGGCCCGGATCTGAGTACACTTCACCCAAAAGTCCAGTTCGTTTTGGTTAGTGTGAACACTGTGTACTGTACCTGGGCACGGATCAACGAACCGTTCCCGGGTCCACTTGAAAAGGTGGTCTCGAGTACGGTTCATGTGTACTCGGGTACGGTTCGCATCAGGTCTGAAAACTACTGTACCAAAACATGGAAGTGGACTGCTATTTACAATGTGACGTCATAACTATTCGTCTGTCCCGTTCAAAACATCACCGCGAACATGACCGCGAAAGGATCTCTCTGGTCTACTGAAGAAATAAAATGCTTACTTGAAATTTGGGCAGACGAAAACATACAATCACAACTGGATATTACACACAAAAATGCCGAGATTTATTGATTAATTTGAGAGTATTTACATGCGCGTGGGTACAATAGAACAACAGAACAATGCCGTGACAAACTAAAGAAAATGAGGCTGCAATATAGCGACAACATAAACAAATGTCGCGTAGTTGATGACGCAAGTGGACTCTTCTACTTCTTCTTCTTCTTTGTGTTTATTGGCAGATCGCAAACCAACTAGGTGCATACCGCCACCGACTGTATGTAGTGTGTAGATACGTAAGTGTACTCGGGTACGGAACAACATTATTAATGTGAAAGCTGAGCGGCGGGGGAGTGGAGCGGGGGGGGGCAATCGTACTCAGGCACGGTACGAAGCAATCGTACCTAATATGAAAACGACCTTAGTTCTCAAAAGTGACTAGCGACAAATCTAGCCATTTTTTCAGACCATGAGGAGCAAAGCATTTGGAATTCTGTATGACTGATGACAATTTGTGCTACTTGTTGTCTACTCCGAGGAGGTCTGATGATCACAGCGCTTTCCATACACAGCGCATAGCCCCTTCCACCACTGAGAGTGGGGGGCTGTAGCAAATATTTGTCTTTCATGAACTGGCTATAGGTTGAATCACTGTTGTGTTATATTGGTGATACAGATCAGCAAAACGGATGTATATGAAAATTTTGCTCATTATTCCTTTAAGTTGATCAGAGCTTACTTGCCAAAAAGCAGAGGTGGAAAGTAACTAAGTACATTTACTCGAATACTGTACTTACAGTAAGTACAATTTTGAGGTACTTGTACTTTACTTGAGTATTACCGTTTTATGCTACTTTATATAAATATTGTACTTTTTACTCCACTGCCTTTATTTGATAACTTAAGTTACTAGTTACTTTGCAGATTCAGATTATTAATACAAAATATAATCAACTAATAAATTGTGATATATTATTATAGATTACTGTAAGATACCCAGCAGTATATAAAGTAGTAGCTGCAACATTAAAGTGATGCTTACACATTAATGCATCAATATAATTCAATAATATAATATATACTGTATTATTCTGAAATGGGCCATTCTGCATAATGAGTACTTTTACTTTTGTTGCTTTAAGTACATTTTGATGCTAATACCTTTGTACTTTTACCTAAGTAACATTTTGAATGCAGGACTTTTACTTGTAACAGAGTATTTTTTTAAGTAACATTTTGAATGCAGGACTTTTACTTGTAACAGAGTATTTTTATTATACTGTGGTATTTCTACTTTTACTGAAGTAAAAGATCTGAGTACTTCTTCCACCACTGCCAAAAAGCAAAGTTGTTTTACTTTAACAATGGATGGGTGGATGAGTAGATGGTGCTCTGAAGGCTGCCATTGTTTGTCAGTTGTCAGTCATTGTGTCATTGTGTGATACAGACTTCACTTCTCCACTCACTGTATTCTCTCATGAACTCTTTCTCTATACCCTCCTTTTATTCTAACCCTGTAACGTGTTAACACACGGAGGAATGCAGTCTGGTGAAAGAAGAATGTTTCCTCTCTTTTTGTAATGCAGTGTGAATGGCCCACTCTGTCTGAGCTGGTTATTCCTCTGGTGTTGCCAGCTTTACGAGACCTTGCGTGATGTTTTGCTGGAATTGAGAGAGCCTGGTAGAAGGGCTAGATTTGTCCCATCTGGCGACCTGTAGTTCAGGGTCAGTGGTTTGTCACCCCATTGCACCCAAAGGCGCCGGGTTTACGCAGTATGCCCTGCTTCAAGTCAACCGCTGCACAGATGGGGAAATTCCAATCGAAATATTTAAGTTTTGTTTTTTGATTTAAAAATGAGAGATGTCCATCTTCTGAAAACAGTGACAACCACACTGGAAATGATTGCTGGCATGAAAGTAAAACTGAAGTTACTAGTTATGTGAAGACCTTTGCTGTTGCATTTCAATACTTGGGGAATATGGAGCAGTGAACATGTTCTACAGCAGCAGTGTTCAATTTACTTTCAATTCAGACAATTCAGGAATTGGGATTTCCTCATGATTCAAATTGTAAAAACATCTGGCATATAAATATTATAAGCCACAAATCTGAATAAATGCAGTATCATTAGCAAATCTCCACAAAGAGGGGAGTGTGTGTGCATGTGTTTGTGTAAGACAGAGAGAGACTTATAAGTCACGCAAGCAGGACTCCAAACTGTCCCTCCTCTTCCTCACTGAGGCAGGTGTATCCTGTATGCGTGACGTGAGCTTTATATGTGTGTGTGTGTGAGAGTATCTGTGTTTTTGTGTGTCTCCATACGCACGCAAGCGTGTGTGTGTTGCATCAGGACCTATTGTTTCACCTCCAACATCACACAACCAACTCAACCACATGAACACACACCCCCTTTCTCCTTAACCCCCACCCCCGGGGTTGCGTGATGAAAGTCTGAAATTTGTGTGTTTGCCAGAGGGAGGGAGGGAGGGAGGGAGGGAGGGATGGATGGATGGATGGATGGATGGAGCGCTGGGAGTGTGGTGGATGGATGGAGGAAAGCCCAGCCCCCTTCCAGCTAGAGCGCACAGTAATGAGATCATTGCATGGATTATCGTGTCGCTACGCCCCACAACTGATCTGATGAGAGCTGGAGGGGTGGATGGGTGGATGGAAGGAGGTAGAGGAAGGCAGGGAGGGAGGGAAGAGAGGGCGGCTAAGAACTGGTATTTCTGAAAAAGATCTGTTTGTCAAATAGAAATACCATGCAACATAGCCAGAGTCAGATTTTAGACCTGGGGCCTCATTTATAAACACTGGGATTTATAAAAAACCAAGCCTAATGTGAGAATGTGCGTACCTCTACGGAAACTTTTGGACACAATCAGAAATGGTGTCTCCGATGACAAAGTATTGAAATAAAGGAAAATATTTTAATTACAACTTTACTCAGTTCTTTACATTCCATATCAAATTATACAGACTTCTTAAATCCCAAAGGAGCAACCAGGCCACAATAATTTATTTGTTGCTTTAGTCTAAAAGCCATCTGCCCAAAAGCATCTCCCTATTTGCAATGAACATTCATTACGGGCTCATAAGTTGCATGTCCCAATTAATTGCTACAAGTTGAAGGTGTTACGCAATTGGTCTGAATGTCACAAGGTTATAAAATAATGGAGATGTTGTGTCAAGTCGGTTCTTAAGTCTGTTATGTGTTTTTTAGTCAAATCAAATGAACGTAAAATGTTGAATGCGTGGTTGTGTTCACTCTTTCCAAAAACAGAAGGCACCATTAGGACAGTGATTCTCAACCTTTTTCATATCAAGGACCCCTAATTTAGTTCACATTAGGGACATGGACCCCCATTTGATGAGAGTTTGTCTCTCAAACCCAAATCTAAGAATATTTTTACTGTTAGATATGATTTTGTCCAGAATTCCATGACTATCTGTATTGTACGTAGAGAGATAACAGTGAAACTATGATCAAAACAGTCATTCTTCTACATTCTCTAATTGTGTTAACTTCTGGTAAATGAAATAATGGTGAAGTTTAACAATTCATCAATTTGCTGGGGACCCCCTGGAACCCCCTCAAGGACCCCTGGTGGTCCCCGGACCCCACGTTGAGAACCACTGCATTAGGATATCTGGGTCTGCCGCAGCAGTCTCATCATGTCGGTGTCACCCTCTTTTTCTGGCACAGTGCCACTAATTATCGAGGTGACATGTCCGTCAAGGGAAGAGAGGTCCGGTGTCCCCCCCCCCCCCCCCCAGTGGCACTGACACTTCATGTTGATGCATAGCAATGTGCTTCTTTGTGTCAGCCATTATATTGGACCATTTACTACTGTACGCACACACTACTGTGGTTGTTGCCGCTCAACAACTTTTTTTTGGTTGGTGAAACCCGACTTGAGGCCACCGGGGAAATTGTTTCATCAATGTTTAATTGTAGGAGTTAAAGGGGGGGGGGTATCCTAGGATGTTGCAATTCTAAGTATTTATGGTGATTTTGGTACTTTGAGGTGTGAAGTAATCACAGTAAAAAAATGGAATCATATTACTATGCCATTTCCCCACAGGCAGCAACTATAAAACATGCCACCTTGTACAAGCCAGTCAGATTTTGCTCCAGTATCTATGTAGACACTGGACTGTCTGAAATCAACCCAACAGCGCTAAGAGGAGGGCGGGCCTTCCAGAATGGCCAGCCAATCAGAGCAGTAGCTCGTTAGCATAAGAAGCTTCTTATGTAAAACGACCTATTCTCTTGTAGGTGGGAAACAAACACTGGGAAGTGAATAGCTAAAGCTATAACTAAATGATTTTTACTGAAAAAAACTTAACAGATGTATTTTATAGACACCAGGTAATTATATAAAATTGCTGAAAAAGCAAATGATACCCCTCCTTTAAGGGAGTGGAGGCTATAAGGCTAGTCATTCTGACAAAGAACTGTACGGGGGAAAACTATTGAATTAACAGATAGCAAGAAGAGCTGTTAGTGCAGGGTGACTGTGTTTACAGACCGGTAGAAACACTTTCCGTGATGATTTATTATATCAGAGATATAATCAATGTTTGTAGCATTTCCAGGCCATTTTTTTTTTAAAACATATTACTTCACTTCAGTGACCTAATTTCCCCACAGGGATCAATAGTTTAATCTTATCTCATATTAAATACGCTGCTCTGGGTCTGTCCATGTTGCATGTGAGTGGCTATTTGTTACAAGCCCTGCCTTTTTTTCATGTGAATGAGCTCATAGCTGGATAGGTAAATCCTGGGTTGACAGAGCCAGTTGATAACCAACTAGGTGAGACCAGTTGTCCGGGAACCCTCTAACCCAACCAACTAACCAACCAACCAACCAATCTCAACCACAATCACAACCACAAAAACATCATTATTTCCCGGAGAAAATGCATGTGATTGCTGTCAGCTGATCAGGATTGATTTTGTGCACATATTTTACATTAACATTGTAAGCATTTTAAATGTGAAACGTAGTGTCAAAATTGGCAAAGTTATGATTATCGTTGAAGTGAGTGCAGGTTGTTATATCATACTGAGCATTTTGAACGTTCCTACTGTATGCAGTGGTTGAGTTATTAATACAATAGTAGTGAAATTAAGCTGCTTGACAATTTATTTAACTCATAAACTTAAATATTCTTATTATGCATTAGCTCGGATACTTGATCATGTGATACACAGCAATTTGAAAGTTGAATGAGTTTCTACTGTATACAGTGGCATCAATGGTAATGATTGATTGAATTCACTGCCATGTTTTTTTTGTGTGTCTTGGCATGCCTATGTGAGTATGTATGTGTGTATGTGTATGTGTCTGTGTGTTTGGCACTACTGTGTGCTTTCTATGAACCAGCCCGGTTTATCAGGACCGTAATCCTCAGCTGCTTCCCACCAATCAGGAACTGGCTGGGGAGCGTGACCGGAGAGGATTTTGTTGTCACGACTTTAAAAATCTGCATCTCTCCTACATCACTACGACTCCCAGCAGCCCTGCAGCTACAGCACCATCGCGTGTTCAAGTGTGTGAGTGTGTGTGTGTGTGCATGTGTGTGTGTGCGTGTGTGTGTGTGTGCGCAGCTACTGCAGGTTTTTCCATTCCTTAAAACCATGTTAGTGACATTAGAAGCAGACCATGAGTGGTTTCCTGGTAACCCATATGTAGTACACCGTAATCCAGCCTTATATTTGACTCGAGCTGAGGTGCAAATCCCCCCCCCCCCCCCATACACACACACACACCCGCGCGCACACATGCACGCACACACAGTTTTCCATGATGCAAATTCTCAGAATAGACTTTTCAAATTCTATGACTGTGTTACATTTTCGTCAACATTTCACAGTCGTTAAAAAAAGTCTTTAAAAGTGAGAAAGGAGTGAAAAATAAGTTGTATCCCTCAACAGAAGTGGAAAAACATGCTTCTTATGTTCGTATGAGTGCAAAGACAAGCACAAAGCTGAATATCAGGTTGTACAGTTCTGCCACCAGAGGCAGCACTGAGTCCTACTCATCTGAATTCGCTAGCTAAAGTATCAATTAATTACTTATTTTTTCAAATGTATCTAGAATTACATTACTGCGTTTTTTACAGTGACTTTCTGTGATTTTTACACATCAGATTACTGTAATCCGTACCTACCCAACCCTGGTATAGCTACATTTGCTGGATCGGACCTGTGAATGGTAGTGGGGGGGTTTCTCCGGTGTTCCCTCATCAATATTTAATGTGTTGTTGTTATGTTAGTCTTTATAGGCTAATATGGCAAGGCAGGGCTCTGCACCACACACACTAGCACAGATGCTGGAATACAGCCCAAAATGTTCAAGTAAATGTGTTTCTTACCTGGGACTGCTCCACCTAGATAACATGATGCCAGTCTGTACTGATACAGTCAATTATTTCAATTATTTCCTCTCTTTTCTCTGCCTTTTCCTCTATTTTCTCGTCTTCCCTTCTCTTACCTCTCTCTTTCTGTCCCGCCGTTCTCCACTCTTTCTTTCCCCATCCGTCCTCCTTTACCTAGCTATCCAGGAGAAGTCCTGTAGGAAGGCCGTCGCCGAGTCCGCAGCGCCTCTGGAGGCAGCCCCCCCGCCGGCCCACCTCGACCCACAGAAACCCAGCCTGGCCCGGGACATCAGCTTGGCCGAGAGCGACCTGCTGCTGGAGGTGAGAAGCAGTGCTCCCCGGAAACCAGCACAAGACTTGACTGGCTGTACTGGGAAGTTTCCAGATAAATAGTGAATACATGTAAACGTTCCTCTGCAACCACTCCCCTATACTGTTAGTGTAAATAAGTATTCTTCGTAGGGCTGGGCGATATGGACCTAAAATCATATCTCGGTATTTTTAGGCTGAATGGCGATACACAATATATATCTCGGTATTTTCTAAGAAGTGGGCTAAATGTTCAGTTGTAAGTCGGGCTGGGCGATATGGACAAAATCAAATATCACAATATTTTTGACCAAACACCTCGATACTGATATTGCGACAATATTGTGGTGATGACTATTGGTACTTTCACAAAATATTTACACAATGAGATTTTTGATAAATAATCATCAGTAATGTGGATATAATGACTAAGTGGGTAAAGGCAAATAATAGAACAGCTAGAACAGTCTGGTAAGTTCAGAAAATGACATCACTTTACTGTAATGCAGCCTTTAAAACCAGGAAAAGACACTTATGCCATATCACGATATTACGATATCCAAAATCTAAGACGATATCTAGTCTCATATCACGATATCGATATAATATCGATATATTGCCCAGCCCTAATTCTTCTTCATCTAGCTTGGTTAAATAAAAATGTTTTCTGAGGGCGTGTTCACACCAAGCATGTTTAGATCGGTTCAGTCGAACTCCAGAGTGTGTCCTTTAGTTCGGTTTGTTTGAAAAAACAGTATTGGTCCACTTCCAAGCGGACTGTGGTGTGGTTTGTTACATGTGAGAACGTAATCAGACCAAGTACAGGAAACAACCCCAAAAAATATGGTTTCATGAGTACATTGTTCGTTGATCCATATAGTTTTGTGGGTATAAGGATGAATATTGACATCTGATAGCCAGCAGTTGGAAAGCCTAGCTAATTAACGAAATGGACTCATATCCATTCATACATTTGTCTGTATAATATCACATGCTGGTGCATTGAATTCACATTTTACAACGGTTTGCCCTCCTTCCTTCCCACAATCGGGGACAAAACCACCCCTAAGCAACACAGATATGAAACATTATGGAGGAAACATTTATTGTCATTATAATCAGTGTTGTAGAGGAAATCAGAGGGTTGGTAAACTGTTGAAATGAGTATATCTCTCACTCTCCTGCTGCTTTTCCTTATGTTGCCTCTTTCCCAGGCTCTGACCGGCTTCACCCTAGTGGTCAGCAGTGATGGACTGATCTTCTACGCCTCCGCCACCATCATCGATTACCTAGGATTCCATCAGGTATCACCCGATCAAGACAGCCAGTCAATGAATCAGTTCATCAATTAAATAAAGACATCTGGCTTTTTAGACAGCAGCACGATTGTCCCGGCCTTGGCTTGAGGTCGGAAAACTCTTATGACCCCGAGATTCACCGTTCAGAGGACAAAAAATCCTTTCTGTATAAAGTTTACTATAAGCCATGAAATTGAATAAATAAAATCATTTAATTTAACCCAGTTTATATGGTGATGTAGTAAGTGCGAGGTCAAACCCTTTGGCTCATGAAAGCAAACACAACAACAGCCTGCCTGTGTGTGTGTATGCAAATGCTTGTGTGTAAATGTATGCTTGGTGCTTGTGTGTGTGTGTGTGTGTATGTCTGTTTTGTGCTTATGTTAGTGCTTGTGTCTGTGCATTGGTGTGTTTTGTGAAATCAAGACTGTTCTGTCATCAGTTCAAAGTCAGTTTCCAAAGCTGTTTTAATATGATTTTTTTTATAGTGTCATAATATCATATTGTGAACATTTTTTGCTAGTTTGGATTGACATTGAACTTCATGAACCTCATGCAAAGTGCCATCCATCATATACTTTCTGGAATTGTTAGATTGTTATACGGACGACGGTTCACAATTTATCAGTTGTTCTCCAAGAGTTAGCTGGATTTTATCATCCTTTTGGATATTTTTGATTTTTTTTTAGTCTTCTCCCTCTGCATGTGTGAGGAGAGGAAAGCCATATAGTTACCTCTCTCCGTCCCCCATTGACTACAGAATGCATGTTGTAAATCAAGCAGATCTTTTCACGGTGACAGTGTTCAAAGCCTTGCGTGCCTGCAGACATGGATATTATTGGGAGGGTGAATATTTTAGTGGCTGCTATTTTATGGGAAGGGTGGGGCGGGGGTGGGGAGGGGGGTTGAGGGGGTATGGTAAAGAGCTGGGGATGGAAAAAAGGGAGGGGGGAGAAAACAGAGGAATTAGGATTGTGGGCTGGGCTGCCAGCTTTTTCATTGGAGTTGAATGTCTGTCCTCATGCAAGCGGCTCTGGAGTCACGCAAGGGCGAGAGAGAAAGACAGAAAGCATAGAGAGAGAGGAAATAGAAGCAAAGAGAGAGGGGGAGGGAGACGCTGAGAAAGAAAAGGTAGAGAATGACACTAAAGATGGAGAAGTTTAAAGGAATAGTTCACCCTAAAAATGTTGTCATTATTTACTCATCCTAATGTCCATCAAAACACTGGTGAAGTTGTATGTCCATATAACACACATGTCAGCGTTCTCCAAAAGAACTGGAGCTGGTTCTTTAGAGTTCCAAAAAGGTAAAAACTAAAATAATATTACTTCAAAAAGCACATGCAGCATAATCCAAGTGTTCTGAATCCAAACCACTGCTGCACTCCAAAATAGTCCAAAACATTACACCAGTATTTAGCGCAAGTCTTCACTAAAACCCTACTAGCATCTTTACAATCAACATTTTTACATTGTGATTAGGGCTGAACGATTTTGAAAAAATATTGAATTGCGATTATTTTGACTGATATTGCAATTGCGATATGATTTGCGATATTAGAGGGAATGATCATTTTTACATCATTATTCTCATTTTCATTGAAAAACGTATTAAAATGATTATGGTGTGATTTTTGCGGGGATGTGTACCAAACAAAGATGTTTTCTTAAGTCTGTAGAATATGATGTGCACCACAATATTTCATTTAAAATGGTATTTTGACACACATTTCGCCTTTAACAAATATTGCGCCTCCTGCGATTTGAAAATTGCAGTAGGCCATATTGCGATTTTGATAAAATTTCGATTAATTGTTCAGCCCTAATTGTGAGCACTACAACAACTACAATTTACCCTTTTCAATTCAAAAGAAATGTGGGAAATGAGATTTGAGTGATTTAATTATTAGGACCCATCTCCTGTGATGACGGCTGTCTCCAAAATGTGTTTACAATTATGTGGGTGATACAAGCGGTCTCAATAGCATTGCACACTCCCTGTTGTTAAAATCTTTCCCTTTGACTCCAAACAAATGCTGAGCGATTTTCTGTGTGCAGACATCAAAGTTAAAGCTAAGCATGCATGATCCAGATGGCAACTGCATATTTTTTTTTAAAAAGTAAACTTTAAATGAATTAAGAATGCCTTGCATTTGATTGATTAGATTGACACCCGTGGCATTTTTAAATCATACATCGTGTTGTGAATGAGTGTCACGGGCCATCAGGTCACAAAGCCTGCTCAACCACCACAAACCTTCAATTTGACCCAAAACATAAAAAATTGACTAAATGCTCTAAATAGGAGTTAGGAAGAAGAGAATCTGAGAGTGACACTGGCAACAGCCAATGGGAGTTTAGATACAGGGGGAAGAAAAAGAAAATGAACCGGAAAAGAAGGAGTTTATATCAGCCAGACAGCCAACTCCACTTGCTCCAATCTTGATAATTGCTATGCAATTTCATTTGGAGGAATAAGTCTCATATAAAATAGTATAAAATGGGACTGTGGATCAGTCACAATTGCAATTTAAAAATGTATTCCTCATTAACATTATTCTGCTAATAATGTCTCATAATACATATATAATGTAAATGTAAACTATAGCTTCTGTATCATGGAGCAAGAAAAAATAGAACACCATTTTGTAATTGTATTTACAGTGAATTGTTCTGGATGAATAGGTAAAATTAAAATGTTTGGTTTTTGAATGACTTTGCATATTTAGGAAAATAAACACCTTTTATATTTGTTTTACTGGAGCGTATGTACAGCTCCACATGACCACATGACCTCTATTGCCTATTTCACGCTTGTGTTGTTTTGTATTGATACTCCTGCACATGCAGTGGTATTAAGCAGTTTTTGACTGGTCATATTTTTGTGAGATTTGTGAATTTTGACATAAGACGTTGAGAGAATTGGGTAGTGTATGATCCCTTCTCACACAACTTTCTGACAACAAGGCAAGGATTTCCTCAAGACCAATCATTTAGTCTGAACTGCCCTCCCCTCCTAACCCCTAACCTCCTCTCCCCATCGCCATGTCTCTTTCTTTTTACTCCCCTCTCTTTCAGTGTTTGGGGCATCCCTCCATCTCTCCCTCCTCATTCCCTTTTCTACTTCCAGCACTCCCCAGCGTTCCTCGTTTGGCTCTGAACCGCCTTTGTTCTCGCTCCGATCGTTTTGTCCTGACACTCTTGGTGTGTTTGATGTGTTTAATGCTTCAGGTCAACGCTTCTGGCCAATACACAATGTAGGCACTGATAGGAGGGTTAATAAGGTCATCGCCCTCCGACTGTGTCACTGTGTCTGTCCTCTCTCACTCTCTTTCTCTCTCTCACACACACATGCACACAGAGTCTCCCTTTCACACACAATCACTGATCCTTTATGATGGATGTAATGTAGCAGAATGTTTTTGACTATATTTATTGGGTTAGTGCAGTTAGCGTTATACCTCGTCTTACACATCATTATATCTGAGATGAGTCTATGAACATCTGTCTCCAACTGTCACAGACATTTTGTATCTTTTCCTTGCATAAGGCATCAGAGTGAGTCTTGAATGTTTTCTTGCTCAGAACCTCTCATTACATTCAATGTACTTGTACAGTAGTTTTAATAGGTTCGCTCCTAAAGATTGTTGTGTGCTCTTGATGAAAGTGTAATGAATAAAGAGGCAGTCGGGCTGTCCCCACAGTTTAGTCTTCCAGTTGTCTCACACAAGATCATCACAGCTTATTTGCTAAAAATGTGAGTGTATTTCTTTAAAGATGCTATATGTATCTATAAATCATTATCACATCAATTTTGAGACCTTAGTATAATCACCGTAAACAAATGAGACCACTGTCAAGACAACTGGCAGCCTCTGCTGGCCTCTACACTGCACAAAAGCTGCTCTATCTGCTCTCTCCTCACAAAGGGAGATTGCTTCGTGAGGAGAGAGTGCAAGTTTTTTAGATCTAGACGACATTTCGGTAGTGTTGTAGTCGAGACCACCTAAACCGAGACCGAGTCAAGACCAAGACCAGAGCATATCAAGTCTGAGTCAAGACCAAGACTTTGAGGGGGGCCAGACCGAGTCAAGACCAAGACCGAAGGGGGGCGAGACCGAGTCGAGACCGAGACCAGACCAATGCGAGTCCATTTTCAAGACCATATAATCAGAGTGATGGCTCAACATTTACACCATTTCTCTGCTAAAATTCAAAAAGAAAGAAAGCATTATTTAGGACATTACAATTCGATTTCACTGACCTTTGGAAAGGCTCAAGACAGTGGGCAGAATGAAACATAAGTGTTAAAACACCCTGAGCACAGAGCTTCACTAAAACATTAAAAATTATTATCAGGTTATAGCTGACCCTTGCTTTGTACAATGTATAATTATTTGGTTCCTGAAATGAGAAGAAACACTCTACGATTTTCATAATTTACTGTCATGTATAGGCTACAAATTGTTTTTATGTTCTAGTGTTTTGACTTTGACCAATGTGACAACTTGCCCCACTCTCCCCTACTCAATCTGCCAGAGCCCCGTTGTGCACAATGTACTCGCCTGTGTTAGTAACGGTATAAACAGTAACCTGATAACACGTCTTCTGCTGCACTACAGACTTTAACGGTAACGTTATTACCTTGTGGAATTTAAGTAACGTTAGTGAAATAATTTAACCTTTAAAAGTTATTGGTTGCAATTTGAAGGGGGAAGTTTTACATCCAATCACAGTAAAAATAAATACTAAATCAGACAATGCACCGGCAGGTAATGATGTTACTGCAATTGTGGTCTCGACTGGTCTTGAAATAAAATTCCGAGTCCTCTTTGTCCGAGTCAAGAGTCAAGACCGAGTAAAAATGCAGTCGATTCCGAGACGAGACCGAGACCATCAAAATGTGGTCTTAAGACCAGTCTCGAGACCAAGACCGATCTCGAGTACTACAACACTACATTTCGGCTAATCTCTATAAACAGATATCTGCATATGAGACGTCATCTAGAAGCTATCAAAGCTATCGATTGTCACCACCATGGTCTCATTTCTTAAGGTATCACAATTAATTTGATAGTGATGTATTGATGGCTGGAAATGCTACACAGAGCACTTTTAAGATTTCAGACGGTGACAGTAGTAAACCTTCTGTCACTCACTCTCTCCCACCCACCAACCATTTTGTTCTGCCTTTCTCCCCCTTGGTCTCCCAGACGGATGTGATGCACCAGAATGTTTTTGACTACATCCATGTTGAGGAGCGTCAGGAGTTCAGGCGACAGCTCCACTGGTCCATGTGTCCTCCCCCAGTCCAGACCAGTAGTTCCCAGCAGCAATCTGGAACGTCCAACCCGGACTGCAGCGCTCCAACCACAACAGGTTACACACTACATTGTTGTATTAGTAATTAGTAATGTTGTAATACTACATTGTAGTATTACAAGACTTTAAAGGGATATGACATCACATGAGTAAAATGCAGGCTTTCCTCTTAAACGATAAAAGTTTTAATTTTAACATGATTGCCGCATTGTGCTCATGTGTACCACATATATCAGTCAAACCCTAATAACCAATTACTATTTCATCAAATGCCTGTCCTTCAGCGGGAGAAAGATCTTTCAAAGCGAGACAGGTAACGGGCGTCAGGTACGTTTAGCTTGTTAGCCTTTATGCACGGTGCTTTGCATCGTTATTTACAAATGTGTTGCAGTTTCCATTGCCCTCTAGTGGTCAGAAAAAAATGTTTATTGCGGCTTTAAACAAGTCTACCAATACAACATTTGATTGCTCCCCCATCTGATGTGGCCTCTAACGGTCTATGAGGTTCCTACAACCAAAGTCAAGAAGCTGGAGAGAACAGTCAGTTCATACATCAAGAAATGACTTGGATTCCCGCGTTGCCTCAGCAATGTCAGCTGGTATGGTAACGGTGCACTGGAGCTGACTGTCTCTCCTCATTACTGAGGAGTAAAAATGCGCCAAGGTATGGCTGGACATGACCCTGACTGAATCCCAAGACTCCACAATACGAGTGGCTGCTCTCAGGCTGGCTACAGGGAGGAAGTGGGCCCCGTCTGCTCTCAAGCATGGAGACATAGTAGGTCAGGTGCAGCATGGAGGAGCCGGTTTTGGTCTCGGAACAAGCAGACCTACTAACCCTTACCCTAACAGCAGGAGGAAGCAGAGCGATGCACAAAGGCGCCTCACAGGCTAAGCAGGGCCAATGGACGAGATGGGAAATCCTGGAGCATTGGAAACTCACCTGGAGGGATCTTTGGGAGATGGAAGGAAGCAGACTTAGCTTCATCATCAGAGCCACCTATGATGTTCTTCCCACTCCTAAGAACCTACATGTCCCCTCTGCCAAACACCAGCAACATTAAAGGAATAGTTTACCCAAAAATGAAAATTCAGTCATTATCTACTCACCCCCATGCCAGTTGAAACTCGGGTGAAGTTTGTTAGTCCATACAGCAGGCCCTGAGCTCCACAGCGGAACGGTATAGAAGCCTTCTCCAAAACAACTGAAGTTGCTGGGGACCCGAGTTGACCTGACTTCATGGTTAAAAAAAATAATGGAAAATAACCATAAAATGGCTTCATGCAGCTCGTCCAGCATAATGCAAGTCTCCGGAAGCCAAGTGATCCCAAAGTGACTTGAAAAGACCGACATTTACACCATTGTTTTGACCTGTCCAACACTAGTATTTCCATGCCGTTTTCTAAAAGTTTCCCGTCCACACTAATACGCAAAAATATAGGAAAACGGTGAAATCTACCCTCCTGGGCATGCGCAAGCTTCCGACCCATGACGTTTATGTCGTTACCCCGATGGTTACCACTGTTTACGGAAGTGTTGTCAGGGCTGCAGTAGCAGAGCCTTAAGCGCCAACAAGATGTCCAAATCACGACAAAAGACGGACAAAAGTGAGCCAGACTTCTTTGTCTGGACAGATGACGAAGTTGAGCTGCTTTTGAAAGTAACGACCGACTACAAGACCGCCAAAGCCATGGAGAATATAGACTGGGAGTCTTTTGGGAGTGTGACTACCGCCTGAGATCACATGACAATCTCCGTTTTCGGTGGTCGTCTTAGTGTGGATGGAAGGCCAAAATGGAGAGATAAAGATGCGTTTTTAAATTTCCCTGGGTTAGTGTGGACAAGGCATCAATTTTGAGTACCACAGGGGTTGAATAAAAAATGTCAGCTTTTCACCATTTTTAAATCCACTTTGACATTATACGTAGATCAGTGAAAAAAAATCCAAATTTTATCCATTTTGAGTTGAGGCTGTAACCAAAAGTCAAAGGGGTTAAATACTTTCTGAAGACACTGTATGTGTGTAGACTGTTGATCATGCGTGTGTGTGCATGTTTGCATCTTTGCCTATGTATAAGCTATATGTGTGAATATAATTTCTGAGCACTTGTGTATGTGTGTGTGTTACAGGTGAGGACTATGTAGTTGGCGGTCCGTTCAGTTGTGAGAACTCGGACGAGTTGGCTCCGTTCTTCAGCCGCTGCTTCATCGCCAGGGTCCGCTGCCTCCTGGACAGCACCTCCGGATTCCTGGTCTGTGCGTGTGTTTGAGTGTGTGTGTGTGTGTGTGTGTGTATGTGTGTGTACAATCACTACACTGGCTCCCAATCAGCCCCAGAATCAATTTTATCTTTAAGATCACCTGGCACTGGCCTTTTAACCCTCCCTATAGCCAGAACCAAACAGGCTGAGGAGGCAGCGTTTAGCATTTGGAACAGAAACAAAACTCCAGATGGTTTTAAGGGAAAATATAAAGACATACAGTTTTATTGCTACATTTCACTAAATTCTTTTAACCATACTTTATACTCTCACTTTCTTGTATACCGTTTACACTCACACTTTTTATACTTATATACTCTCAACTGTTTTTATTCGTCTATGATGTTTTTCAGTCATGTTTATAAAGCACTTTGAGTTGCATCATCGTATGGGTAACACTTTACAATAAGGGTTCCTAAGTTAAGGATTAGTTAATGCTTAATAAGCATTAACTAACCCTTAATTAACAGTTAACTAATGTGTCTGGTAATCATTTACTAATGGTGTTCATGTTAACTAAGGTATTATTTTATACATTATTTAATAGTCATCTTTATAAACTATTAAATAATGTATAAATTATTACCTCAGTTAACATGAACACCATTAGTAAATTGCACATTAGTTAACTGTTAATTAAAGGTTAAAACCCTTACTAAGCATTAACTAACCTTTAACTTAGTGACCCTTATTGTAAAGTGTTACCAAATATCCATGCTAAAACACTTCAACACTGTTAAAAACAGCTTTTGGTGATGTACATTTTATTTCTGGGCCCATTTTGTAGTTTGGTGCTGTATTTTTCTTATTCCCACAGATAACTGGGTAAAAACGTGACCATGTTGAATTTTTTACACACAGCTACAATGGAGTTTGATAGCAGAAAATGTTCCAGCTATCTGATACATCTTTGGTAAATGGCAGGTTTTGGCATCAGCCCCTCAGAATCAAAGAGCAAGGGCTTCTTTCTAGAACTACCATTTTTTTTTACCAATGTTTAACAATCATATAGGGAGAAATCCATTGTAGAAGAGGAAAAGATAAAAAAATTTCCACTGACAGTAGCCTCAATGCATGCAGTGCAGCCACAAGACATGTTGTGTTTTGAGTTAGGGCCACGTCTTGTCGCTTTTTCTTGACTATTACTATCACTATTACTCTCTCCACCTACATGTATAACACACAGCTGAATGCAACAAGTTCATGCCTGTTCTCTGGTCAAAGGCATTCTGCAGTTTTTACAAATAAGATGGTGTATTGCTTCATACACAATCTGTGTCATCATTTTTGTCATTTTTTTTGCAATTAACACAGTTCCCTGTGGTCTTTAAAACATGTTTGAGAAGTGTACAGCCAAAAAAAAAATTCTCAATGTCTCCATTGTAAAGAATAGGATGTTGTCTGTGTGATTTCATGCAAATGAACCACTGCTGTGATTGCCCACCTCATCAAAGGGTTAGACTTTTGGCTCTGACAAGAAAAGCTAGAAAATAGACTCTGTGGAGTATTTTGCAATGGTTTCAAACGTGAGAACTGGAACTAACCGTTTTATAATACCATGCTCCTTGCTCCTTAGGGCCAGCAATGGCCACCCCACAGCCTCATAAAATGCATATCGTCAGTCCTGAGTGATGTCACTACGGGCTCCAAATCAAACTGGCTTGTAGAATCACGTAATTTTTAAACAAGGAAACTATGGCAAAATGGGAGAAGTTTCAGATTTCACATTTTCTCAGCTACAAAATACGGAAGGGCAAAGGAAAACATTTTTTTTCAATATGGGGCCTTTAATGTGTTTTGACTTTAATGTGTGTACAACATGCAGAAAAAACCTGATTCCACTTAAAGCTGCGCTATGTCATTTTTGCACGTTGGCGGCCCAAATAGCACTGAGAGTTAACTCTTTGAATATTGAGGACTTCCTTGCCCAGAAAACCTGTAAGGTTTCCTGTGTGGAGCAGATTTCACACCACTGACCATACCCATTACCAGAATTTAATTTGGACATTATGAATCTACAAGATCTCAATTACTGGGAATGGGAAGCTCTTCCTTGTTGCAGCCCTACTTTCTGATTTAGGCTGATTAAGATGGATAGAGTACAGTAAAATATTGCCTTGTGCAGCTTTAAATGCTAACTGTAAGTTTATTTCTCTTGCCTAGAGCATGTAGTTTGGAGGTGTAACTAATGCTAACTGTGCTTTCCTTCCTCCTCCCTCATAGAGCATGCAGTTCCAGGGCAGCCTGAAGCTCCTGCAGGGCCAGAAGAAGAAGACGGAGTTGGGAGTGTCACTGCCCCCCCAGCTGGCACTGTTCTGCGTGGCAATACCCCTTATGATGCCCTCCATCACTGAGCTGAAGATGAAAGGAATGGCTGCCCGAGGCAAAACCAAGGGAGGTGCCGGCAACACATTGGAACGAAGGTGAATATTTGGGGAGAGTATACCGATGTACCAAACTTGTTACATTTAGGACAGTGGGATCACAGTTTACCCATCTCCTTTGTAGTGTCCTGATGTTGTGGTGTGTGTAAACATGCACCGGTTAATTTGAATATTTACCGACAGCGTGGTACATAGACCGGCCAGTCTGTGCATTTAGCGCCGATGTGGCAAATGTAGAATAGTTCACCAAATATTCCCACGTAACCCGGTTTATCTGCACATATGGTTCATGTGCGGTTCACCATCCAATTGGTTTAGCCATCAGTTCATAAGCCTAGCATAGGCATAGCCCTGTCTTAAAAACTCTAAGAGGCAGTCATAATGTTGTGAATTAAGTTTTTAAAATCTGATTAAATACATTTTGATTGCGCTATTGGTTTGGCATTATTTATGCAGTAATGTTAAATATTGGTTAATTACACACTTGATATTATAACGGGCTAAGCCGCGGTGGGTGCCGGATGACCCACTCCAACCTGACGGCTATATTTCCTCTCTCTATAAGTAATTAACCAATAGTTAACACTACTGCATAAATAATGCAAACCAAAATTAACATTGTTAATGGCAATGTGTGCCTGATTTTCTAGCCCGATTTGAATCTGAGCGGGATCGGGAGGGCATTCGGACCTGACAGTCTGCGCAGACTATCCTTTAGTGCAGTGGTTCTCAACGTGGGGTCCGGGGACCACCAGGGGTCCTTGAGGGCATCCCAGGGGGTCCCCAGCAAATTGATGAATCGTTAAACTTCATTATTTCATTTACAAGAACAATTAAAGAATGTAGGAGACTGACTATTTTGATCATAGTTTCACTGTTATCTCTCTCCCTACAATACAGATAGTCATGGAGTTCTGGACAAAATCATATCTAACAATAAAAATATTCTCAGATTTGGGTCCGAGGGACAAAATCGCATCAAATGGGGGTCCGTGGCCCTAATGTGGACTAAATTAGGGGTCCTTGATATGAAAAAGGTTGAGAACCACTGCTTTAGTGTAAACGGGCTGAAGATTGCTGTTACTGTTTGGCCCGACACGGTTTTGTGAAACATGTTTGAGTTTGTTGGGGCAAGTCTGGTCGGGCTCGTGCATTGTGACTCACCAAGACTGAAATCTGAGTGACACTGGCAACAGCCAATGGGGGGGTTAGATCCAGGGGGAAGAAAAAGAAAATGAACCGGAAGAGCAGTCACGTTCAACAGCAACTATGCCCCCTCATGTAGATTTAGTTGCTCCACTCTTGATAATTGCTATACAATTTAATGTGGAGGAAATGGTGTGTGCCTGGATCAGTCACTTAAGTATGCAATTACAAATTAAGTGAAAGAAGTCCTATACAAAATTCCTCATCAGTGTTATTCTTATAATGGCGTCGATGACAGAGATCTTATGTCACAGAGAGGTCACACACTTGATGAGGTAAAGCCAGATAAGGCACTGCCTGAGTTCTAGCATCATACATTCCATTCAATCTTGCGAAAACATGCGCTCCCATGCTACACAGCACTGAAAACATGGAGGTGGACCGCTTTTCTTTCTACACCTTTCAAGGTCAAGGTTTGTCGAGATTCGAGTCATAAAAATCAAACATGTTTGAAATAATGGTGATGGTCTTGATTGGGATGCAAGAGATTTAAGTCCTGAACCCACACTACAAGATCATTTGTATGACAGCTCAAAACTAGCGCCAACTTGGTCTAATTTTGAAAATTGGTTGTCATGGTAAAATAGTGGCTATTATACATATATTATACATACTAGAATTTATAACCTCCTCCTCTCCTCCTCTCCTTTCATTGTCTCCTCTCCTCTCCTTGTCTCCTCTCCTCTCTCCTCTCCTCCTTTCCTCTCTCCTGTCCTTGTCTCCTCTCCTCCTCTCCTCTCCTCTCCTTGTCTCCTCTCCTCCTCTCCTCTCCTCTTCTCCTCTCCTCTCCTTGTCTCCTCTCCTCCTCTCCTCTCCTTGTCTCCTCTCCCCTCTCCTCTCCTTGTCTCCTCTCCTCTTCTCCTCTCCTCTCCTCTCCTGTCCTTGTCTCCTCCTCTCCTCTCCTCTCCTCTCCTGTCCTTGTCTCCTCCTCTCCTCTCCTCTCCTCCATGGTGGGACACACAAACACACAAACCGCTCTCCAAGTACAGTAGTGGGATTTGTGTAAGATGTCCCCAGCATGAGGTGAAATATGATTATCAGCACTATAATGACCTCCGCAGAGTAAGATGATGTTTTTGTTGATTCCCATAGTGATAAGAAGCACCGCCCCTCCCGAGGGTCATGTGACAGCAGCGACTTCCTGCTCCTAAACTGGAGCAGCTCCGCCCCGTCGCGAGGAGACTCATATCCCCATTACAGCCCCTGGACTCCGCTCTGCAAAGACCCCGCTCTGCGATACCGTCACGACGGCTTCTGTCCCCAGGACGAACCCCTCGACTTCTGCCTGTCCTCGCCGGGAGGAGCGGGAGGGCCCAGAGCTCCGGGCGGCTCTCCACAGCACCCCCACTCTTGGGACTCCCACCGAGGGCAGGCCGGCTCGGCTCGGAAGCACCCCGGAGGAGGGTGCTATCTGACGGATACACCGGGCAAGTACCCGACCTCTCACCGGGGGAAGGGTTTTCGGACGTCCCATAACGGGGCGTACAGACACGAGGGCGGCAAGCTGTACGGAGGGGTTCCCGGCGATATGGAGGGCTACTGTGAGAATGCAGGAGGAGGAGGAGGAGGAGGGATGAAGGAGGACGGTAGGTACATGTTTGGACTAGACTGCTACAACGGCGTGATGTTGCCTGAGACCGCCATCAAGACCGAACGGGACTCCGACTCAGAGGACACGGGGGGGAGTCTGTACACTATTGGACACAATGGGGCGTGGGAGAAACATCGCTATAGCAGCTCCACATACGCTGAGCACCAGCTCCAAGTAAAGACCGAGACAAACTTCTACAACCACTACACCACCTGCCAGAGAAGCAAAGGCAGCCTCAGCCCTTCTCCCATCAACGGACACCACAAGTACTTGTACTCCGCCGCTGTTAGCCGGCTGCCCAAATCCCTCTTCAACAACAGAGACCTAGGACAGTTCAGCCCTCATAGAGTAGCCGATCCTCTCTGCGGCAACCAGGGGGGGAACTGCCTGGACCACGTGTATGAGGATGTCAGCATGGAGCACAAAGGCTACAGCAACAGCAGGATGAGCCACGAGGAGAAACTGGATTACGTGTTCAGAGATCACAGCATGGTCCAGTCAATAAAGAGGGAGCCTTTGGACTCACCGCCATGGTCTGACAGCAGCAGCCAGGACATCGGGCAGCTGCAGAGAGACATAGTGGTAACCAACTGTGGCGTGAACACTTTGGTGCAGAAGTCGAACCCTTACATCTACATGCAGTAATTTCATAAGAAAATATTAATTTAAGGTACCTAGCTATGCCAGGATGTGTCGGCAATGGCATTATCCACTTTTCACCATTGAAAGTGTTGAGCGGATGCAGTGTAGCTGGAATTTAAAGGAATAGTTCACCCAAAAATGAAAATCATCTACTCACCCTCATGCCAAATGAAACACAGGTGGAATGTGTTAGTCCATATAACACACAGGGAGGTTGCCAGCACAACTTGGTAGCAGCCTTCTCCAAAACAACTGAAGTCAATGGGGACCAGTTCTTTAGAGTTCCAAAACAAAAACAGCCAAACAATCACACTGTGAATAGAAAGACCTATACACCATTATTTGTTGCAAATCAATCAGCTGTAGTTAAGATTTGCACTAAATGATGGTGTAAATATACTGTAGGTCTTTTTGGAACTCTGAAGAACTGGTCCCCACTGACTTCAGTTGTTTTGGAGAAGGCTGCTATGGAGTTGTGCTGCCAACCTCCCTGTGTGTTATATGGATAAACTTCACCTGTGTTTCAACTGGCATGAGGGTGAGTAGATGATGACAGAATTTTCATTTTTGGGTGAACTATTTCTTTAAAGGGGCAACATCTGATTTTTATTACCTAATCTCCAAATTAGACTATGGCTACAATAAGAACAGCATGAAAACAAGACCTAGACCTAACCATCTCAGGTGAGACCTGGAGGAAATCCATAGACGGATACAAACCTCAACTATGTGTGCCTGCCATGCATTTGTGCAGTTCAAATTTATCCATCGTATCCATATCCCCAAAACCAAACTAGCTAAGATTTACCCTCAGGTGTACCCTACTTGTGATAAGTGTGAGTGTGCTTATGCATCACTCCTTCACATGTAGTGGTCATGCCCCAGCTTAGCTGAGTTTTGGACCTCTGTCTTCAGAGCTTTATCAGAAATTCTCAGCTGCCACATTGAGCCCAATCCTCTATGTTCCCTCTTTGGCCTGGCATCAGTTGAGCTACATCTGCCTCAACAAGACACCCTTGTCTCTCTTTTACGCGCACTGAGTTATCTTACTCAAATGGATTATAGAGACATGATGTCCTGTATGAAATTTGAGAAAATCTGTTATACCAATCAAGGATCTGAAAACAAATTCTAGAAAAGATGGAGCCCCTTTCCTGATGCTCTCTGGAAAGCCTTCTACTGAAGTTGTAGTGTCTGCTGCCCCCACCCCCTTCTTTTTTTTTATCCCCCATTGGAGCTGTGCCCTTTTAGAATGTTGTGTGTGTGTGTGTGTGTGTATGTGTGTGTGTGTGTGTGTGTGTGTGTGTGTGTGCAATGTAATTAGTCCAAGACTATGGGTTGGTTGCAAAGGGACAAACTGCTTTTGTAAATGTTGCCTGGTTTGTGTGATACTGACATTGAACAAAAAGACATGTTTAAAACATTTATTGTGATACTTTGGGTATAATTATCATGGACAATTACGGTGGAGACGATTGGTAGCCTCTATGTCACTCCAGTGGTATTACTATTGCTATTGTCTCTCCAAATTAAGACCGTATTTCCCATAAACCCCGTTGTTTCCTATCCCCATTCTCCCTCCTTGCCATTTTTGGCTTTACTGAATAGGCTAAACACGTTGGAGGTGATTTTTCCATCGGCCTTTTACTTCCAGTTCTTCCAGTGCTCTATTTGCACTGGAAGAACAGGGCCCTCTTCCTGATTTGTGCCATAAAGCAATCTCACCTGTTAAGCAATCCAGCAGATTTCCCACCAAATCTGACTTGGTAGCACAAAATGTAAAATACAGCGTAGAGGCGGCCAGTCTTCTTGGCAATGGTCTTGTTTGTTTATAATAATTATACTAATGTCTCAAAATGAATGTGGTAATGGTTTATTGATGGTAACAAAAAAAAAATCTTACTCAGGAGCCTGCCAACAGCCTGAAAAGTGAAATATTCAGATAGGAAAGGACAAGGACAAAGGACACTACTTTTCATTTGATTAAAAAATATAGAATGTAATCTGAGGTTAAAATATTTGTAAATGCTATCTCAGGTTACAGGGATACCTTAACATTTTCCATTTTATTCAGATAATTTTTCTTCACCAGACACGTGTCACGAGGTGAAAAAAAGGGTAATGCATTGGCTCATCAGCTGACAGCAAGCAGTACCCAGTGGTTTAAATGAGGAATGGGAAAAAATACTAGCAGTACTTAGAAATTTCATATGCTCTGATAAAAACATCTGATTTGAAGCACGTACATGTGCAGATGTGAGAATAACACCCATGGAATATTTTTTTCTTCTGTCTTCTTTGAAGTTATATGATGTGTACAAGTTATGCTTGTGTGTACTTAAGAGCAGTGGTTCTCAACGTGGGGTCCGGGGACCACCAGGGGTCCTTGAGGGAGTTCCAGGGGGTCCCCAGCAAATTGATGAAGTGTTAAACTTCACCAGTGTTTCATTTACAAGTTTACACAATTTGAGAATGTAGAAGAATGACTGTTTTGAGTATAGTACAATACAGATAGTCCTGGAATTCTGGAACAAATCATATCTGACAATAAAAATATTCTCAGATTTGGGTCCAAGAGACAAAATCTCATCAAATGGGGGTCTGTGGCCCCAATGTGCACTAAATTAGGGGTCCTTGATATGAAAAAGGTTGAGAATAACTGTTTTAGAGGGATATGTGAAAAGACAAATTCTACTTGTGTAAACCAGGCAATGAAATCCTAATCATCATCATCATCATCATCATCATCATCATCATCATCTAAAATTCAAAATGTCATGGTACTCCTTAAAGACATCAGTAACATGAAATGGGGAAGATAAAGTATTTCAGTGGAGGTTTTTGTATGACGGTGTGATAAGGAAAGATTTTTTAGACTTGATATCACTTTTTAAACAGTGTTTGTGTGTATGACAAATATATATTTTATATATATTTTTTGTTGTTTAATCTGTATAGTACAGAATACATGAATAATGTAGCATGCTTTAATATTTGAAGTTTTGTCTAATTTGTGTTTCATTATAGTTCTGTGATAATTAGTTAATTAGTTCTGTGTTAATGATGAATCAATAGGGAAATTAATTTTCAACAATTGATGAACACAAAATCTGAAAGAAAAAAGAGAAACTATATAAATTTTACTGTAGTCATTTAGAAATGAAAAGTTTTGATTTTCTGTTAATTAATTTATTACTTAAGCGTGTATCTTATATTTTAAGACAGTATTCAGTACTCACTTTTAATTTTTTTAAAATCATATTTTCACACAGTCCATACTCAGTGTCTGAACTTTCTTGCTCCACCATCTCTGTTTTTGTAGTTTTTGTTTTGTGTGATATAATAAATTGTTTAAAGCAGGAAAATGATCTGTTGTCCCTGTTTTAGATTTAGTGCAGGTTGCAGGTGCAGCAAGAACCTTTTTGTGGAGATTTCACTATTAAGTGCTAATTCTAAGTCCTAGTTGAAATCAGTGCCATCAGTGGCCAGAATTCACTGGGCGTCCGGGGGCATACTCCCCTTGCAGAATTGTTTTTGCACAGTGTTTCATTTTGACTCCTTCCCAATGCAGCCAACAAGTCCTCTGTTTTTGGAATAGGGTAGCTGTCCAACTGTAACACTGGATTTAGGGGAGACCGGGGATGGTTGTAACATGGGGTTAGTTGTAACAGCACCATTTCCACCAAACGGGGATAAGCTAGAATCATATGATCACTACTGTACACACCCACGTCCTTCCTGATTTTACATGTGCAGTTCATGGCTGTGTATGCAAAAATGCAGATTTTACAGCCAAAAAACTGATTTTGAGAAAGTAATTTTTTTTAAGCAAGTTTATATTTTGATTAGCACTGATATCGTTGGAAGTTAAAATGATAGAACTGTTGCTGTGACTCATTTATTAAACAGTTATGTGATGGAACACCACATTTCAAGTCAATTAAGTTTTAACTGACTTATATTTAAGTTTAATTAACTGAGATTTCAGTTATTTTTGTTAAAAATTCAGCCCATACAGGCATGTGCAGTTAAGAGATGTGAAAATGGTTCACTTCAAAAGGATCAGTGTAGTCAAAGACGCACACACACACACACACTCACACTCACAGTGACTGACAGTCATGTTGTTCTTTAATGTCATACATTCTTCATTAGAGCTGTTCTAATGCAAATTGCATGATATGGGCTCAATTTTTGCTTCTTTACTGTTGTTGTTACAACTTACCCCAGCTAGTGTTACAACTCACCCCAGTATTGGGGTAGGTTGTAACAATGGCACTCCTTGTATTTGACATCAATTCATGAAGTCTGTGATATTATAATAGAGGTTAAAGTGATTGCTATTTGTAGCAGACAAATGTGGGCACTTTGTGTCAAAATTTGAGCGATCTAACACCAAAACACTCAGAGTTATAGGGACTGAGACAAAATGTGTTACAATCATCCCCGGTCTCCCCTACTGTAACTTTGTAGTCACCGCATATTCTCACTGTTGCATCTGGTTTCAGTATGGGGAAAATGGAGGCAGTCCACTCTGAAAATTTCATACGCTCAATGATGCCTTCCTTCTCCAATCTAGTCAACTCGGTCTCAACTTTCTCTTGGAGGGCATATGGTAAGGGCCTGTCTCTGAAATACTGTGGCTTGGATCTCTAGCTGAATATCCTTGAGCCAATTTCTCCCCATCAGATTTGGGCCCTCTCCTTTACTACTAGCAATGCAAACTGCTTGGTCTGCCCCTTGTAACTGACTTGTGCGTCCATCTGTCCCAACACCCCTACTTTATCTCTGGTGTAAGTATATAGCTTTATTCTTGTTCGATGGATTGCCCCCCCTCCCATCTCCCTCTATGTGTTCTCATTCAGAATTGTCATACCTGCACCAGTGTCTATTTCAAAATCGATTTCATGTCCATTCACTGACATCTGCTCTCTATATGGTGGTACTCTCTCATCTTCCTCCAGATTATACAACATGAGAGTGTACTCTTCCTCGTCCTGGGGTGCATATTTTTCCTTAGTCCTGCCTAGCACTGCAGCATTTTCTGGCCAAATTATATGCGGCAGTCGTGACATACTGCATCCATGAACCTGCAATCATGTGCTTCCCGCCACATCTGAATCATGATCCTCAGCAGTACAAGTAGGCTGCCGTTTTGAGGCCTCAGACTGTACTTTATGAATGGGTCCATCCAGGGGACAGCACTGGATGACATTTTTAGGGAGAGACTGGTGCGTGGCATTAGCAATGACCAGTGGTGGAAGAAGTACTGAGATCTTTTACTTAAGTAAAAGTAACAATACAACAATGTAAAGATACTCCATTACAAGTAAAAGTCCTGCATTCAAAATCTTACTAAAGTAAAAGTACATAAGTATTGGCAGCAAAATGTACTTAGAGTATCAAAGTTAACATACTCATTATGCAAACTGTCCCCATTTAGAGAGTTATATTTTTCATCAATTATTGGAATATTAATACTGATTTATTGACATACATGTACATGTAAGCAGCATTTTAAAGTTGTCAACGTGAAGCTAATCTTAACAATTTAGCTATACTTTTGGGTAGTCTAATCTATAACAATGCTATTTTATAGTTATTTTATAAAGATGATCAAATGTTTTAAATATAAAATATTGATCTGAAAAGTAACTATAGCTGTGAAATAAATGTAATGGAGTAAAAAGTACAATATTTCCCTCTAAAATGTAGTGGAGTATAAGTACAAAGTAGCATCAAATGGAAATACTCAAGTAAAGTACAAGTACCTCAAAAATTCAAAGTACTTGAGTAAATGTAATTAGTTACAAGCCATTTTGATCTAAAGTCTTATGCTTATGCTTGAAATGTGTTTTTTAGACAAATATAAATATTGAAGTTGATGCCTTTGTATGAATTTCTTTCCAAAGCCTTTCCAAAGGGGCTACTTTAAAGAATCTAAAACACAAGATCATTTTGATTTGTTTAACAATGCATAATTTGGTAAATTTGTGTTAATTCATAGATTTGATGACTTTGCAATTATTCTAAAATGTGAAAAATAGTACAAATAAAGAAAAATGCATGTGTCCAAACTTTTGTACTTTCACTCCCCACTTTCAAAACTTCCCTCAAAACCCACCTGTTCAAAATTGCTTTTAATATCTGACTCTCTTTCTTCCTCCTGCCCCGTTTTCCTGTCTTTTCCTCCTCTGTTTATTGACTGCTTCTTTGTTACTGACCACTACTGCTTCTGTTTGTCCCATGTATGTTTTTTGTACCTTGCTTCATTGACCTCTCCCCTGTTTTTGTTTCTTTTTATATAGTTTTACATAACTGGTTTTACTATCGTTTTTTTTTTTTTGTTTTTTTTTTGTAAAATGTATTTAGTATTATTTTTTATGCTAGGAAGTGAAATAACACAGTGACCATATCATAGAACAGTTCTTCTTGCTCATATCCCTTCATTTCTGGGTACTGAGAACTATTAGATTAATTGATATTGTCCATATAAAGTAAAAATGTTTAGTAGATGAGCAAAAAAGTTTGAGAGATAGCCAAAGAGGTAGCAGTCCCCAGGACATTATGCTGGAAGTTGACTGCTGCTGAACTTCATGATGATGTGAGGCCAGTTTGATAATCCCAAAGAGTGATGTAGCCAACCATGTACTACAACAGTGGTTCTCAACGTGGGGTCCGGGGACCACCAGGGGTCCTTGAGGGGGTTCCAGGGGGTCCCCAGCAAATTGTTAAACTTCATTATTTCCTTTACAAGAAGTTAACACAGTAGAGAATGTAGAAGAATGACTATTTTGGTCATAGTTTCACTGTTATCTCTCCACCTGCAATACAGATAGTCATGGAATTCTGAGCAAAATCATATCTAACAATATCTACAAATATTCTCAGATTTGGGTCCAAGAGTCTCATCAAATGGGGGTCTGTGGTTCTAATGTGGACTAAATTAGGGGTCCTGGATATGAAAAAGGTTGAGAATCACTGTACTACACTACATTGTACTGTAACTCATCCAACAAACAAGCCCATGCTGGGCCACTGTGGGGTTTTTTGTGGGCAGTGTGGGCTAGAGCAGACCCACACTAAACCCACGAGGGTCCACTGTGGCCCCACACAAGCCCAAAAAGGGCTTGTTTTCTGGGTGGTACTTTTTATTCTGGTTCCAGTGATGCTGATGGCAAGTTTCGAATGGGGATGTTTCGCTTTGTCTCAACAATCTGCATTGGCCACAAATGAGACTGCAGTATTAAACAGTATTAAAACTGTGTTTCATGTTTTCATGTTGACAAAATGCACTAATTGCCAGTCGCTTTGGACAAAAGCGTCTGCTAAACGTAATTTAATGTAAATGTAATGTGTTTTAGTCATTTTATTGTAGCCATAATAACAACTCCATAATTTATAAATTATAAATAAATCATAAATTATAAAACTGTATTAGGTATCTTACTCCATCCATTGTCCATGGAAATATTACCACTGGTTGTTAGACATTTTATTGTAACCAATATTCATGATAACAGTAGGCCTATCAAAACTGTGTATTAGTAATTTTTATGTACCCAGTAGGCCTATCTATGATAATAGTATAACAGTGTATTAGACATCTTTCGGTACTTAGTGTTCATGATTGCATCACTGTATATTGGACAAATATCTGAAACCAATGTTCATGACAACATTAATAAAACGTGTTTTAGGCATCAATGACATTAATAAAACTGTTAATTCCTCATATTTCTGTACCGGGGTGAAGCTGCTGCTGTCCGTCGCAAAGTAGGTCCGTCCCCAGTCAGCTGCTGCTGGGCGGAGTTCTCTACCAGGAACTGGACCTATACGACACTCAATCCATGTTGGAAGCTAGTGAATAATATGATATTTTTATAGATATACAGTGTTTCTTCGCCTCATCCACGTTTATTACTTAAGTAGGTAAGACTGTTTGTTTCGGCTTGTACCCCAAGCTTGTTTTACAGGCGGTGAAACTGTGGTCGTCGTAGGGCCTTTTCCCCGTTCATCCTCTGTCCGACTTGTTAGCTTAGCTTGTACTGTTAATTTTGGAATTGGAGGATTCAATTTGTAATGCTGATGTCAACGTTGTACAGTTTGATTTGTTAAAATGGTTAGACTGCTGTCAAGTATTAACCTAACTGCTCCACTGAAAAAGTATGGAAGCGAAAAGGCGTAGCTAGCCAGTTTGCTAGCTACCTTATTTACATTTGTCACCAAGTCCCGAATGCTTGCTATTCTCTCTTGCACAGGGAGAACTCACGCCAAACTCCATTCAAAATTGGCAGTTTATTATTTGCCTTACTAATCGGAAAACGCGCATGCATCCTAGAACGTGACTTAACATATTTTTCCGAATCGTGAGGGTCTACTGGTGAATTCGGCATATAATTTGCATCAAGTAGCTCATACTTCAATAAAATGTTAACTTTTATAATAGGTTCAACTGCTTTGGCTACCGCCCACTAATTTACCGTGTATTTTGGGTGTCAGCTGTGGGAATAACATGGGAACCAATTCTAAAAGGTAAATAAGACATGCATAGTGGATTGTGTTTTGACAGATTTACCAGTGGGATCTAGCTATCTATTCTTGTGCCGATAAACAAAGCGACATTAAACAGATATAATATTGAATGGAGATCGGTGCCGTTTCTCAATACAAGAAAGTCCGGCACGTATTGACTAATGGTTAGCCAACTAACCACATTAGCTGGTTAGCTTATTTACAGCCTCAACTCACCGCTTTTGAGTAAGTGAGCATAGGTTCTGTTTTTTAGAGCCCAATCTTTTCCTGCTACTACTGCTACAGATATAACCCAGCACACACTGGACACGTAGCTCTGCTCGATGTACTGTATGTGTAAAGTGTGTTGTGACACTAATTGTAAATGTAAAATGTCCTTAAAATAAATTTCGATTTTTATTTGGAATCACTGGCAGAATCATCAGTTTACTATGGATCATGACTGTGCACATGGCTTTGAAAGGAAACTGCAGTAACACAATTCTTCTAACCAATGGCTTTACCTACCTTGACTGCTAAATGCTCTATGAACTCACTCCTAGATTGCCATAGAGGTATCCACTGTAAGTCCCATTTTGCAATAGAGATATCCAATTACAATTACAACAAGCAAATAGTAAACATGTTGTCCCCCACCAGTGATGTAGTTCCACCCTTGAGTCAGTCAGTGATTGCTGAGTGTACTTGAAATATGAGTGAAATTGTATAAGCATTTTTGTATGGGACAATGAAAGGACAGATTGACCATATATTTCTGTTGCCTACTCTCCTCAGAATTAGGCTTACAAGTTATATCTTGAAATTTAGTAACTGTAATTATCCTGTTTTTATTCAATACAGTACAAAATATAAGAACTACAATACGCAATAAATACAATGTACACTACAATACAATTTATAATACAATATACAATATAACATACAACACCAGGAGCGTTATGAATGAGTGTTATGAATAATATAAATGCTAAATGATGAGTGATATATGGTATTGCACAGTAGGTAAGTGGTAATATGATATAAGTAGTCAACACTGACGGCACAGTGGTAGTGCAGTGATGATGCAATAACAGTACAACAGTCCAACACTGTACAATAACTACAATAACACAATAAATACAGCAGCGTATCACAAACATCAGTCAAGTTTATTTTATAAAGGCCTTTTAACATCAAGATGTCACAAAGTGCTTGAACATAAACATAGGAATGAATAACAGAATAATAAACAACAAAATAAATACAGACCCAGTCTTGATCCCCAAAGAGCAAGCATTAGCACAGTACTAAACAGGCATCAGCACAGTAGCAAGGAAAAACTCCCTAGATTAAGTTAGAAAATAACTATGATAAATGTAACTGTATTGCTTTACCACTGAGTCCCCATTCATTGTCCCCCACATTGTATGATAACTTTAACTGTATGACCTGTTTTACCACTGAGTCCCCTTTCATTGTCAGTGCCGCCCCCTAGTGGCACAAAGTCAACATTACAGTGTGATTAACAAACAAACAAACAAACAAACAAACAAACAAACTAACGGACAGAGGCCGATCCATAGTCCCCTCTTTGGTGGGGGACAATTACAATTTCCTATTTGGCAGACGCTTTTATCCAAAGCGACGTACACAGACATTATGCTTAGTTATCACAAGCTTGGTGGTGTGAGGCCACAGTGTTACCCATGGGATTTGAACCCACAATCTTTTGCATTGCAGACCTATGGATTAAACATTAGGCTACTGATATCCACCTTTCAGTTAGGACTGGTCCCAGAGCACTGGTGCCATTGATAGCCAGAATTTGACCATTGCTCTTTTACAGTGTCAACCATGTTGTCTTAGCAATCTTGATCCATGGCCTTTTCAAGTAAATGGTTATTTTATTCCACAATGGTGGTCACCTCACTATAGCAGTATTACAGTGGTCATTGTAACCCGTCTTCAGCAAACACTTCTGAGTAGTAGAGATGAGACAGAAACAAGACATATTTAAAGGGTTTATATCTGTATTTTTGTCTTCTAACCCAGAGCGTTTGTGTGCATACTTTGGTTCAGAGTGGTGTTTGATACTGCCCAGCGTTGCTATGGAGGAGACCAATCGGGAGGCAGTTGCAACGGCGGTGCAGCGTGTTGCAGGAATGCTGCAGCGATCGGACCAGCTGGACAAGGTAGAGCAGTACCGCAGAAGAGAGGCCCGCAAGAAGGCATCTGTGGAAGCCAGACTGAAGGTGAGGTGTTTGTTGGGCTATTAACCCACAGACAAGTTCAGTATACACAACTTAATACCTTCCTTTCTTCCTGTCCTTCATTCACTCACTATGTTCTTTCTCGCAATGCAGTCCCAGCTACATGGTCTTGGCAAAAGGCTGACCTGTTCATTCATTTATTCACTCACTCATTTGCTAAGACTTTCAGATCACTCACTCACTCTCCCATTTGCTCATTCATTCACTCTCTCACTTAATAAGTCAAAGTTACTTGGTGATACACCAGAGACTCCCAGAACAAGAGATGTTTCTCCAGGCTTCCATTTTCTTTACAATGTTGTGATAGTCTGCGCTCTTCATGTCATACAGACATGGATTTTCTGTTACGAGCATAACAAGTTGCTCCATCTTTGTTGTTCTGTCTGTTGTTTTGGCGTCCTTTGATCCTGATGTGATCCTGCCCACCTTTCAACCTGATTGGTTGGTGGAACTCTAAGTGACATCGATGAGCTATGCACTTCAGCCAGAAGCGAGGCGCCCATAGCGCTGGCCGCTGAAAAGAGGTCAGGTCCATGTATTAGGTCGGGAGCGTTGAAAGCGCTGTCTTTTCATAGAAAACGATAATGAAAAAATGCTAGTGCTTAAAAGACAGGTCCCCGGTAGATGTGGCCCCTAACTGTTTGCAGATCCAGCTCACCAGCACCCAGGTGGAGACACCACCAACTAATCTTCTTACTATCTCTTCATCCCTTCATTCATTCACACTTCTCTTTCAGCTCCAGGCTGTTATCAGTACCGTCTAGATGTTCATACATTCGCTCACTCCCACAGTACATCCTTCCTTGAAAACTAGCTTAGTGCTAGCTACATGCTTGCCAGCTGTGAGTGTCTTGGCAAATAATGTAATAAAATCAAATCACCAATAATACCTCTCTGCTACAACGTAACAACTTATGTTACTTCTTGCATGCACTTAGCAAGGCCTACTAGGCTAATGTTACATCCTCAACAAAGGACTCACTTACAGCAAAGTCCAAAAACAACATGCAAAACTGAGATGAAACAACCTAATGTTGTAAAATTACACGGCTTACGTTAAAAGGAATCCAGGGAATTTGAAATGAATCATCTACTAGCTAGCCAAACTTTCCCACAACCAATTTGCATTTTAGAGAAATGGGAAATTTTCCAATACGACTGCAGTGAAAACTAGCATCAGCAGGAGCCATAACTTACTAGACATCGGCTGGCGTAGAAAGGTTACTGCATTTCAGACATGGCAGTTCAACAAGAACCTAATGAAAATACTACAGGCTTTAGCACATGGAGATGCTGGCCCTTCTGGCAAGCATACAGTAATAATGCTATTAATAATGTTTCTCAATGTCATCTAGGCAGCTATCCAGTCCCAGCTTGATGGCGTTCGCACTGGACTGACCCAGCTGCACAATGCTCTGGTGGATGTCAAAGACATCCAGAGCTCACTGGCTGATGTCAGTAAAGACTGGAGGCAGAGCATCAACACCATTGAGAATCTGAAAGACGTCAAGGACGCCGTGGTCCAACACAGTCAGCTGGCCTCCGCTGTGGAAAACCTCAAAAACATTTTCTCAGGTAAGTGAAATCCGTGTATGCATAGCTATGATGATAAGTTTGATTCAACCTGAAAAATGTCAAGGATGCTGTGTTCAAACACAGCTAGCTGACCCCCATGGTGGAAGACCTCTAGAACAGTGGTTCTCAACCTTTTTCATATCAAGGACCCTAATTTAGTCCACCTTAGAGCCACGGACCTCCATTTGATGAGATTTTGTCTCTCAGACCCAAATCTGAGACCATATTTTTATTGTTGGATATGATTTTGTCCAGAATTCCATGCCGTATTGAGGTATTGTAGGTAGAGAGATAACAGTCAAGCTATGATCAAAATAATCATTCTTCTACATTCTCTAATTCTGTAAACTTCTTGTAAATGAAGTAATGCTGAAGTTTAACAATTGATACATTTTCTGGGGACCCACTGGAACCCCCTCAAGGACCCCTGGTGGTCCCCGGACCCCACGTTGAGAACCAACGCTCTAGAACATCATCTCAAATACTGCAGATCTGAGAAAATGGCAACAAAAAATTTACTTATATTTATTGATCGTATATATATAGATATATAGATATAGATTGCAATACAAAAATTAAAAATTTTGATCACAGTTTTGTCCTCATCATGTGAATAGATTGTATAGTAAGTATTGTATCATTGTGTCCATTGTGATTGTATGGCAATTAGTTTGTACTTAAGAATACAATAGTGTTGTTCCTAACATGTAAAACTCTCTGAATTACAGGCTCAGAGTGACATATTTTAATGAGGTTTTATTCTGCAAATGATAAATAGTTACAGTTATGAGTCAGCTGTGCATCAGTTGGTAATAGCTGGAAATGAGATTAATGGGTCAACTGATTCAGTAATATCTAATACAATATAATCAAGATCAATAAACATACAAAATAATTCAATATCAATACATGGCTAAATCACAATAATTTATTCATTCCATCTGAAAATGTATCATAGTAATCGTTCTGATAATGCAATTCTACTACACACTGTTTCCAACCTATATTTCATCCCCATTCACAAAAAACAATTCATTCATATTTACACCAAGCATCATGGCAACTGTATGATACAGTTGCCATGGTGACCGGTCAAACATTTACTACTACTAACAACTGACAACTTGAGTTGATTAGCTAATTAGCTAAGTGAAAATATTAGCTAATAAAAACTCAACTAAACGGTTTGATGCACATCTGGAAAAATACATTCACATTAGTTACATCGGGTACATTACTATATACATGTGAGAGTGCATTAGTCTCACCTGCAAATGATAAATAATTAGTTATCAGTCGGCTGGGCGTCAGTTGGTAATAACTGGTAATGATACTAACAGCCAACTGAAAAAGGAACACAGCTCGAGCTCATAGAATAGCAGTGGTGCTCTTGGAACTACTGGACTACATTCAATAGTATAGAATAGAATAGAACAGGATAGAATAGAATAGGATAGAATAGATGTTTATTGTCGTCAGAGAGGAAATTTGTTTCCACAGCTAGTACAGGTGAAACACATAGATACACTGAAACAGCAACACAAAAAACATACATTTACAGCATAACATACAACACATCAGGCATATAGTTAGAGGGAGAGCCTGGCCACAGTATTCTGTACTAGCTGTAGCAGAGCCAAGGCAGTTTGGCTGAGGCAAGTGAACAGGGCATTACAGTAGTCCAGTCTTGAGAAAATAAAAGCATGAATGATGCGTGTGTTGATACGTGTTGTTTCTAACATGTATAAGTCCCCATCGTGGTTGTATGACCATTGGTTGATACAGTAGAATATCTTATGTGCTGTTCCTAACATGTATAAGTCTCCATCGTGGTTGTATGACCATTAGTTGATTACTCCTTTATGACAGTAAACTGAATATCTTTGGGTTGTGGACAAAACAAGACATTTGAGGACGTCATCTTGGGCTTTGGGAAACACTGATCGACATTTTTCACCATTTTCTGACATTTTATAGACCAAACAACTAATCGATTAATCAAGAAAATAATCAACAGATTAATCGACAATGAAAATAATCGGTTGTTGCAGCCCTAGACTCTATTTACTTCTGTTTTTCTAGTGTCGGTCAGTCGCTCTGTTCACCACTTTTGGTCATGTGTGTGAAAGTGTGCCGCAGGGAGTTAGATTGCTTCCACAAAATTCAATGTCGCGGGGCTGTGAGACTCTTAGTCTTGTTTTCCATTCAGGAAGTCACCTGTTTATTTACTTCAACCCAGCTAATGGAAGCACATCGAATTCACATTTTATTTTTCGCGACATTTCAAAAGTTTGTGTACAATTTGCTTGACAGTCAGATGGAAACATGGCCATAGAGGGGGTGGGAAGTATTCTCCAAGATGGGGTTCAATTTGGACCTATCTCCAGGGCGTCCAAGCTCTCAGCCCAATGACTTTTTATATACTGTATATATAGATATATATGCTGTATGTATGTGATACATTGAGTTCAAATACACTGTTGAAAAACACATATTAGCAACATTTCAGGCTTTAGACAGGTTTCAGCCCGCAAAAAGCTATTTCCCCCAAATTTTGATTGCAGTCTACATAACAAAATAAAATCTGGTCTGAGTTTTGTCAGGCTTGAATCTTAAAGGATAAGGCCGGTGTTTTTTAATGCATTGCTTACCGTCAACAAATCCTATGAAAATAACAAAATCAACAATGCATTTGCTCTACTCCCGTTACTTTCTGACTTCCCATGTACCGTTTTTAGCCGTCAACCCGGAAGTCATTGGCTCCAATTGTAAGCTAAAAACCTTGAAATACAGCTCACAAAGACATAGTTTCACTTTAAAAATCACTAACTGTTACCACGAAAAGTCAGACTGTTGTAGTTAGTACCAAATCAAATTCAAATGGGAACAATTTCTTCATTACGCCGGGGACTATTTTCGGTGCTATAGAACTACTTTCCTGAGATCGCAAACGTGTTTACAGCCGGCTTATTAAGTTGTTTGAGGAAAAAGTCGGCCGGCCCGGTGCATCGTGATGATGAAATATGCTGCCCAGAGGAACAGCATGGCTCTGTGACGTGTTTTTAATCGTTTTTTTAATACAATGGAGTTCTATGGCTGCTGGGACATGGCTTCATTGTGCACCGGCTACATGGACGAGACTTGTTGGCAGAACAAAATCATTGCTGATTTTGTTATTTTCATAGGATTTGTTGACGGTAAGAAATGCATTAAAAAACACCAGCGTTATCCTTGAAGGCCTGAGTCAAACTAATTAAATGGTTTGGTGGATCTGGTCTTGACCCTTATTACTGACCATGTTCTCTCTCCCCCTTCTTGCGTTGCTGTCTCTCCACCCTCCTCCCTTCAGTACCAGAGATAGTGGAAGAGACCCAGCAGCTGATAGAGCAGGCGGAGCTGCTGCAGGCCCACCGCAAGCTGATGGACCTGGAGTGTTCGCGGGATGACCTGATGTACGAGCAGTACCGTATGGACAGCAAGAACGCCAGTGACATGCACCTCATCTGCATCTACTTCGAAGACGTTAGTTCACCACGCATATTACACACACTACGGTACTAGGCTGTCGAATTGTCACTGTGATAGACGTGAACCTCATACATATTATAAAGAGGAAAGTGCCCTGTGCACTAGGGATGCACTTATCTGGATTTTTGGAGCTCATACTGATTTCCGATATTCTGCCCCCCTGCCGCTGCGATTAGGACTTAACCTTAATGGTATGTGCTCCAACGGTTGAGCCACTGGGGCGCCCCCATTCTATCCCATTCTATTAAATAGAACGGAAATGTTGATAAAGGGCCTGAGTGTTGAATATCTTTGCCTTTTTTAAATTATTTGTAGAATAAAGAAAAAGGTTCTGCACTGATTGAATAGCTTTTTCATCCACTGTCTTACACTGGTAAGTCAACAAACATTCTATTTTGTAGATTACTAGAGACACATTTTCATCTTTAGGCTAATTGCCAAATAAATAGGATATAAAATATTTAGAAGTAGGCTAAAATGTACTAGGAATTGTTTTATTTAAGGTTTATTTCAAATCAAGCTCAAAATCAGCTCGGCTGCACTTTTCCCACCCCCGCAGGTTTGCCCTTGGTTGATATCGCAATCCCCTGATTTAGTCTAAGAGCTTATGTTTTATTGTCCAGGAAGATTTGAGACTTTTTAATAATCAGGTAGCCCAAAGAAATATGAAGTCTAGATGCAATTGACAACTGTTTGTCTTTTACACAAAATACAACTCTGCCAGCTCAATCTAGTTGTTACTAAAACATTCGCCAGCAAAAATAACTTTTGTCAGCATAGATTTGTCATTGCGGTTAGAAACACCCATTGCTACGAATCTTGGTAGAGTGAGGTTCACTCTGTTCTAGAGATAGAGCGCCATCTTGGCAAACTTAATAAATTCCTCACCTTTTACACAAAATACAGTTCTGCTAGCTCAGTCTAGTTGTTACTGAAATATTCAAGGGAAACATTTTTTTGTCACACATAGACTAGCTGCCACAGTTGCAAAGCCATAGCTACCTAACACAGGTTGACTGACCTGAATGTGGCTCCTTCCTGATGAACAGGTCTTGTGCAGTGTATTCAAGTACTTTTTTCTGTACTTTTTCCTGGCTTGCTGCTATTGTAGTGACGGTTGGCGCGCTGCAGAACAAGTATGAAAAATCTAGGAGATAATGAGGTGAATATTGGACTTTTGGAACCACAGTGGAATTGTTTGGCTTCAGAATACTTGTATTATGCTGCACGAGCTGTTTGGAGTCTTTACATTACATTACATTACGTCATTTAGCATTTTGTCCAAAGCGACTTACAATAAGTGCATTTTGTCAACAGTAGTGAAACCAACTGTGCATCACAGTCTTCATCAGCTAAGACTTTTAATAGGAATAAGTAGCAATCGTTGAATTTTTTATTTATTTATTTATTTATTTTAAAGTTTAAGAAGAGTCATTTTGGAACTGTAACAAATAAAGCCCCAGCAGAACACGGAGCTGCATTAGCTAACTCGCTGTGTGTTATGTGGATATACAAACTTCACCGGTGTTAACACTGGCATGATAGTGAGTAGAAAATGACCAGATGTTCATTTGGGTGAACTATTCCCAGTCTTCGATTTTCCAGAAATAGCGTAGGGCTATTCTAAATTATATAATTTGGTTGGTTCTAAAGGCCTTATCGGCTTTTAGAAAGAAATATGGAGAAATTCTTTGATCTTGTATTTAGACTGACTATTGACCGATTTTGATCGCGGGCCGATCGATCGGTGCTACTGTGCACAGCTGTCACATGTTGCCAGAATGCAGCAAAACAATGACTGTAACACTGTAGGATTAGTTTACTTATCAAAATGATACGTGATGTGCATCAGAAGAAGAAGTCCAATCTTGAATGATGTGGAAAAATGATACGGAAAACTACAGGCAGGAGAAAGGTGAAACACTCCACAACCTGTAAATATTGGACTCTGAAGTAAGTGTAGTTATTTTCTCAATTTGTTAAACCGGACAGGTTGATTCCTTCTTATTAGGGGTCCCATTGTTTTTGTTCGGATTATTATTATTCCGCTCCTTCTTCGTCTTCTTCTTCTTCTTCTTCTTCTTCTTCTTCTTCTTCTGCCCTAAAAGTATCTGGATCTCAGAAACTGTAAGAGCTACAGTGACCAAACTTGTCAGATACGTCGAAAGTCTCAGCCGCTACTCAGGCAACGAAACCCAAGTCAATTGGCCTCATGGTGGCGCTATAACAAGCAACTTTACGTTTTGGCCTATAACTTCTGAACCGTATGGGCCACAATCAAAATTTCTGCCTAACTAGATTTTCTGCCATTTTGAATTTTGTCCAAAACTGTTTTTTCGCTACTACGATTTTGTCCAATCGTCACCAAATTTGTGACACAGCATGTCTGGACTGTCCTGCACAAAAGTTATCGAGTAGTTTAGTCCATACCGTTTTGCTACAACTGGCTTTCAAAATTTGTAGGCAAGGCCTAATATACAAAAATTGCCCTAAGTCAGGAAGTTATTGGCCTACCTTAAACAAATTTGGTACATATGTGCACAGGTCAACTCTGAGGTAGCATGCAACATTTGGTGGTATTGTAACCATAGTTGATCATAGTTAAAATACTCTAAGACTCTAAATAGCCTATAGCTTGGACAGTCTCATTACTTAATGAATTAGGTCTACTATGCAAAAGATCACAGGTTCAAATCCCGTGGGTAACACTGTCTCCTCACACCACTAAGCTTGTGATAACTAAGCATAATGTCTTAAGTTTCTAATTTTTGGACAAATGACCATATGAAAAGATGAACTTGACAGAAGTCACGGGCCAACACAAAAGCCAGTGTTAGACTACATGTCCGAACTTCACAACATGTTACTTTTTGTGTGTCTTTCTACCTTCTGTAATGTTTTGTCTATCTGTCTTATCAAATTGTGCTTGGACCCCTCAATTGCCGCTTGCGGCTATATTTCTTATTCTATTCATCTTTTAGTCATTGTTTAACTGCATAAGTCTGCTAACAGGACATTTTCTACCAGCGGTGATAATTTCTAGTAATTGTTGCACATGGAAGTGCTCTCACATTCCAATTTTGCATCAACTGGTTTTCTATTTCTTTCCGTTCTATCCCAGGTTCAGGCGTTGTCAGACGAGCTCGCCAAGCAGCTGTGGATGGTGCTCCAGCGGTCCATGGTGACGGTTCGCCGGGACCCCACCATGTTGGTCTCTGTGGTTCGCATCATTGAGCGCGAGGAGAAGGTCGATCGACGAATGCTGGACCGCAAGAAGCAGACTGGTTTCATCCCACCGGGGCGACCGAAACAGTGGAAGGACAAGATGTTCACGGTAAGGGGAAAGAAAGGGAAGGTGGGAAAGACAAGATAAATGGCTATTTAGATACTGAATGTGATGCTTTGCTAATTGTTGCAATTGCTAATTGCATGTTAATTGTCTTAATTTGCATGATAATGATAATGGAGTTGAATGTCTCTTAGATTTCCTTTTGTGATTGGTCAATCACAGCTCACAAGTGCAAGTGCAGATAAAGTGCAAACTTTTCCTTGGGACTGTTGCTGCAAATCAAACTAAACAATTTATTAAATCGAATCAATAATCCAGTATGAGGAGTGTATGAAGCCAAGGCAGCACCTTCCTTATTCTCTCCCTCTAACGTCTCTAACACTGTACATTGTCTCTATGTACAATGTCCCTATCAGGCTGCTGTATAGATAGGGGATAGGGGATGATTTCACAGGGGCCATCACATGATGCTACCCCAGTAAACACTGGAAGCATTGTGCTATAGTGTTGTTCATAATGTGAATTTTGTGAAAAACCCTAACAAAAACCTCTGTTTTATCTCTTTGCTAGTCTTTTGATTGAAAACTTAATGTAGAGTCTTTCCAGTAGCTGCTGTGAAGAGAGAAGAGAGAAAATGACAATATATAAATCAAGCATCACATTGTGTCCAAAATTGTCAAAACTGATCAATGTTTTTGCAATATATTCTGGGGTCCTGTGGACCCCAGGAAGAGTAGCTGTTACCTTGGTAACAACTAATGGGGATCCCAATAAACAATATATATTTTGACTGAGGATTGTAGCCATTATTGTGAATTAAGCCAAATTCCTCCGCTTTAAAGTGGCTTAGTGTTCAAAGCCAGAAGTATAAAGTATTATAATATTGGGCAAAGACCACTTGGGTAATGTAACTGTAATCTGATCTTGTAGGCTATTTAAGGATTGGTTATAATGATGATGTAGATATCAGTGATGAGATGATTTTCTTTTTTGGTTCAAATGTGCAATCCCAAACCATAATCCTTGAACGTCGTTTCAACCGTTTCTCTGGCAGGTCTTGGAGGGTACAGTCAGCACCCGCATTGAGGGCACCCAGGCAGTGACAAGGGAGACCGACAAGATGTGGCTGGTTCGCCTGCTGGAGATAACCAGAAAGTATGTTCTGGATGACCTCATCATTGTCAAGAACCTCATGGTGCAATGCTTCCCTCCACACTACAACACCTTCCACAGGTAACAGAACAGAATTATATTTCTGTGTGTAAGTGAACATATAAATGTGTTTCTGTGTTTGTGTCACCATGTGTAACTGGCCAGTCACACATGAGATTATTTAATACATTATATTCTGATCATAAAAAAGCATTTGATAAGGCTTGGCGGCTTGTGATGATGTGTCCTGGCCAACCAGCTACCCCTACACAACAGCCCAAGATAATAAACATAATTCTCATTTACATGGACGATATAGTCCGTGTAAATGAGATACTGAGTAGGGCTGGGCAATATATCGATATTATATCGATATCGTGATATGAGACTAGATATCGCTTTAGATTTTGGATATCGTAATATGGTGATATGGCATAAGTGTTGTCTTTTCCTGGTTTTAAAGGCTACATTATAGTAAAGTGATGTAATTTTCTGAACTTACCAGACTGTTCTAGCTGTTCTATTATTTGCCTTTACCCACTTAGTCATTATATCCACATTACTGATTATTATTTATCAAAAATCTCATTGTGTAAATATTTTGTGAAAGCACCAATAGTCATCCCTACAATATTGTCGCAATATCGATATCGAGGTATTTGGTCAAAAATATTGTGATATTTGATTTTGTCCATATCGCCCAGCCCTAATACTGAGATACTGATTCCACTTGTTCAACAAAACATGTTTTTTCATCCTTAGGCACAACAGTCCAAGATATAACCTCCATAATGTAACCTCCATAATTCTCATTTACATGGACGATATAGTAGTCCATGTAAATGAGATACTGAGACACTGATTCCACTTGATCAACAAAACATGTTTTTTCATCCTAAGCTTTCTCTGCATAGTTTGTCTGGATTGTCTAGTTTGTCTACTCAGGAACGGTATCATGATACCACCTAGTATTGTACATGCAGTAATATATGCAGTAATATAGTATCATAGGATAAAACTTATGACAGTACCGTCCAAAATCAGTATGTTGGTATGTTGCACGCATTACTGGATATCCTGCCTTCACTTAGTTGCTGAATGGATTCAACCGATCAAAAGTAGGAATTGCTACATGTAAACAGAGCCCCCTGGAAACACCCGCTGTGGTACTCAACTTCGACTGCCATTAAACTTTTACCATATCCTGTGGGCAGGCACGCCAACACGTCTAACTTGTCTAATAAATGTTGCAAGCACAATTTCTGAAGTGGTTTGCCAAAGAGTGTGACATCTACGCATTGGCTAATTATAAAATACGTCTCCCAGCGAAAACGACCGCTTATAGAGTTACTTTGACTCACCGAGATGGTGTGTGTGGGTCTTGTGGCTCTCTCCCTGCAGTGTATTCATGGAAATGTAAAAACAAAGTATGGAAAAGACACGTTTCTTTGTCTTGTACATGGAAGCTGAACTTCAAAATAAAAGTCCCCCCGTATGCTGTGAAGTAATATAAAATTTCCATGGTCACCCCCAGAGTCGAATCAGGATGGATTCAGCTTTGGGCTACCAAGAATGTGAAACTCATTAAGCCCATAGAGCAACTTGCACATCAGTTTCAGCAATGATGAACTCCCTTGAGTCCAGGTTTTTGTTTGACAGCATGTATGTTTCAGGTTTTTCTGTCTGTACCATAACGCTGTGTCGACTCGAGTCAAGGAGCTGACCTCTGAAGACTTGGAGGCTAATGAGATCGTCTCCCTACTTACCTGGGTCCTCAACACATATAAGAGGTACACACACACACACTCGCAAACCATGTCCATACAGGTGATACACACTATACATCTTATGATAAAAGAGAATCTGAAAAATGATGATCTGAAAACGGTAGCTCGAGCAGTTTATCTGTGATTCTACTGTGGGTATATTAATTCTTTGCACTTTGTGTTTGCGTGTATGCACATATTGTCAGCTCTCATTTGGAAAATGGATCAATTTCGTGTTATGGTAAGGATTAGGTATTTGGTAGTTTAGGTTAAGTTGGGGATGAGTTAGAGATGAGTAAACAAACTATGTAAACAGGGCGCCCTCACAAGTGTAACAATGCAAATGCATACATGCTAAGTCATTCAGTCATTTCTGTCTTTGAATTGCTGCTATAAATTCATCAAGTCAGGTCAGGTCCACGCACAAGACAATGGAAGGAAAGCTTGACTGTCTCTCCTTATATGGGCATGTCTCATAAAGCAATTAACTCAATATTTAAAGCTTAACCCTGCCTCCTAGACGCACACACACACACACACACACGGCTGCCTGCAGCATGAAAGGTTAGGAATGGCATGCGATCTAAGCTGCTGTGGCTAATCCAGTGACTGCACATCACTACTACAGCGCACATAATGTGCTGAGACTGTGTGTGTGTGTGTGTGTGTGTGTATTCACACATCGCGTGCAGAAATCGCTAGGATTGAGAAGATTAAAGCACTGCTCCCTTATGGCCTTTTAAAACAAAAGCACTACTAGAAACACACAAAACACACACACATACACATAGCACTTGGCTAATATCAAATTCTTTGTGGCATGTGGTTCTACCATCTGAATGGCAGACCCTGAGTATATGGAGGTGATAACAGGCTGTGAATGAGAGGATATGGCTCTCTGGAAGATTCCTGATAGGATGTGGTTTATAGTAAGGATATATGGCAAGCAGAGTTGTTCCGATACCGATGCCAGTATCGGAAATGCCTCCGATACAGCCTAAGATGCTGGATCGGGTATCCGATATCACGTAATTTATTAGCCCCGAAAAAAATCAACTTTAAAGTAGTTTCACCCGGATAAAACGTCTGTTTTCCCGGAAATCTATACTCATATACTAAATGTATACTGTTACTGTACTATTTAATATTTTAAATGTCTTTTATTTTACTAAATTGTGGCTGTACTTTAACAGTTTTTAAAGGAATTGTTATTTATTCCTAGATTTATTTATTTATTTTTCAGTTATGACTGGCTGTCAAACTAGATAATAAAGTTCTATGGCATTCATTCTCTGTATGTATTTGTTCATGTTTTACAAAGGGTTTAACCTGAGCCAGGCCATACAACAATGACAGCAATCGTATCACAGCTGTTAAAAAATAATAATAATATATATTTTTTTTTAACGCACTGGTATCGGATCGGTACTTGGTATCGGAACATCTCTAATGGCAAGCCGTTTTAACATAAAATGGTTGAGCTTGACTATACATAATTACATAGATATCTACAAAGGCAATTTGTAGACTGTATTACACTAGTCAGCAAACATTCTATTTTGTGGATTACTGGAAACAAAGTTTCATCTTTAGGCTAATTGCCAAATAAATATCCTACAAAATATTTAGTAGCAGGCTAAAACTTACTGGGGGTTATTATTGTATTTAAAGTTTGTTTCAAATCAAGTGCAAACTCAGCCCGGCCGCACCTTTCCCACCCCCACCGGTTTGCCCTCGGTTGATATCGCAATCCCCTGATTTAGTCTAAGAGTCTATGCTATAACTTACCTACTTTTATTGTCCATGAATATTTGAGACTTTTTAATAATCAAGGAGCCCAAAGAAATATGAAGTCCAGAAGCAAAATTTAATGGTGAATTGACAACATCGCCGCATCGCATCGTTTTTTTGGCTGACGGTCTGTCTTTTCATCAAGGATATGCGAGGCATTGCTGAACAAGCGCTCGCTATCCACACACAGAATGTTAATATTTTTGCTGACCAATTATTAAAACAGGATAGGCTATTATAGGAATAATTCACCAAAAAATTAAAATTTGGTCATTATATGCTCACCCTTATGTCAGTCTATTGTTTATTGTTTTATTTGGATCCCCATTAGTTGTTACCAAGGTAACAGCTACTCTTCCTGGGGTCCACGTTAAGAACATAAAGGTATACACATGCTTTCACATACATGCATACATTAATACAATTACAGCAATAATCTGGTCCACCCCACCCCACCCCAATTAAAACAGTATAAACATTACAAAAACCAAATACAATTTCAACAAAACCATGTGAAACTCCCTCTCTACAGGCTACATCTCTCTCTATATGTATACATATATATATATGCATACACACACACACACACACACTTATATACACTTATGTACACATACATACATACATACATACACACACATGCATACATACTATATAACAAGCAGTATCTATGACCATGTTTACCAAATACTGAGCTACCAATTTAACAAATTTGACAAACCAAAGACAGAGAATGTTACTGATTAGTTATCTTGCAGCCCCGTACCCAAGAATAACCTCTTTAGTTGCTTTTTAAAACTTTCTTTACTCTTTGCTAGAGTAATAAAGTACGACAAACTACTAGTCCAAACATTAGTGTGTCCACATAACATAGACATACAGTTTAGAGTTCCAAAAAGGGAAAAAAAAATGACCATAAAATGACTTGTGCAACTCCTCACACAAGAAGGTTTTGTGATAGTCTGACCTACGTTTAAAGCCTATGTCAGAAAGGATATTATAACTTTATTAGTGCCTCCCATCAATCAATTTAAACATGGGTTTACAGACATCATCTTGAGAGTTCCGACATCATTGGTCTTTAGTATAATAAAGACTGATCAGACTGTCTCGACACATTGCCGCATTCAAACTATTTGCAGCTGGACATTTTGATCTAGGCAAGGCAAACTTTAGTCATATAGCACTTTTCAATGATGACCTCATAAAATGACATTAAAAAAGAAAGATAAAATAGATAAGTAAGGATAATAAAGCAGTAAATCAATAATAAAAAATAGTAACACCTATTACACCTGCATGCAGATTATTTCGTGAAAGGCCACAGAGAAAAGGAGTGTTTTGAGCCGACTTTTAAAAGCTGACAGTGGGAGCACATCTCAGGGCATCTGGAAGTTTACTCCAGCAACTGGGAGAGTAACAACTAAAAGCATCTTCCCCAGATTTAGTTTTCACCCTGGGAACAACTAACAGACTGGTCCCAGAGGACCTCCAAATGTATTTTGGAGCTAAGCCATTTAATGCTTTATAGACAAGCAGCAGAATTTTAAAATCAATTCTATGGCACACCAGAAGCTAATGCAGTGTTCTAAGAAGTGGTGTAGTATGTTTTGTTTTCTTAGTCTTAGTCAAAACTCTGGTAATGAAAGTGTGTATCAGCTTTTCTAAGTCAGGTTTTGACATAAGACCCCATATGTGATAGACCGGGAAGGCTCTGTCGTTACCAAATTAGTCACAAATGAATTGATGGAACTGAAAGTGAATTAATAACACGTAATCTGTGCGTGTGTGTGTGTGTGTTTCAGTGTGGAGATGATGGGTCATCCAGAGCTTCATTCAGAGTGCGACATCAACCAGCTGGAGCCTTTGCTGCCTCAGGATGTGGTGGACGAACTGCTTAGTAAATACGTTCAGACTTTCACAGTAAGTAGGACGCAAACCAATAATAATAATACTAATTATAATTAGTAGGTGCTTGCAAGGGCGTAAGCTTACGTTGGAAAGTGGTAGGGACACAACAGTAGGGTGTCTGAAGGTTGTCCCTCAAAAATGTTATTATTCTGTAAACACATTTACTTCCGTAACTTTGTGGCGTCACAAAGGTTCGTTCATTATCATTTTTGTAAGAAATAATAGACTAACAAAGTGTTTTTTTCAAAGCAGTTGAGCGGTTGTCACTGTTTATTAACCGGAGAGTTTTCCCTACCTGTAGCCGTCGGGCCGCGGCGTCTCACGTTTCACTCTTGAAACGGTTAGCCAATCAGAACAGAGGGGTCGTTAATATTAATGAGCCTTAAAGACACAGCAACAGAAACAGCCTGTTCTTGGTAAGGCTCAGAGAGACGCTAGAAAATGAACGTGTAAAAATGGATTGAGAGTGTTTTTGGTACATGACACCACACACACAGCTTTGAATGGACCTCAAGACATAAAATAAAACACTGGAAAGTGTAGAATATGGGACCTCTAAGTTTAACAAGAGCTATCAATAAAATACAATTCTCAGTCATTGATTAGGTCTGTGACTGATTTTAAATTGACTTCATATCTCCCCGCTGTAATCAACTGTTGCCTACCCCTGTACTGCAGCTCTCTCATCCCAGATCTGAAATTGACATTGATTTATCTGAGTGACTATAAACAATCATGCTTAGATGAAGAGAAAATATAGCTATACTCCCTTTCTTTGCTGGATATACATAATTAGCCTACAATTAATTTCTAATGTACTTCAACTATTGAAGTAAATTAGAAGTAAGGAGGTATTGCTCAGTCAAAGAGAGAGGGGGAATATGCTGTTAACTGGTTTATTTGTGATAACAGTCAATCAGCATATTAAGCTGAATAAGACCTTAAGCCGAGTATGGACAATAACCAGGTGACTCTGGCATGAAAATGTAGCCAGTGCTGCAGACCATACCTTTCTGGATCATGAGCCAAAGTTTGTCTCTTTTGCTGCTACTCTCCTTCTCTGCAGTCTAATATAACCGGTTGGCTGCGTAAGGCCTTGGAAACAGACAAGAAGGACTGGCAGAAAGACACAGAGCCCGAGGCTGATCAGGACGGCTACTACCAGACCACACTGCCTGCTATAGTCTTCCAGGTAAGACGCATGGTACAGCTAACACAAATATGTCAGCTTCCCGAGCCTGATGCCGGATATTTATTTCAACCTCATCGTTTCCCGACCACATTCTCTCCCTTCCCCATTAGATGTTTGAGCAGAATTTGCAGGTCGCCGCCCAGATAGACGAAACTTTCAAAGAGCAGGTTCTTAAGCTCTGCCTCAAACAGATGAACACATTCCTCATCAGGTAAATTCATACTTCTTGGCTTCCCTTGAGTGTCTCAGCCACTGAGTGTGTGTGTGTGTGTGCAATTTCCTTTTCTACTTCTTCGAGACGTGCGACTGTCCCGCTGCTTTGAATGCATTTTTGACTCAAACTTCAAGTCACATTACATTGCTAAATCAGGAAGTGACAAATTGAAATATCTTGACCATATACAATTGTGTCCAGGGCATCAGTGATTTCAGTTTTCCAGATTTAGTTATCCAGTGTGAATACATTTCACAAAGCTAAACGAATCCAATAATTCTAACAAATACTGTATGAATAAATGAAGTGCTGTATACTTGTATTCTTGTTGTGTGTAGGTATAGAGAGGAGGCGATGGTCTACAAAGAGGAGCACCTGAGAGACCGACAACTGCCTCAGTGCTACGTGCAGTACATGATCGCCATCATTAACAACTGCCAGACATTCAAGTAAGAAACACACCACAACCTTAATTAATGACTTACTTAATTACTAGCGTTTCCCCTTTAGGGCTGAATTGATCATGAAATGTTCTAATGATGATTATTGTCTCATATAATTGCGACTACCAATTTGTCCTTTTTCCTCAAGAAGAGTGAGTAATGAACTGAGGACATTATATAACAAATAAACAGGTCACAATATTAAAAATAAACTGATTGTTGAGGTCATATGTGGCTTTGCAAGGAGATCCATCTTGCTCACTGTGCTACATTGCAATGATAACATCGGACGAATGGGAAAGAGCAGTAAACTTAAAACGGTTTGCATTAACAGCTGATGTCTGCATCCTAATAACCTCAAGTACAAAGTCATGCTGTAAAACTTTATCTCTAGAATAAAACAATGAAATATAACAATATGTAAAGGGGTAAAATCTAGGCATAGCCACTACTTGATTATATAACATATTACAGGGCCAAAAGCGCTTGAGTAAGAAAAGCACCAAAAGGAACCGAGCAGTTAAATGATAAACAGCAACAGTGTAAGGTATTTAAAAAAAACATGACAGATTTACATGAATTTACTGCATGGAATTCTTACAGTTCCTCTTACACCTTGCAGTATTATATAAAATAAAATAATAGGAAATAACCAGTATGGATAAGATTTGCTTAATGTCAAATATGGGTACATCTATAATGAGCTTAGTCCATTAAATCCTTCTTGGAAAGCATATTAACGCACACACTCATCTTTCATTTCCTCCCCTTATTCCTCCGACACACACTATCGCAGGATTTTTGGAGAAAAAAAAGTCTGTTCAAACTTTTTCTGACAAGTAGCTATTGATATCCACGTTTTGACCTCATATATTGCCAAGTTGAGTTTCATTAATGACAGTTTTGGTGGCGAGTCTTAGTGTTACACAGCCTGAAGTTATTGGTTGCATTGTTTTAAGTGGAGATTTCTACAGGGTTCCCACACTTCTAGAAAACCTGGAAAAGTCACAGAATTTTTAAAATCGTATTTTTCCAGGCCTTGATAAGTTATGAAAAATTATAAAAGGGGGGAAAGTTTTGGAAAAGTCACAACATTTTATTTGTAAAATCTGTGGCTGGGTCGGAAACAGTCTGACCTTCCTGTTGGAGGAAAATAGTGTCGGTTGCTGAATGTTTTTTTTATTTTTTATTAGAATTCTTGATTTTAAAGTGAAAAACAAAGTAATGCTTAAAGTTAGATAAAGCTAGTTAAATTCCGTCTCATTAACATTTGGTCATGGAAATTTGGAAAGGGGTCATGTAGAAGTCATGGAAAAGTTAGGGGAGACCCTGTTTCTAGTGTGTAGTGTAGCTGTGGTTTAGCCACTGTATTTTTATTGTGAAACATTTTTCTTTGTCAAACATCTGTCATACAGCCACACAACCTGGCCAGCATTACATTTGAAAATATGGACAAAATCAAATGATCATGGCATGCATACACTTTTGTCACATTTTGTCTTTTTTTGTGCACATGGCTTCTGAGTAGGTTCCAGCACAGGTATATTTATGTAATGCTGTGCAACTACCTGAGCCTCTCTGAAAGCTAAGACAAGCTTGCATTGCAGTGCATGTAGCTTGGCCAGTGGACACCTTTCACATCTGTTCCCTTAGAGAGTCCATCAACAGTCTGAAGAGGAAGTACTCCCAGTCGTCAGAGCCCACTGTGAGCGATGCTGCCATAGAGAAAACGCTGATGGAGGTGGCCAAGGAGGGATGCCAGTTCCTATTAGACGAAGTCTTCCTGGACCTTGAAGTAAGAAGGGCTGTGATTGGACAAAATGTTTTTTGGCATTGGAATCTGCTGTTTTCACTAATATTCTCTGTATTGTGTGTTGCATTGAATGACTCGAGTGCCACCTAAATGAAATTAGGAGAACCGGAATTGACCCAGTGTGTTTATCTGTTCATTTTCATTTTGTTAAATTCAATTTTGAAATTGATATTATGTCCACCGCCAGTATGGTAGATGGTATGTCTGTCTGTCTGTCTGTCTTTGTATAGACACATTCTTGTGACTAGAGAACAATAAATGATAGAAACTTCACATTTATACCACACGTACCCCCTATAGAGTAGGTAATCTGATTAGATATTGCAGCACTTTGCTGCATTAATTTGCTTATTAAAACAGATTTTCTTGAAACTACTATAACTCCTCAATGCTTTAAGATGGAGTGTTAAGACAAGTATATAGAAAGAAATATTTATATTTATATTTATATTTATATTTATTTATATATAGATAGAAATATTTGATAATGAATGCATTAATTAGCTTAACTAATTACCTCATTAGCATAACTGGTTATGTTTATTATATCATGGTGATTATTGCAGGACATTAGGCAGCTCAAGTGCCTCTAGCATTTAATTTTAACTGGCTGTAAAATGGACTAAAAAGACTTGATTGACAACCTGATTTTGTTGATTTAAGAAAACTCTAAAATGCATTGTGCAAATTATTATCACATTATATCATATCGTTATGATAATTATTACTATCATTATGCAAATCACGTGTCCACGGGACCATCTGAATGACATGCTGTGTATGCACTTGCATCTTTGAAAAGCCTGGGACACATTACATGTTTTTGAAGCACGATTTGGCAACGATTTGAGATCGGGCAGAGTTGGCTACCGCCAACTCTGTCCAGGGTAGTCCAGGATAGTCCGGGGTAGTCCGGGGTAGTCCAGGGTAGTCCAGGGTAGTCGCGTTGTTTAGTTGCACCTGTAATCATTATGTGTGTGGAAGTGAAAGGCTCAAATCTCTCTCCTATGATCCCGGTCGGCAACGTCACAATTCGATCAAACATGTTTGATTTTATCGGGGCTCGTCTTTGCATGATCATGTAGTTTGCGCTCGTCAAAGACTCAAATCTTAACAGCAATTTCCAATAGCCAATGAAAACCGAGATTGCGACAGACGAAGAAAGAGGGGAAAAAATACGGAAGTGTGAACACAAGATCCAATGTGCGCAATGGCGGAGCTGGGGAAGAAAAAGAAACCTGGATGTCTTCTCAGTCTTTTTTCCATGCAAATCACAGCACAAACCACAATTGCTGCAAGCCGCACAGGCTGCATGTTTGTTTTGGTATCAAAATATCGCGGAAAAATACATTCTCGCGAGTGCACCATGAAAAATCTGTTCAATCTTTTCATTGTCGTGTATGATTGGAAAAATCTTCTAATGTGTCCCAGGCTTCCAGGAACTGGTGCAGTGTCGATGCATGTTTGTCATATTTGTTTTTGAAGTCGTATTGAATTATGTATCCCAGCATCACCTGAACGAACTGCTGACCAGGAAGTGGCTGACAGGCTCTCATGCCGTGGACACCATCTGTGTCACCGTAGAGGACTACTTCAACGACTTCAACAAGATCAAGAAACCCTTCAACCAGGTAGGAGGGTATTTGAAGCCATGCACTTATGAGCTATGACCAGGACATTCTCACATGTACCTGTGCATGCCTAGTTAAACAGGAAGTTAAACAGGAAGTTCAAACCTACTTTCCAAATCTGATACACAATGAAGAAGTCACCAACACTCAAAAATAATAATCTGTCTTCAGCAGTCATGATGAACATGTTTCGGCTATGCAGCGGCTATGCATACCAAACAAGCCAGCATTTCTACCTTTGTGTCACACACAGTGATCACTGGGTAAACCAGACTTGCTTCAGTAAGCCAGGCTTATATTCGGGAAATTCGGTTCAGCAAAGCAGGTTAAAATAAGCTTAAAGAGTAACTAAACTCCAAACCCAAATCTGTGGTGAAGTCTGACGCCTAATGGTGAAAAGTAGGGTACTGCACTGCTCATCTGCTATTGGCTGGTCTTTGTGCCAGGTGATGTCACCACCTGTTGTACTCTATAGAGGGTGACATCACCTGGCACAAAGACCAGCCAATAGCAGATGGCCAGTTCAGTACCCTACTTTTTTTTTAGGTGTCAGGCTTCACCACAGATTTGGGTTTGGGGTTTAGTTCCTCTTTAAGCTAAGTTACCATGGATGCTTCAAGACTAGCCTGGTCCCGGTCAGGCTAATTGTCAGGCTCAGCTTCAACTCCGGGTTAACTGATGTTACAATCCTTCAGCCTGAATGAAATGTGCCATTTTCTCCAAAGTTCCGCCCTGGTGGTCCTTCTGTACAGTTACACTATGCCCATAAATCAGACAAAAATATGAAAGACCTTTAAACCTGCAATAAGCGATTTCAGACCCTATAACCAATCCTGAAACTAACGTGTGCTACGTGGAGATTTCCCTGAGACCTAATGATATTAAAGCTTGTTGTCAAACTCGGACCAAGTCTCCTCCCTCACCATCCCTGAAAAAAATTATCGTAATGGCAGAATCGATGAACCAAGTGAGTAAACCAGTTCACCTAGGGCTGGGCAATATATCGATATTATATCGATATCGTGATACGAGACTAGATATCGTCTTAGATTTTGGATATCATAATACCCATAATACAAAAACATGAACAGTGCCAAGGAAATCACTTTGCTCCATCTAAAAGGAACCACACCTCTTAAGAAAATCGATGGTATTTGTTTTTTATTAAAACCTCATTGATTGATTGATTGATTGATCGATCACCTAAATCCATTTCAGTTATGAAGGGGAGAAGGAAAGTATGTATTTTTAACGTTGAAGACAACTGAGACTTACATTGTGCATAAGGGTTCCATTTCAATAATATCCCTAATCAGAATCAGAATCAGAAATACTTTATTGATCCCCGAGGGGAAATTGGGTTACATTGCAGCTGCTCACATTGTAGAAGTGAATATATACAAGCGTAGAGAAATTATAAGAAATTATAAGAAAATAGAAATACAAGAGTAAGAAATATGTAAAATATGTGCATTATACTACAATATATAACAATGAGAATAAAAATAATAATAATAATAATATAGAAATAAGAGAAATAAGAATTCTGTACAATATGCATCATACTCCCAATATACATACACCAGTGTAAATAATTAAATAATTAATTTAATTAATTAATGTGATGATGTGTTGCATTTCTGCAGGAGATGACGAGCGAGGCCCATCGCAGGGTGGTGGTGGAGTACATCAAGGCAGTGATGCAGAAGAGGATCACTTTCAAGAATGCAGACGAGAGGAGGGAAGGAGCCGACAGGATGATCAAAGAGGCGGAACAGTTCAAGTTCCTCTTCAGAAAACTGGCTGCCGTGAGTCGACATTTTCCCACATTTTCAATTTCAACACTAGCTGATCAGTGGTTACAAACTACATTTCACAGCTCTCAATACAAAAAAGGATCTCGGTCCTGAAAAATATGAATGCTCTACCAAAGTGGAACATGTTCATCAGTGGTCAAAGTATCTGTCATGATACTGGCAGGTTCGGGGTTTGATTCCTGGCCGACTCTTTTCAAAGTCTTAAAAAATACTCTTGTCATCCAGCCAAAGTTGCACCATAGTGTGAAGTACAAAAGTAATGCAAATTGTCCATGTGGATGTTTAATATCAGTATCAATAAGTCAATGTACATAATTAGATAAAAATAGATGGGATGGATGAATAAATGATGAGGTGAATAAATATGTGGATTATAAATAAATATTTACTCTTATTTTCATATAGAGGTTTGCTTTGAGTGGGCGCACTGTAACCAATACACCACTCTCAAGATCTGACAAATCCCCTCAATAGGAGATTTAAAAAAAAAAAAAAATCAAGTTAAATGTAGTTAAACCTGTTTTTAATGGCTGCAGAATATTGCAGAAATTGCCAATTCACAACCGCAGAATTCCAAAAATCCACCGCAGAATTCATAAATTTTTACCGTGGATTCTTGGGGGTGGTGCTTAAAAGAGATGGATGAGGGGCAAGTCCCTATGATGGACAGGAGTCCTAGAGAGAAGCTGCTTCACACCACAGAAACAGACTATTTAGCTAGTAGATGACCTCATGTCATCCTATGGAAAACCTGTTCCATAGAAGTTGAAATATTTGTAATGTCTAACTCTGAGTGCCAAAAAAAAATATGGTGAGATCTCAGTGTTGCGGGGAAAAGGCAACCGTATGTCCTCTCACTTTACTTCCTGTTTGTGTGTTGTTTTTCAGGGAGAAGACACCGACCGGCTGTGCGATTCCATCGCCGCCATCGCCGAAGTCTTCAAACTGACCGACCCGACACTGCTTTATCTGGAGGTCTCCACCCTGGTGTCCAAATATCCCGATATCAGGTGCACACGCACAAACACACACACACACACTTAGGCCGCCGTTACACCTGGCATAAAGATTAGTCTTGTATCTGGATTGTGTTAAGATCTGATGTAGCTGAATTATATTCACACCAATCACAGTAGCAAAGCAGATTCACATAATCTGGAAACACCTCAGAGCTAACAAAAATCATGGCGGAGTTCACTTCTGAGCTTTTAAAGGATAAGGCTGGTGTTTTTAATGCATTGCTTACCGTCAACAAATCCTATGAAAATAACAAAATCAACAATGCGTTTGCTCTACTCCCGCTACTTTCTGACTTCCCACGTACCGTTTTTAGCCTTCAACCCGGAAGTCATTGGCTCAAATTGTAAGCTAAAAACCTTGAAATACAGCTCACAAAGACAGTGTCCATTTTAAAAATCTCTTTCTGTTATCACGAAAAGTCAGGCTAATGTAGTTATTACCAAATCAAATGGAAACAAATTCTTCATTACGACGGGGACTATTTTCGGTGCTGCGGAACTACTTTCCTGAGATCGCAAACATGTCGCACACAGCCGGCTTATTAAGTTGTTTGAGGAAAAAGTCGGCTGGCCCGGTGCATCGTGATGATGAAATATGCTGCAGAGCAACAGCATGGCTCTGTGACGTGTTTTTAATCGTTTTTTTAACACAATGGAGTGCTATGGCTGCTGGGACATGGCTGCATTTGGCGCCGGCTACATGGACGAGACTTGTTGGCAAAACAAAATCATTGCTGATTTTGTTATTTTCATAGGATTTGTTGACGGTAAGAAATGCATTAAAAAACACCAGCCTTATCCTTTAAACATGCTGATTGTTCCTGTTTTAATTCATCGATGCAGTTAAATGGTTTAAGGACAAAATCACTAAATCTAGCTTGCTATCGTCCAATTCCTTTGCCGGCGCTGCCATTTTGATATGTCGGACAGTATACAGTATGTCCGAAATAACTGCCGGTGAATAGGCTTGCGTCCAGACCACTACATCTGAATCGGCATGCAAATTCAAATAGTGTTAAAGACTGCGATTCAAATCAGTCACTATAAAGGACATCAGGCTATGCCGTCATAAATCTACAGGACCATCAGACAGGCAGCACCATTTACCAGCCACCTGATCTGAGTGTGTGAGTGCGGGTGGGAGGGGCCCACTTGTAAATAATACAAGTGGGCGCCTGCCATCATAGATGTTTTGTTGAAATAGACCCACGACACCTCCAAAAGGCTCAACAGTGATTCCTGACGTCCCAGAACCACCTCCCTTGACACCAAATATAGCTTACCGCATTTCCTCTAATAGTGGCCAGTAGTCAATTAAAAGCCGGGTCTCCGATAATAGCCGGGGCCGTGGTCGACACAAACAAATAAAAGCCGGCCCCAAATACAGGCCGGGGAAAACCAAAGGAAAAAACAACGATGGATACCGGTAAACTCCTGGTGCCTGTTATATAATGTAACTGTAGTTTGTAGTAACGTACAAGTGCCACAAGATGGCAGTATGCCACAAGATGGCTCGGCCGGCGGAAGTCTCTGGAGCGTGCCATCGATTACCGTAATTATCGGTAATGCATTGCAGTAACAATAAAAACGGCTACTTAACAAACCCCAACAGAAGCAGATCAGAAAACAAGGAGGCTTCGTACTAAAATATGAGCAAATATACTTATCAAACAGAGGGAATTAGAAATAAAGGCCCGTCTCTAATATAAGCCTGCTTCCAATAAAGGCCTGGTACCCTCTGCAGTTGAGTTAAATAAAGGCCTGTGCCAATATTAGAGGAAATACGGTAAGTCTCTTCCACTACCCTAGACCTAGGCTTGTTAGGCTCTCCAATTCACAACATTACTCAATAATTTCTAAACTGATTTTGACAACAACAACAACAACAACAACAGTGTAATGGGATGGATGACACTGCCCGGCCCACTCAGCAGTTCATAAACCAAATTGGCGGCAGTTCAGAAACCAGATCCACAAGCCAGAATATATTATATACTATATTTTCAACTGGCAATAACATGCTTCCTGGGTGATCAGGTGGTCAGAGATGCATTTGACCATATTAACAACAAAATGTAAAGGGGGTCTTGTGGATATTCAATGCTTACATGTTGCTCTCTCTCTGTCTTCTTGTCCCTGCTGCTCTCCACAGGGAGGAGCACATCCTGGCTCTGTTGGCAGTGCGCGGTGATGCCAGCAGGGAAATGCGTCAAATGATCATTGAGACTCTAAGCCAGAACAAGCCATCCTACGCCGGCGTCACGCAGCCCATCTTCAAAGACATCTCCGTTCCGACCATCTCCATGACAACCATGACCTCTATGGCAACTGCGAAGCTGCTCAAATAGACCGTGACGTCACCACATGTAACATCCATCCATAGGTCGGTTTCTTTTGCGCCATTCGGTGTTCCCGATGTAATTCCCCAGGAGGAACCCGCCAAAGGACTCGAAAGACCTTCAGCAAGGATTTCTTTTTCAAGACACTCAGCTGTCATTTTATAATGCAGATTCCTGTTTTCTTGTCCCCATTATTTGTTGTTTTTTGTGTCATTCTGATCACATCTCTGCTTCAGAAATGATAATAAAATTACAATTCTGAACAAGCATCTCAGCAGGTCCACTAATTGTACTTGGAATTGGACAGACAACCTAAGAATCATACAAGTCAAACTCTTAATGTTAAAGGACAAATATATAAAAAAAGGAAAGTCCTGCCTCAAGAAAAAATGAGAAATCCCATGGGTGATTTCTGATCCCACTTTGAGATCCACCATATGTTTGAATGGGATGTCTGCATCTCGGTAGGCCTCCTCTACTTTCTGTCCTTTGGATGGAAAAGCAAAGTTGATGACTTTTGTAACCATTATTTATTCAGGGAATGACCTGCTTCACACAGTTAAAATACAGTGTCAGACGGGGAATGAGATTTCCTGTCCAATCCAACCCAGTGGCACACAATGTAAAATGCAGTGTAGAGGCTGGTAGAGGCTGCCAGTCTTCTCAGCCAATATGCTTATAATTTATTGATATTAAAATGATCCCTGTAGCTTAAGGTCATTTACTACAATAAAATAAAAAATAAAAAATAATAAATGTAAGCAAAATGACTGAAAAATTAACAAGAACGTAAATAATTGACTATGAATACATTTGAAATGTATACTTTTTAACAACTTCAATGCCATCAGCCAGTCCTCTACTGTCCTACAGTTCTTCTGAACTTCTATAATAGTCAATGGAATCATATCAGGTCATTGTGTTTTACACAGGAGCACAGGAAGTAATTTTTAACCTCTTTGCCATACATTATCTTTTGATGGTTGTGTAAACAGGGAAAAAAATTCAGTTCCCATGGGGTTTCCTCCATTTTAGCTATGAGAAGATAAGGTCTTTAACAGAGGTAAACATCATGTTTGTACCTGGAAATCCAGCCAAAGGCAAGATTTTGTAGTTTCATAGGTTTGTTATTCTGTTTGACAGTGCACATGTACACACAAACACACACACATACTCCCAATGCTGTGTTCCACGAATGAATTCAACGACATAAATGAGAACCTAATCATTGTTGCTAATGATGAATAGCTAAGATAAAGCTTTTTTCAGTGTCTTCATTATAGTAGGGATTAGCCTAGCAGCTTAACATATGGACAAGGATCTACAATCTGACAATCAATTGGAGACTAATTGACTTTGGCTTCCTCATGGGAATACTATAAAGCACCTACTGAGTCATAGAGGCCAACTGATTGTTGATGAAGGCCAATATCATTCCAGTTTTTAGGAAAAAAAGCTGATCAATTAAGCCATTTTAACACAATCACAGGTGTCGCCATAAATACTGAATGAAATGTAAAATATACTAATTTGGAAGTTATTTCAATAAAATCTCACTGCAGACATCCACCTCCACCCTGTTTCATTTATTAACACATCAATGTTTTAAACAAATTAAATTAAATGAAAAATTAGGTTGACTTTATAGTATGGTGTGACTGACTGATAAAGTTGGTGAATAGTGATAGAGCTTATTATAATGAACCTAATTGTCATTATTTATCCAGAAGACCACATCTGGCCCATGAAGAGTTGAAAATCAACTTGTGTGTGCGTGTGTGTGTCACATACTGTGCCTTGAGGGTGCTGTGTTTTCCTTCTCCCAGTCAATTTGCTGCTAAATGTTTGATCAGGCCGTTGTGTGACTACTGCTGTACTCAGCAAGCACGCATGCACACTGTTGGGAGTGGGGTGGGGGGGGGGTTAGCCTGCATGAACAGCACAGCATTGGCAGTCAGTCCCACACACACACACAGACAAAAATTACCTCGCAAGTTGTTTTCTGACAATCGTACTCAACGTGACCTCGCATGTAGAGTTGAACCTGGTATTCTCACACACACAGAGTGGGGGACCACTGATGCAGTGTGACAGCTGGAAGCCATGGGTGGTGGATGGTGGGGGGTGGGCTCTTACAGCGGCATTGCGTGACCATTCATAATTACCCTGGAGCCTCTCCCATTGGCTCCCATGTCTCCCATAGCCACCATGGAAGCTTGGGAGGAAGCAGTCCATTTTAGCTCATCATATCCATTCTGTGATCTGATGATAGTGATGTGGTGAGGCTGGATTCACGCAGGCACATGCTGGAAGATCTGATTTTTAACTCTACACAGCCCAGTGCTAATCTCCTTGTTGCTTATTAAAGCATAGAACTGTATTTTTCACTCTTTCTGTTAGAGATCTGTCCTTCACACATGGCGTTCAGTCTGGAATTTCGACTGATCTGTGCCGCAAATACTTAAAAATCTGGTTTTCTAATGAATTCTTCATTAGCACTGTTAGGTGTATTTGGTGCAAAAAAAAATTTGGGGGGCTTGAATCGAAGGTTTGATAGTATATGGCCTCTTAACATGGCTCATGACTTCAAGGCCCGTGAAACTTATTCAAAATGTCATTGGAAAATGGGGATCAGTTGGGCATCAGTCTGAAAATAATAATGTTCTGAGCCCTATTTCTGAAAAGCTGACTTGTTGGAGATGCTAGGCAGGCAGTGTGTGTAAATGGCAATCGTCAGCCATGCTGTGAATCCGAATATACATATATATATATATCCTTTATTTAACCAGGTAAAAGTCTCATTGAGATTAAAATCTCTTTTTCTGTTGTTATTGCTACTTTTAATATTCTAAAGCACTTTGTGATTCTGTATCTGTGAAAGATGCTATACAAATAAAACTTTACTTTTTCAAGAGTGACCTGGCCAAGAGAGCAGCATAAACATTGTTACAACAATAGACACAAACAATACAAACAGACAAATACAACTGTCACACACTACAAATGAGAGAACACAGTATCCAGTTAATATGCAATACAAGGACAAGGACAAAAATCCAGTTATGATGCATAAACAGGTAAAATTTTCTAAAACAATTTCAGTGAAAATTTAGCAGCAATCACATTGACCAAGAGTACTATTTTCTCAATGCTTTAAAATGGACTTAAATTCCCCCATAGTAATCAGCTCTGACAATTTCAGGTCCTTCTGTACATTATTCCAGGAAGAAGGGGCAGCGTATTTAAAAGCTTTTTTGCCTAATTCTGTTCTAACTCTGGGGACCAACATCTGTAGAATATCGTGAGAGCGCAGGCCATATTGATTTTGGTTTTTACACATGTGTACACAGATAAGGAGGAACCAGCCCAAGGAGAGATTTATATATAAAAGCCAACCAATGCGAAAGTCTGCGTACATACAGAGATGGACACTTAGCAGCAGCGTACAGAGTACAGTGAGGCCAGAATGAGGCCATGCAGGGCTGCAGATGACTACAACACGCGAACTTCATCTTCTCGCCTGACAAAACTACACAGTCCTGCAGTTAGCTTGCCTCCACACACGTAAGCCATCCTGAACCCTGGGATTATCCTCACGCCAAGGGCCCTGGATTCAAATCTAAACCTACCCCTCTTCCCTCTGACTCATCAGCTAAAATCTGATTCAGCCAAAAATCGGATCTATTTGGACCCTTTCATGGCACAGATCTGATCAAAACAGAGAGAAATCTCATCACATTTTGAGTGTTGTCTCTGTGTTATTAGGAGACAAGATCTGTGTCACTGGACATAAATAAACTTCATTGATTACATTCCATTATATTCCATTGACCATAGCAAAGTAACTGGTGAGGACAATTTGGATCCTTTCTTTCTAAAGCTCTCCGCCCCACTTATTGCTGAGCAAATAACGCATATTTTTTATCTTTCCATCTCTACTGGTATTGTTCCCAGCCCGTTCCATGCTAAGCCCCCATCAATCTGGTTTCAGGACTAATCATAGTACCACTTCTGCTGTTACTTTGGTTGTACATGATATTCTTTCTGCGATAGAAGCACGGTGCTGCCCTTTTCATTGACCTATCAAAAGCATTTGATACCGTTGATCATTCTTTGCTCCTTCAGCGCTGAATTAATTGGCTTAATTATTGGCTTTGATTTTAAAGCAATGCAATGATTTCAGGACTACCTTTCTTGTAGGTAACAATCTGTTTCTCTGGGCAACGCTCAGTCTGAAGTGCTTCCTATCTCAAAAGGTGTTCCACAAGGTTCAATATTGGGTCCTCTTCTGTTCATAATTTATACCAATAACACTGCGTTCTGTCTAACTGATTGCTATGTTCACCTATATTCGGACGACACAGTTCTGTATTGTTTTGGTGACTCTGTTCAGCTAGCTACACAAAACCTGCAACACTCTTTTGATACTCTACAACATGAGTTTATCAATCTTAAATTAATCTTGAATTCTGATAAGACTAAATTCATGCTGTTCTCTAGAGCCAGAAATGTTGATTACAGTAACTCTCTAATCTACACAAAAATGGCTCTACTATAGAGAAAGTCTCTACAAATACCTTGGCATCTGGCTAGCCGAGAAATTTACATTCAAATATCACATAGACAAACAGTAAACTGCGCCAAAAACTCAGTTACCTATACAGAAACAGAACTTCCTTTCCTGTGCTGACACGCCTCTGCATCCACCCTAAAACCCTTAGTATATCAGTCCACCCTTGGATTTATCACTGGTGACAACTATAGGACCCATCATTGCATTTTGTATAACAAGGTTGGGTGGTCATCTCTTACAGAGAGGCGTGATAAACACTGGTATCTGTTTATTTATAGAGCCCTTGTTGGAAATCAGTCATTTTATTTAACATCTTTGTTGAGGTGTTCATGGCCCATATCAGACAAGATCTAGAGACTGGATTACCCTGGAAATCCAGTCCGTGTCCAGACTAATTGGGGAAAGTCTGCTTTTAATTTTTCTGGGCCAGATACATGGAACACTCTGCAACATACCCTAAAGCTAGATACCTTCATACCCATCGGTCATTTCCAATCCTTGATCACAAAACTTCCAACCTTTGTCTTTAATTGTTTCAAATGATTGTCCTATTATCTTGCATTTAATTATTTTTAATTTATTTATCTATTTATCTACCTGTTTGTAAAAGTCTTAATCACTTTTAAATCACTTTTATCTCGTATTTTTAACTGTTTATGTACATTGCTTTTTTTTTCTCTGTCTCGCTTTGTTCTCTCTGTTTTTTATGTACATTGCTTTATCTCGATATCATTGTAAATCAGGGCCAACACTCAATGATTCTCGAGTATAAATAAAGGTTGAATGAATGAATGAATGATTATTTCTACACATCATCGATGATTTACTTTCCATATAATGGACCCTGACATACAGTCATGCACTACTGAACTACAAACAGGCAGTTAACCATATGCAAGGCTCATATTCATGTGGACTCTCATCTTTATGTACAGGTTACTACCAAAATGAAGGGAAATGTCTTAATAGGTCATTGGACCACCACAAGCTGTCAGGACAGCTTCAGTGTACGTTGGTATACTTCTATTACATGAATGCAACACCATTTTGTACATATTAAAGTGTTCAAGATCACATGGCTAGGAGGACCATGGTGTACTGTTTACATATTTTTTACTGGGAGGACCAGGGTGTATGGTTTACATTGTTTCCATGTTCATCAAACCATTCAGTGACCTTGACTGGGGCATTGTCATCCTGGAGGATTCCCCTCCCATCAGGATAGAAATCCTCTTCACCATAGGATGAATGAGATCACTCAGAATAGCTTTGATTTATTGGCTTTTAAAGAGTGCCCTCACTCTCTAAGGAGTCAAGAAAACGTACCCGACACCATAACAGAGCCACCAGAAACATTTACAAACTCTAAGGCTTGTAGCAATCATTCACTGACCATATGACTTGTACCACTTCACTCACAAAAGCGCATGGCATGTGTATGCGCTACCCCTTTCTGTCTAGTTAATTAGTTAATTAATTAATCTCCTGTTCACACCTTTGATTGAGATTTACAGTCAATTGATTCAGAGTTGTTTGTTTCATCCTGAAGCAATGCATGGAAATCATGCATGGATGCACTTCCATCCACATTTGTCCCTAATTTATGTAGTCTTTCCCTCAGACATCCACGTCATGTCATATCATCTTAGCCACTGCTCCTGAGAAATTCTTTTTATTTTATTTCTCCATTATTTAACCAGGTGAGTCCCATTGAGTCCCCATCTCTTTTGCAAAGGAGCCCTGGCCAAGAGAGCAACAAGCAGATTTACAATATAAAATACATAAAATAAAATACAAAACCACATACAAATGACAAGGTACAAATAAAAACAAAAAAAGTAAAACAGCTGCAAACCTCAGTTTTTAATGACTGAAATAGACTTTTAAAATCACCCAGAGGGATGAAGATTTGCATCTTTCTGGAGCTGATTCCAGGACCATGAAGCATAAAACTGGCATCGACTACAGGAGACCACCTGGGACCCCCTCCCACATTGTGATTAAAAATCAGGAGATAGAGATTGTCAGCAGCTGTAAGTACCTTGGAACAGTGGTGGACAATAAACTTAAATTTTTTTTTTTTAAACATCTCTTTATTGAATTTTCAAAGGGTTCTGGTATACATAATACAAGATCATCATATAAAATACAAAATATAAAACTGCCCTCCCCTTTCCCAACCCCCTGATCTCTCCTACTCATCCTCCCAATCCACCCCACCACCCAGTTATAAACTTAAATTTGAGGAAAACACAGACCTTATCTGTAAAAAGGGGCCGCAACGACTCTTCTGTCTGAGGAAGATGAACTCTCTCAATATGAACAAGTCAATGATGTCACTATTTTATAAAAGTTTTACTGAGTCTGTAATTCTCTTTTCATTTTTAGCCTGGTTTGGTAACCTAAACGTGACCAGTAAAGCCAGACTTAACAGGCTGGTACTCAAAATTCGATAAAATGTAGCTCTTTTGCACTTTACTCACTCACACTCACTGGACTGTTTTATGAATGATAAATGATCTTATTTTAGGGATTCTGATGCTTATATGTTTTTATATGTTATATGTTTTTATGTGTTTTTTATGTGTTGGCTTGTTATGTACAGTGTTCTTTCCATGTTGTTTTTATCCTGGCGTGTACCTGACTGCATAACCAATTTCCCTTTGGGACAATAAAGATGTTGAACTTGAACTTGTTGAACTTGCTGAACTAAAAGCCATCTTCCCAAATTCTGTGGAAGGGCGAGGGACGGTGAAAAGTGGTAAATTCTGAGAACGCAAATTGTAAGAACTTGTGATACAAATGAAAAGGCAATTTAAATAGCCAGGGAGTTGCCCCTCAACCTCAACAACTCTGAGATCTCTACAGCAAGTCATGGTAGCCAACATAATGGCAAAATTTATCTGCCCAGCATTTCTATACAACCCTAAGCACAACAACATTTAATACCTTAATTATCTCAGGAATCACCTGTGTGTGGTACTTGCTTTCAATATACTTTGTATACTCATTTACTCAAGTGTTTCCTTTATTTTGACAGTTACCTGTACTCATTTTGGTAGAGCTTTAAGGCTGACATGCATGCCAATATCTAATAAACAGCACCATCTGCTGCGCAAAGACAGAAATACAGGTGGAAAGGCACTACAAAGAAATGGGTGAGAGGTTCTAACTCCAATTACTCCAGTAACTCCAGGAATCCAGTCACTTAAAGTCTCCAAAACAGGAAACCAAAGCGTTTGGTTGAAAACAACTTTATCTGTAGAATACAAAATCTGGGCATCTTAGGGTAGATCAATATATTGTGTACATGAACACAAATTTGTGCAAATTTGCCTTTTGTTAACAAAATACAATCTTGAGAAAACTGCAAACCAAACCTAAAACAAATATTTTCTCAAAGGAGCATCTCTTAAACTTGGTACACAATGCGATGCACATCTGTTTGTGGAATGCTGCCCAGAACTGAATGTCACTAGTATTCTCTAACCTGTTCTAAACCCAGACAAAGACTTGATGGCTACTGCCGCCATTAGGGTCCAGTAAACTTGCTATACAGGCATTGATATATTACACATCTTATGTGCTTTTACTATTTTCAAAATTCAGCAATTAAGTCACATATTTAATACAAAACTATAATATTAAGCAAATAATACTTTAACATGCAACACCCGCATGTTAAAAACACCTCTAAAAATGCCTTTAGAGCCTTTCCACTATCACTATGTGAAGATATTGTTTTCATCGCGATAGATCCAGAGCTTAGTAAGGATGTCTGATTTCTTTTGTGACATACTTTACACTCCAGATAAGCCTACTATTGTCAATAAATTGAATTAACCCTTGTGTGGTGTTCGGGTCTGTGGGGCCCGATTTCAATCTGATTTCAACACGGCGTGTGTTCAATTCTATGCACTGAAGCACTGCGACACGGTTAAATTACCTAATTCCACTAACGTTACTTAAATACCACAAGGTAACGTTAGAGGCACCTACCGCTAAAGTGTGTAGGGCAGTGAAGACGAGTTACTGTCTGCAAATCCCCGATACTGACTGTGGAATGTTAAGTTTCACTTTTGTTTTCAGAGACACTGTGGATTGAGTTCAATGCTACTGGTCTGTTGTCTGTACATCTCCAAATTACAGATATGATGTGATGCCACATCAGGAGCATAAGAGATCAATTTAGATCCATTTATATACACTGACCAACTTTTGATTTTGTGCTTCTGCATGGGAAACACTGCATCTCACAGTCAAAACCGCCCTCTAGAGGCCATCTGACGAAGTGACATCATCTCACTAAGCGTTACCTGACTGACTGACTGAGTGACTGACTGACTAACTGACTGACCTGAATTTGCCTCGGCTGCACCGTGGGAAAACCTGAGACTCATTGGCCTTGGCTCATTTTCTGTGAAGAACATGTAAAAGAACACATTTTCATTGAGTGCACACTGTGCACCCCCCCTATTTATATTACATATGTAGTGTTCGGGTCCACTGGACCTGAGGATAATAAAAAGTGTGGAAAAGTGTGTGTGTAGGTGAAAACAAGTAAAAATTCAACAAAAAGGTTTGCTGTGTGCCTTCACTCTGTCTTCCTCCTACCTGGGTCTGTTGTTTCAACATAGCACTAAGTCTGCTCCCACTTTTCCTGCACTCTTTACCCTCTGTAGTCATAGGCGAATTATGAGAGAAAGGGCCCCTGGGCAGAGTAGCTACTAAGGGCCCCCCCCCCCACCCGAGGCGCGCAGAGTGGACAGTGAACACCGATGCGTTTGGACGGTGCACTATGGGTGTGCCTGGCGTTGTTGCCAAGCAACCAAAGACAGCAACTTCACACAAAGTTTGTTAGTAGTTCTATGAAATAATGAATTACTATCGCAGTAAAATTGTCGTAGTAGCTTTACTTCTTGATCTACATATGGAGCAGAAAAAGATCTCGCCATGAATGCATCCGTCTCTCCAAGCCCGCAAAAATACGAGAGTAGCCTACGGAAATCGTTTTGGATGGTGAGCGATTCCAGGCTTATTTCAGGCTTTCAGGCTATGTGACATGCGGTGCGATTGCGGCCTTCCAAAAAGTTGAGACATTTGTATCTCAGTGCACCATGGTTGCGGTCAGTGTGCATCGTGACCGCATTGACCTCGCGTTTGCGTGCGTCTGCCGCGCGCCCCCATTAAAGTGAATGGATTTGAGTGTGCAAAAGACGGCCTGTGAACCGGCCCCTTATGGGAGAGAAACTAAATTCTAACAATTACAAAGGAATTACAAGGTGCAAACACATATTATTCTAGGCCTAAAAAACATATTTTAAAGTGCAAAATGCCTCTGATTGCCCATTGACTTGGTATAAGTCAGTGGGTCCTATTCTGACAGATCAGGAGTGGAAAACAACATTTTGGGGTCTTCGTAAACTACAATGCCTTTGGACAATAATTCAGAGCTTTACTGCTAAAGCGCTATATAAAATGAGAGGAACACTCACTGTGACAGCACCATGTTGACACCTTGAAACAAATGTTTAGGTTATTATAGGGGGAATTCTGGGGCTTTGGTAAATAAATAAATGACAAAGCCCTTTGACTGTGGGGCAGTAAATGTAAAGTTAGTGACAGCATCATCATGTATCAGGCTCTGGCTCAGGGGCCCCCTGAGCTCTTGGGCCCCTGGGCCTGTGCCCGGTTGGCCCGTTCAGTAATCCATCCATGCTCTTAAGAACAAGGTTCCACCTTGACATCTGAAAACCAAGACAAAGTCAATATACCAAAAAGAAAATACACTAGACTTATAAGACAAGAAAGAAATAACATTCCCCGATTTAACTTGTGGTCTGAGAAGCTTCTATTTGGCAACAGTACATCTACACTCATAAAAAGGGACATAAGTACTCTTCTATGGTATATTAATGTTCCTCACAGTACAACGTGAGTTGTTTATAGAACAATAATAATAGATACACACAACAGAACAGGCAGAGCGCAGGCGGAACTGTAATGGAGCTGCTCTGTTACGCAAACAGAACGCATGCTGTGTACAATCAAAAGCTTCACCAAAGAACATGGCTAGAGTCCATTTTCTCAAGAACAGAACAGTAACGTTAGTCCATGAGGCCAGTGCTTGCTTGGAAACGACAGGAGGGCATGTGTGCCCGCCAGGCAGACTGTGTCTTCTGTGCGTTTGTTTGATTGGTATGCCTATTGATTTCAAGTCCCAAGCTAAAAAAAAAAGAAATGGGCCTGGGCCGACCCGAGCCCAAGTTAGTGATGTGAAAATCAGCCCGAAGCCAGGCCCGAATCTATCATAGCCTCGGGCCCCGTCGGGCTCGGGCCAGAATGCAGGGCTCTAGTCCCCATTACCCTGGAATGGGTATCACAAACTACCATACAGTAACCAATACCGCCAACCACTGCCATCCACCTTACCAGATCCAATCCCCCACCCAGCAACCTTGGATCCAGGGGAGCAATTTAAGGGTGGGAAACGGCTAGCAAAACAGAGGCAAGTGAATTGACAAGTAAATAGTCACATGACAAAACTGGTACTTAGTTGCATGGCTTTTTCTGAAGAATACAATGTAAAACAGTACCCACCTCAAAATGCAGACCTGGTTTTTGCAGGAACATAGGAAAGCAAGGAACATAAGTGAGGAGTATAGTCAACAGGAAAGTAGGTTCAACCGCTGACCCCAAGTACGCATCAAAATGTTGATCTCAAAACGAGCACCAAAGCTCATCAGAAGTGTCTCACACATGGCCTGCAGCTAAAGCAAACTCACGATGCTCTGTCTTCACAAAATTCCAGCTACCAAATACACAAAACTGGATTTAACATAAGCGCCAAACCAAAGTAGCATACCCAACGGTTCCTCTAAACAAAGGCTCACTAGCCAACCAAGTCGTCCCAAGACGCACAACACAAAGAGGAAACCAAGCTACAACAAAGCTCACATGCTTATTACCAAAGCTACCAGACCAAACTGCCAAGTTATGGACACAACATTTAAGGTAACAACTTCCTCATTAATATTCTAGTTCCTTACCTACCAAACCGAATTCTACGACACCCCTAGCCATTTTGAGGCATGCCAGGCTCAAACAAAGTGGACAATATGCAGCATACCATCAAGACCAGACAAAGGACACAGAATTACTTTACACTACTAGCCATTGTATGTTTAACATCACAAACCCAAAAGACAACACAACTACATGTACAGGAACATGTGCCATGGTGAAATCAAAGATAGCCACCACAGAGTCCAAGCTCCCCAGCCCTAACTAATTCCACTTAATACTAACTAACTAGTCTCATCCCTAGTCTTCAGACAGATACTTGTGGTGCTTATGCACTGATTCCACTGGAACCAAAAAAGCCAACCAGAAACTGGCGACCCTCCGGAAACCATGGAAATGCTTCCAAGACATTGTCTTCACCCATGTTCTCCGCCACACTAAAATGAAAATAACAAACTGGTTGGTCTCCACTTCAGCCTACCTACCTACATGCATCAGGGGATGCATGGCTCTTCCCAACCGAGACATGGCCATAGCTACCAATTACATGTGCCAGTACTTACCTTAAATTCCAAACAAATGGGTCTGCAAATGAAACAAATTGGGCACAAATGCCGCTCCCTTCAGACATCCACCAAAAACATACACCACAAAAGTAACCAAAGTAACCTGCCTAAACAACAGAAGAAAAATCTCTTGCGTGATGCTCCCAAAAATCTTACCCACAATGCTAAATACCAAAGGCACTTTAATCTACACTGCTAAAAAGCACCTAAACTCAATTTAGCATACAAACCACAAGGGTCACAAACCACAGTAGTCACCAATATACCAATCAACAATTCCACATCTGTCACACTAAGGCTAGGCTTATAACCTTTACCAAAATGAGTTTGGATCCCGGACGAGCCCCCATTTGTCCCAGGCAGCACTGGTGCATGTAGTCTGCAGGGAAAGACTTGACCATGTCTATTTGGAGGTTGCTAAAAGGGGACACAGCATTTTCAAGGTGGTGTTCTGGCAGGTGTTGCTCTCTGAATGAGATATCATCCCTCAAAGTGAGGTCATGCACTTGTTGATACGTCATGTGCCCCTCCCCGTTGTCTTTTTGGGTGCATTTGTCACAGCCATAGTAACCCGAGTATTGTTTGATGCACTTCAGCATGGCTTTTGCTGGTGCATCACATGTAATGCATCTCAATCTCACACTTAGTATTGTTTCTCCCCACCCAAGGCCATTAATTAGTATCGTGTTCAGTTCATCTGCTATGACTTTAATGAAGTCCAGTGATTTGGGCTTGGCCTCAGTAAGGGCAATGGTCAAAGGAAATGTGCTTGCTGGTTTTAGATGTACTGTGCAGAGTACATGCCAGAAAGATCTACAAGTGCTCTTAAAGAGTGGCAGTGCATCTACATTGAGGGAAATCTCAAGCTCAGTGATGTCTCTAACATAATTGTGGGGATACCGATTCAGGCACATGATTAGTTGTTCTGTCACTCCAAATTTAACGCATTCCACTCCAGACACCATTTGGTTTTCAACAGGATCAGTTTTTAATAATGTTTTAGCAGTGGATGGCAGGTCATTATGCTCTTGATCCCTGAGAATTTTGAGCAGTGCATCTGCAGCATTGTGCTTGATGTTATAGTCACTGATCCATTTCTTTAACTCCTCGGCTTATTTGTCAGTGGGCATATCAATGTTGGCAGTATTCTCAAAAGACATTCTATCCATGTCGCTACCGGAAGTTTCAGGATCCATATTCTCTGTGTCTACAGCCATTGTATGTTCTGGGGCTGTGTCACCATTGACTGCATTGATGCCAGTATTGTCAAATGACATTTCATCTATGTCACTATCAGATTCTCCGGTCATTGCATGTTGTAGGCCTGAGTCACTGAGTGGCACAGTGTCCCAGAGATTTTGTGTTTCACTGTCTGGCACAGCACTAGGATCAGCTGCATTACTGTCCCTATTTCTCTGTTTCCTTTGCACCCTTGACCATAGTCATTTGTGTTCTCTTTTCCTGGCTTCTGCAGGCATCCAGCTATGTGACACAGCTCTATGCTTTTGTCTCTGCAAATGAGTACACACATTGAGGTGCATTTTAGAATGTATGTAAAAAACATAAAGGTCATCTATTTTGAAATACTTTTTTGCAAAATAAATACCTTGGGAGATGACATTGCGATAGTGTATGAAGAGGGCAGGGTACAAGGCAAAAGGGTCTGGAAAGCACAGAAAAGAGAGCATAGTATGAAAATACAACAAATATTCAGAGCAGTACAATATTAACAGTGGATAAACAACTGAATTCTTTTTACTGTCCGTTGAATAACGTACTGTAAAGAACAAGCTGTAAGCTCCAAGTTTTGAGCTGTAAGTAATTGATTATTCATGTCTCTTAGTGAACTATAAGGCAATGATTGTTGAAGGGTACAGTGTTATAACGTCGTGGTACCACAGCGGGAACCCTCAGTCACACAATATTAAATACGCTAAACAAGATCCCAGTAATAAAATGGAGCCTTATAAAATGCAACCAAGTTGTGCTTGCACTGGAAAAGGCTGCATTTACTGCATACTGCCATTAGAAACTGAGTACAATTAGCTGAGAATTAGCTTGATCACCCACTGTCAGTAATCAATACCAACACATTATTAGACTGTAAACCATTAATCAAACCAATAACTAACAGCAGTCAACGTCAGACAACCTTATTATACTTTAGCAGTTACCTAGTGTTTCTGTAGTGGTGACAAAACGTTAAAAAATATACATGTTAGCAGTTTGAACTAAACTAAAGCTCCCTGCACTCTCTGGGGAAAATATTACAGCAAACTCCCTTTAAGAAATATGACATATTAACAATTCCTTACATGTCCGCAAAAACACATAACTCTAGAAACACAAGATAAAAGGCGTCATATGTCGACAATCTTCTTGTCAATTTGGCATCAATATAATCCAAAAAGATAAACTGTATTTGTGTAAAAACTTTACATTTTGGATTTTGTCGCCTCAACTCGCTACCAGCCTCCATTGGTTAGCTGCGCTATTTTAGCGGGAGAAGACCGTGGGAATGAGAGGGGAACGGTTTCAAAAATTAAGATTTCTCACTAAAATAAGTGCTGGTTGGTGGATCAGATACACGTTACCTTAGTAACTACCCGGTTTGCTGCTTCCCGTTTGGTGCTGGAGAGAGTTAAAAATATATGATTTTTCTGATGAATTTGTCTGCGACAGCGACAGCTTCTTCATAAAAAAATAACACTTCGATATTATATGTGTAGGACGGTTTATTAGAAGAACTTTACATGTTAGATAATCAAATTGGCAGATGTACTCACCACAGTAGAAGCTTGCTTGCTGCTCGCTGCTCGCTCGCTCATCGCTGTCGGTGAAGAAAAGGAAGAAAAAGACCGCCAAGTGTGGTAGCTAGATGTCGCAAAATATGCATGTCGTAAACTCAGATGTTTTTTTTTTTTTAGCCATGACACATCATACTGAGCTACATCCATATGGCCACAGCATAATAACATACACATTTGTCAAACAAAACCACAGTTCCTGCACATAAACTGGAGCACTGAATTATAAACTGTTACATTGTTTGATTATATTATTGAATTAATTGCTAATATGAATTGATTCATTAAAATTTTCATTGATTCATTTTTTTTATATAAATAAATAAAAATTAAAAAGAAAAGAAAAGCAGGTCCTAGGACATTATGAAATCACTCAGTTATAGGTGAGGGGGAAAATACCCTCCCGTGAACAACCACCGCCATAACTAAGCTTATCGCATACTAAGTGTTTCCCACAGGTTGACAATTTAGTTATGGCGGTATATATATATGCAAGTTGTTTGGATGATTATATACATGCCAAATTTACCAGAACACCCTATCAGTTAATAATTAAGTCTCACATCATATTTTCATATGTGTTTTTTGCTGATAAGTAATGCAGAAACAAATTGCCAGATGTTTGAACGGACCTTCGCCTACCGTTCTTCCCTCACGGTGCGCAGAGATGGTAGCCGTGCCGATAATTCTGACCATAAAGTGAGTATGCACATGTGGTCAGATGCTGTTCAATAATACCATGATACCATAGATCACGTTAGCTAGCCTAGCCAGCTCTGAAAACAAAATGCATGTTACTAGGGTTAGCAAGCTAGCTAGGTCTAGATAGCTGGCTCGTATTATAGGTAGTAAACCTACATAGCTAACGTTAGCTATCCAGTGGTTCAGGTAACTTTACACTGATCGCTGACTGGTAGAAATACATTGCCCATAAAAACAGGTTATACGTAATTAATATGTCTTACCTCTGCTCTGCAAGCGCTGTTTTTCCTCTGCTTTCTTCCGTTTTCTTTTTTCATTTTCTGAAGGATACGTCCTTTTGGACGCCATAGTATCGGTGAGATACTGGAATAGTAATCTGTCCGAAGGCCATCAACAACGTAGTAGCCTACATCAATACGTGAGAATCTGATGCTGACTTTGAAATTGGTTTGCTTGTAATATAAGGCAAAGAGCTCTCGAAAGAATAGCTGCTTTTTGATCTATCTAGCATACAATAAATGCATTTTTTTTTCGCCATTATGTGCTTATAATGTATGTGTTTTTGAACAACACATGAGGACGCTTGGTTACCAAAAGTGGCCATTTATATTCGAGGAGGACAAAAATACGGTGGCACAACGGGGCCCCCTAGCGGTCGCGGGGGCCCTACGCAGCTGCATAGTCCGCGTATAGCAAGAAACGGCTAGGCTAAAAAGGTGAGTTTTAAGATTCCTTTTAAAAGTGTCAACTGATGGAGCATCTCACCTCACCTCAGATCCTCTGGCAGGCTATTCCAGAGACGAGGACCATCTCCACAGAGATATGAGCAGGGGATTATGGGAGAGAAAACCACAGGCAGCTGAACTTTTACTGACATGGGAAGTTTTATTGAATTGTTGCTGGCCCGCTGACTGAAGGCAGCTGCCAGGCTTTGGAGAAACAAAAAACAACAGAACACACATCTACTCTCTGTACCGGACCTGTCTAATATCTGTATTGAACCTGTCTAATATCTGTATGGGACCTGTCTAATATCTGTATTGAACTTGTCTAATATCTGTATGGGACCTGTCTGTAGCAGCCAGTATGGATTCCAGTCCTGACAGCAGCCTGTCTGTTGCTCTGGATCTCTTTGCAGTCTGTCCACACTGTGTGTTTCTGTGGATCTGCCTGTAGGAGGCGGTGTGTTGCTCTGTCAGCCGGTGTGTTTCCAGAAGACACAGCAGACCAGTTTCAGCAACATGGATGGAAGCGACACTCAGATTGTCAGGTAGAGACAGAGAAACAGCTGCTGATCCTGCTGAGCTCTTTCTCAGTTTGGGCTTCATCACCTTCAGCATCTGATTTCTTTCTGAGTTGGGTTTTGAACCAGCAACCTGACACATGACAAGCAGCTGCTGATCTCACTGAGCTACAAACAGCTGTGATGCTTTATCCATCAGATTATTTTTCTGTGTTCAAACTGCTGATGATAACAGTTTATCAACCGCTGACTTACGTAAACAGAACAGACTTTACTCAGAAACACAGTGTAATAATAATTACAGCTGTTATGACAGAAGACAGACACCAGAAAAAAAAAAGTTTAGATAAAGTTTGTCTTTGTCTGTCTCTCTCTCTCTTTCAACCAGACTGACAGACAGTTAAAGACATTTTTAATTAACAAAGAATAACTAAAAAGTTTAATAATTTGGTATCATTTTAGACAGTTACAGTTGTCTTACACACTTTATATTGAATAAAAAATAGACATGTCCCCTCTACTGTGTTATCTCTATGCTCTCCCTTTTCTTTTAATGTGTAACTACAACACTGATAAGATTCCAGCTAATCTGCCAGCCGTTCATAGCAGGCTATTTATATGGGGCTTTCCGCTCCTCCCCCTGCACTTTTTTCTTTCTTTTTTTTTTTTTTTTTTTTACTTTTCATTTTTATTTATTTTTTCTTTTGTCATGTTAAAAGGTATATTTTATTTGTATATATTGTAATGTCTTGTGTGTATTTTTTTATTGACTCTCTCTCTCTCTCTCTCTCTCTCTCTCTCACACACACACACACACACACACACACACATTATTCGGAAACAGCAGTGATAGTAGGCTATAAGGCTGAGATTTTTTGTGTTTCTGTTTCTACACATGTTCAAATAAAACCAACCGGAGGGGGGTGGGTAATTTGGTAACTCCATCATAGCAGCACACTCCGCCCCTGTTGGTGTCTGCCCGTCACGTGAACGGGAGAGTATCGGGAGCACTTAAACGAGTGATCCCTGAGCCTGCGTTGGGCTGTTTAAACCTTTACACCGACAGCAGCAGCGCTGGGAGGAAAACACGACCAGAGACCAAAGAAGGAGGAAGAAGCATTACCAGGAACCAGAGAAACTATTACTGCCGATAGAAAGAAAAGCAACTGCTCTGCAAGATGGTCGCTAAACAGAGAATCCGCATGGCCAACGAGAAACACAGCAAAAACATCACGCAAAGAGGCAATGTAGTCAAATCCACGGTATTGAATCCCTCTCGTTCTCTGCCTATTTAGTCTTATTAGTAGAGGTTTAGGTTAGGTTCCAGTTGACAGTCATATTATTTATTATTTGTTTTTATGGGTAAGATAGTCTAAGCGCTACGTGTCTCTGTTTACAAGGCCAGGGTGTAAATTCTGATACACTTGTTTTTCTGAAACCTTCCTTATGTAACCTGTCATAGCTATTGCTGTATTGCTGGCCTGTACTGACTGGATAATTAAGTGCAACAGTGTTGGAGTTCACACCTATAACGCTGAACTATTTTCATGTCTCACAAACAGATTTAGGAATTGTTCACACGTCACCCATTAGTGCTTATGTTGAGGTGAGTTGGATTTTGTGTTTTTCAGAGGGGGGCTCAGGATGAGAAGGTGTCGGTGGGACCTTGGCTGCTGGCTCTCTTCATATTTGTTGTCTGTGGTTCAGGTGAGTTCTATCTGGGTCTGTCTGAATGCAGAACTTAATGTTATGCTCTCGACCCCCTGAAGAGTGGGGTTTGTCTCTCTTGGATGTCCCCCTCCACAGGAATTAGGAGCTGGTAGGGACTTTTACTGCTTATTGCTGTCACAGGGGCTTGAACTGGGTCTTCTGGTTGAAGGACAGTCTGTCACTGCGCTATCTTTGCTGCCCCAGTTTATTTATCAATGTTGGAAACTGAGCGGCTAATGATTGTATCTTCAGCATAGATGTGAAGATTTGCATTTGACATACTTTTGCTCCCAGATAATTAATATAGATAGTAGTCTCAAATGGCTTCACAACTGCCACACAAACCTAACTAAATCTAACTAAAGAATCATAGGATTCATAGGCCACTTGCATTAGCTAACTATGATCATAATAAAAAAAATAATTGACTACATTCCAAAGTGCCTGGTAGAATAGATAGGCTTCCTAGCCCCAGTCAGATTTTAGTAGCATTTGGCTGGTGGCTGGTGTTACTGTAATGTCCCACCCTGCCATCAGTCTTCATCAACATCGTTGAGGACGTCAGTGTATCAGTTTAAAGTAAGGTAAGGAAGACCAGAGGTCAGGTAGAGGTCAGTTGATATGGAATTAGAGTAAATTAGTTTTATTGACAAATTATTATTTAATAATGGTTAGTTAGGTTGCACTCCTCTGGTTGGCATTTGTGTGTGGTTAATTTGGAGTGCGAGTAAATTCTCTTATTGAAAGCTTTCTTATTGGGCTGCTTATAAACATAGCTAAGTTGTCTGCCCTTCATAATGGTCTCTTATTTTCTGTAGTTTTATATTTGTTAATTCAGGTTGAAATAGCATGAAGAGAGGCCATTTCGGGGTGTGCTGTTGATGTGGCTCACAAACTTTGCTGCATGTCTGTCCCCTGTATTTCCTGCTCGTGTTCCTCTAAAGCAGAGATGCCATGCAATAAGAAAAAAGCAATGTTGAGTTTGCATCAAATCAAACTCTCTGTGCTGCTGAGCTCTGCATCTCTCTCAGTAGTTATTGGCCTCATCAGACCACAGCATCCGAAGAGGAGAACCTCTGGATTGCTTCTGGGTTTACTGTACAGCATCTTGTGTGATATTCAGGCAGACATAGAAACAAATACACAACATGTATCTAACAGTACTATTGTGGTTTGGTTGGCTACTGTTTTGAATATTCCCTTTCAGAAAAGTTGTCTCTTACATCTTGTATTGTAACTATGATTTTCCTCACTTCTTCTGAAGAAACTATTGAACGTAGAAGAAAGATGAATTGCTTTGAAGACAAAGTGTTCTGTGTGGAGGAAGTTTACTTGAAAGATGCTGAGTATAGATAATTTGTTAAAGAGAGGTTGCGAGTGAGCTAAGTAAGTTGCATGTGAAATGATTCGAACGCAACGTTTTTGAAGGTGATAGATACGATTCAGCTTGGTAGGATGGGTGCTAGCCCAAATGACGTTGCAATAATTAATGTAAGGATAAATCATAGAGTAGTACAACATCTGAGTAGTTTTTTTTGTCCAAACAATAACAAATTTTACTTAAGGTACCAGTATTTTTGGCAGTTTTGGATGAAATTTCTTATTTCTTAATATGGGGTTTCCAGCACAGTTTGTCATCAATTAATATGCCTAAAAATCTAGAAGATGAGGTTAATGAAATAATATTATTGTCAATCCTCTATGTCTTTGACACTCATTTTGTTTTTTCTACAATTAAATATTAAAAAGTTGTTGTTTTTTTACATTCAAAGACAATTTATTAGTTTTGAACCATACTGAAAACTTTTGTAGTTCCTTATTATGGGCAGGTCGCGATTCAGGAGTCTGGAACCAGGCTACTAGAAAAACAGCTTTTGACATAGAAAATACAAAATACAAAATGTGTGTTTTTACACCTGTCTTTAGGCCTACTCAACAAGTTACTCAACCAAGCATAATTCAAAAGATTAACTAGTCCCGACTCCTGACAACGGACCTCTGTATTTCCTACAGGCTGAAAATTTACTTTGTGTAGAGTTAAATACTTGTCTTTACATTGTGTCCCATGGAACCCAACTGGTGGAATATGCAATGAAGTCTCTGCACTGCACTCATGTTAACTTTCTGAGTGTTGAGCAGTGTTAGAATTGTCAGATTAAAAAGTATCAAGTTACTCTTAACAAATACTGTTACAACACATGCAAGTTCGGAGATTTAAGAATAAGAGCATATCTACATGGTCATGGATGAGTCCAGTGTGCAGCCTGGTGACAGTCAGTCCATCCGCTGAAACACACGCTCCGATGGAACAGCTGTCCCGGGTCGGGAGGCACAAATAGTGTCGTGCCAACTTTGCCAGCCTGGGGAATCTTCCTGCATTCCCTGTCATTGTTCTTATAGACTTGCTGTATTTCAACATTGTATTACAATGTTTACAGTGAACACCCTAATCTGTCCCTAATCCCTAATCTGTATTTCCCCTTGGAAATGTTTGGTGATGTTTGTGTGGTACATTCATCAGGTGGTTACATTCACACTGCTGTAGTGGTTATCAATATCTTTGACCTTGGTTGGACAGAATAGTAGTACACTCCCTCCCTACAACCTTTACTCAAGGATACCACGCACACCAACCACATTACTATTGCCATTCTTGTGAGGACTGTGCATTGTTAATATTAATTTTCCCTAACGTAAACTCTGACCTAGGCCAAATATCTATGAATCTGTCAGATTTACATACACAACAAACAAAACGGCAAAAATTGAACATTTTCAGAATTGGAGCCACTGCAAAAACAGTTGGCCATGGCAGCCATGCCTCTCCTCCATTACCAGCAAATGGGTTTTCCTGTATATGGAAGTGAAAAATACAATATGTCTCCACCTATTTTAAGGTGGCCGAGGAATACAGTAGTACTGAGGAAAACCTCATAAACAGGTCATCATGTAATGGTAAACTCAGTGTTATTGTGTAAAGAAATACAATGAAATTGCTAATTTAGGAGAACTGAGAACATTGCCATTTTACTATGTATGATGATAAGACATATAAAGTATATATAAAGTGCCGTTGTCGTATTTCTGCATCATTGTATTACTTTACATAATATTGAATGCACCATTCAATGATGATCTGAACAGTTAATGACGTTTTTCTTAACACTTGTTGTATTCCTTGGCCATAAAGTAGGTGTAGACATTTTTTCAGTCCTATAATGGTCAGTTCAGCAAATAAACAGAAAACCCATTTGCTGGTAATGAAAATAAAAACAATAAGAAAATAAAATTGTGGCCACAGCTGATCAACACCATTTTTGTGATGTGTTGTGCTTTTACGCAAATCTGAAAGAATTGGCCTATTTCTGGCCTATTTGGCCTGACATGGGCCCATTTTCAAAGTGAGGACCAACCAAAATGCTCCAGAACCGAAGCACTAGTCCTCACAAATGTACTAATGCAACTTTTCTCTGTTTGTCTGTCTAGTTGGTGGCTAGGCAGTGTGGTAGAATGTGGCCCACTTGTTAGTTTTTTCCTGCGTTGATATACTTAATCTGCCAAGGTACACGTGTATTTTCTGCCTCTGTGTTTACTTTTCACCACATGTGACCAGCTTAGCTCAGTCTGGGTAAGGACAGGTTATGAAAAGTGTGGTGTACTTGCGACAGCTTGGAACATTTAAAGGTTGTTATTGGCTTACCAGCTGTGGTCAGATGTTGAATGAGATTTTTGTTTGGCTTTCATCTTGGGTCAGATCATCTCTTTGGCTTTATTTATTGTGTGTGGTCTACTTTGACATGTTGGCACTTTACCCCAGCCATCTGGTCCTCCACTGCTCTCCTTTGACCCAGCAGAAGGTTTTGGTCGGAGGATGTCAAGTCATGGTGGTCAGGCAACAATATAAAGCTAATTAAGCTTCCTAATCAAGTACAGCAGTTCAAATTTTTCACATTAGTATACATTAGTGAATAGAGCTCTCTGTAAAAGAGTAATCTACAACAGTGATTCTCGACCATTTTCATATCAAGGACCCCTAATTTAGTCCACATTAGAGCCACGGACCCCCATTTGACCAGATTTTGTCTCTCAGACCCAAATCTAAGAATATCTTTATTGTTAGATATGATTTTGTCCAGAATCTCATGACTATCTGTATTGTAGGTAGAGAGATAACAGTGAAACTATGATCAAAATAGTCATTCTTCAGCATTCTCTAATTGTGTTAACTTCTTGTAAATTAAATAATGGTGATTTTTAACAATTAATGAATTTGCTGGGGACCCCCTGGAACCCCCCCCCCCCCAGTCACCTGTTGGTTGTATGTGTGTGTATTTTCCCAGGAATGCATTGAGGTTGTTCTCGCATTGGCCTTCTAGTAAAATGTCCCTTCATTTGGATTCCTGGAATTTTTGGTGTGTAGTGCATATCTCTTTATCCCTCCTCCTAACATTATTTTGTTTCTCTACACAGCCATCTTCCAGATCATCCAGAGTATCCGGATGGGCATGTAGTATGAAGGCCATCCATTCCGCTGAGTATCCGGTCATCCTTCTGTCTGTCTGACCCATGCTGAATCTCCTCCCTCCTGGATCAAGACGCCTCCTTCCCAACTTCACATTCCGGGCCAAGGACAACCAGCCACTGGCTTGCACTTTTCATCTTGTTTTTTTGTTTTTTTTTCTGCTGTGACCTTCATTTTATTCTTTCTATGGTATCTTGTTTTTCTTTTTTTTTTAAACAAATTCTTTAACCTCCAGGCTATTCCTACTCTGTGCCTTAAATGATCCAGGTAACGCCTCATCCCAGCACTAAAGACCAAGCCATACACACTACATTCCAATAACTGTTCTATCCATCTTTAGCTCAGCCACCTTGTGAAATCATTCCTTGGCTTTATTTTTTGCCTTAATTTTATTTAGTTGCACTCTTGTTAAGTACCATTACATTTGCCATAGCTGTACAATTTCCTCATTTTCCCTACCAGATTGATTCAATATTGATTTTTGCCTTTCTTTTTTTTTTTTTGCAAAGAAGCCAAACCAAAAGCATTTAGTGATAATTTGACGAGAATGTGGTTCAGAAACAACACAGCTGTCTTTGTGCAATTCACAGCCAGACACAATTGTCATGCCAAGATAATGAGGCAAAAGCCGAGCATATTGGGATGTTGTAGGAAGTATCTTATTTATTAATTTTGTGTTGTTGTTTAATTACGTACTGTCAATCTATTTCTTATTTTTCTTTTATGGCAGATCAACTTCTTACTGATTCTTTTCACTGTCAATAACCATTTGGTTCATGCTCTATAGGAAATGTATTCAATAGATCATATGTCATGGTCATCATGGTCATCATGGTTAAGAAATGATCTAAAGTTGTCCCTTCTTAAATTGCAAGCCACGATGACTTGTGATATTTGAATAACACCCACTCTTTGTGCCCTCACCCTGTTTTAGGGTTACTCAGAGGATGCATATATATTTTTCTTTATTTAAAGAACAAAATGGATGGTAATGACTTAGTGTAATCTATGTACAAAATCTGCTGGCAATGCAATGGAAACAAATAAAAAAAATTGTCTTTCAATACATAGTTAACTCGTGAAGATATCTGTGGGTTGGGAAAACTTGCAGTGCAGTGCGGCACATGCAAGCAGGCCTCTTCACCAATACACAAGATATGATACTGTCACCCCAATGTAAGACAAGTGTTGTGGAATCCTGCCTCCCGTACAACGCTGCCCCCTGTTGTAGTATCATATTGTAGCCGGCAAGTGTCATCTGTACACAAAGACACACAAAGGCACCAGTGAGTATACTGCAGGCTTGCTGCACAAAGATGTACCCCATGGACACAGCGGCCGTAAAGAATATAACCAGTAAAAGTATGTTAGGCAAGGCAAAGCAGCTTTATTTGTATAGCATATTTCATACACTGAGGCAATTCAAAGTGCTTTACAGAGTAATAAAAAATACAGTAAAGGTAAAAAAAATGTGCAATTAAAAAGTGCAAAAGAAGTAAACTAGTACAGTTCAAATCAAGTGAAATCGAAAGATAAAACAAGACAGTGCAAGAGGATTAGAAAAGTGAAAAGTGCATTAAAATCACATTTAAAAGAAAAATAAAAAAAATATAAATAAATATTACAGTAAGTCTGTAAGTCTGTATAAGCTATTTAAAGGTAAAGAGTCCAAAAGTGTATTTTGAATTACAGTTCAAAAACAAAATTCCATTTCATATGATTAATGTGATAGATTGTCCTAAATATAACAGGTTGTAGAAATGGGTTCATGTTTATTAATACAAAAAATTGAATAATATACAATCTTTAGACAATACATGACTTTACAAATAAGTAGGCCATTATATACATGAGGCAAAACTGGGTAACCTAAATGTAATTCAGTTTAATCAGTATCATTCAGCAACAGCATTATACTTTCTATGCCTGTTCATTATTTATGAATTTATTGATAACTGGAGGCCTTGCATTCCTGTATGATTTCACTGAAACAGTCAACATATACACTCCAATCCTCAAGCAGAGCATATCAGTGCTGTGTGTATCACATTAAGCACTGACAATAAAGATGAACAAATTTACTTAGCCAACCAAATATAGTGAGAATAGAAAATCACAAAAAAAGAAGTAAATAGTGTAATCAAATATATGATTCTTCATATGGTGATTTCATTGAGCTGTAAGTGTTTTCTACAAAGCTGAATCCAGAGCTGACGTTTTTCTAAATGACTTACTGGTTTGGATAATGGTAAAATATAGGCAATATTCCCCTCTAAAAACTCCAGTTGCTTGATGTGCCCCAAGCAGATATTTTAGCCATAGACAAGGCTACTCAAAACTTTGTGTTATGCGGTTACCCAGCCCACACACCTGCCCACGTGGGGTGACATGTTCACTTGTGATTGGTGGAGATTACCCCCCCTGCTCTAGTCATGAGCCTATGAAGACGCTTTTAGTTTGTTAAATCAACAAATACCCACTGGAGGAAGTATCGGCAGGGCTAGAATTAGTGGATTATCATATTTTCCAATTTCCATGACCGGAAATTGAAACGATCCTTCTGGCCAGACCCGAACAATGCATCTGAAAACCAGACAGTCCGGTCGAAAACCGGGCCTCTGGCGACCTAGTGCCAGTTTGACCTTCAATAAATTTTTGTAAAGATTATTTTTCACACAGTTTGCTTTATTGAGCAGCATGAGACCAGGACTTTCCCTTAACTTCACTTGTAAATCCCAATATGTGTTTACATCTTTGTGTTTTGTTCCCTTCCATGACTTTCCCCATCTAAACGTCACTGCTTTCTCCTTATATCGGGTTAATGAAAGTATTTTGCCAGTCCACTCCCCTTAGTTAGTTAAAATTCTTGAGACAATAGGAAAGCTGAGAGGGGTACAGAGTAGGGGAGACCATCAGAGAAGGTTCTGGTGGGACTGAAGCCTAGACCAGCAGCAGTAGGCCTGCATGTAGTCTCAAAGATGGGGCCTTAACCACTGGTGGCCCACCGCTATCTCTGGACATGAAAATGTTTGTCTACCCTGAATGATAATGGGTTCAATCCACTCTCTACGCTGCAGGGACAATCACAGAGGGTGAAACTATGTAAGGGGCAGCCCTAATGGCCACTGAACAGATATAGTGCTGATATGCCATGTGGTGTTGTGATAATTGCCTAAATGCTTAAACCTGCAATAACCAGCTAGAGTTCCCAGCAGGTACGTTTAGCTTAGCTATTAGCATTTATCCTTCTATTTGTCCTTCATAGGCCTCCATAGTGCAGTGGCTTTGCTGTGTGTTACTTAATGTGTTGCCGTTTCTGTCACCCTCTAGTGGTCAGAAAACTGAAACTGACTATAATTTGATGTCCAGTCATGAAAATGTGTGTATCTCCTGATGTGAAACAAGTTGGTAATGTGGCATGGAAGAAATTAACTTTTGGTGAAAATCTGACATGTGGAACTGGCATGTATTGACAGTTGCATAGCGCTGGCAGAAGTATGCACTCTACTGAGTGCTATCTAGTTAGGAATTGTGAAGCCAGCTACTACAAACATACCCTATGTTGAACTTGCTTCATGACATAAGGCAGTAATTAAAATATCATTTTATTGGATTTACCAAAGAATTTTACTATTTCACAATAAAGTGGGATGCAGTGCATGCATTCCAAATTTCCTTGCAATTTGCCTTTAATTTGCCAGACCTCTAACTCTCTATTGAAAGGCGGAAATATTCTCAAGGTATGCATTATGAACGGCAGTAAACAAACGTGTAAAGGCTGGATGGGAGAGTGATGATAGCTGACTCAGTCCATAATCCACTGGAACAGTAAAATTATTACCTAGCCTACGAGGTGGGATAAAACTGCTTCACAGGCGTTCATTTCTTTGGAATTTGCAGTTCCCAGTTTGGCATACAGGGACACATTATAAATTAGGCTGGTAATGTCACTACTGTAACATTGTGTTGTTTTGGGAGAACATATCTAAAAAAAAAAAACTAAAAAAAAAAGTCCTGTATTGACCGGCATTGACATCAGACATCTACCGTCCCGTCCCTGTCCAATGAGGTTTTATCCCTGCGCCAGCCGGTGGACCAGGGAAGAGGAACTCACTGTAACAGGACGTTGCGTCAAATCTACAACAACCTCCAGACGGCTGAGCATAAACACAACTGATTAGCATCTTTAGCTTCTTCCTCAGCCTAAAAAACGGAGTTTTGTCTATCCTAAATATCACACCAGACCACGGGAAATTGGACTGCAATCGGGTAAGAGTATTTGACAGCATTGCTGGTGTCATGGTGTTTACTGCTGTGCGAAGCTAACGCTCCTTATCGAGGTTGGCGAGCCAGCTATTTTCGTTAGCTAAGTTAGCAAGCTAACATTAGCTACCGTCTTACAAACAAAAACAACGACATCATATTTGACTTAGCTAGCCTGTGTTACTTCTTTGGACTTGTCAGCCTGACCAGCAACATCGCTGGATCGAGATATGTCAGTTGTAAGATTAGTCTCTGTCTGACTAACGTTACTCAGTGTATGAATGGAGAACACATTAACGGTAGCTGCTTAGCAGCAGGCATTCAGGATCACTCAGACCCAAGTTGGCAAACTAGCCAGCTATATAATCAGGTAAGCTTGATACTAAAAATACGGAAATGATTATCAGAAGCAGTACCACACATTAAAACGTGGTATACTCCAGTGGTTTGCAGTTATGGTCCATAGAGGCCCAACAGTCTGCAGGTTTTCATTCCAACCAAACCCTTCAGCAGCTGATTTCACTGATTAGTTCTTCCTCTCTGGTAGAAGGTGTATTAATAAGTTAAATGAGCTGTTGTAGTGTTTGTTTGTAATAAAAACCCACGGACTCTTGGGCCTCGTGGCACATGGCTGATAACCCCTGGTATAGGCATATAGGCCTACTGGTTGGACAAGATAAAAAAAAAAGTCTGAAAGCGTCGCTGTGTATAGAGAGATGAACCTATTGTCCACGGTCGGTCATGTGTTCTGCTGTTCCTTTGCACTGCATGTGAGGTCCTCCTGTACTACTAGCCTACATGGGTCAGTACTGTGCTTCTGTGTCAGTCTGTTAGAGGTCTGTTCTGCAGCATGTGTGTCGGTATGTACTGTACTACTTTGTTAATCTGTTAGAGGTCTGTTGTCCTGTGTCAGTATACTGTATTACTATGTTAGAGGACAAAACGCGCACTGTCCAAAACAGTTTTTTAAACACTGAATGTTAGATATTTAGTATTAGACAAAAAGGCTCCTAAGGAAACAGATGTTGATCATTAATTTATTAAAGTCACAATTAAATGAAAAATAATTTGTTCACCTAATTTTCCACCTATTTAACAATAGGCATATTTTTTTGATATCAAAATCCCATTACTTGTTCTACTTTTAGTGGTACCAGTAGGCGTACATAAGAAATTCCAACCAATAAAACCATCACAGATTTTTGAACATCATTATTTGATTCAAAAGTGGGCTGGCCGATGGTGTAAACCAATGGGATATTTGTTAGGGAGAGAAAGGCAGTTAATAAAACTAGTATTTTACCGATTCCAGTGGCATTTTCGATTCTTCTTATCAATCCGATTCTTAATCGATTCCCCTGTCGATTCCTACTGCACAAATTGTCAGGGGTAAAAGACTTAAGTGGAGTTAACTTTGTTTTATTACTCAATAAAGACATTGCTGTGTAGAGTTAGTTTTGTCTCAGAATATTTGGCATAGTGCCTTAGCTGAAAGAACACAATACAAGAAGTGAAAATAAATTCAAGTAATTGAATTCCCATTTGTATTTACCATTTTATTGGGTTGTAGCGTGCTCTTCTGGTAATAACAATACTTTGAAGGCAGCGTCAACTTGCTACTGGTGTGACGGTTGGCGCAGTGCAGAAAATCTAGGAAATAATGAGGTAAATATTGGACTTTTCAACCCACTGTGCAATTTGGCTTCAGAACACTTAGTTATACTGCACAAGCTGTTTGGATTAAGTTTATGGTCCTTTTTTTTGTCATTTTTGTAACTGTAAAGAAGCAGTATCTATTATTGTTTGCGATTGACAGCATACAGAAATGGTCAGAAAAGTTGTTACACAGCTATTCAAGCAGCATCCAGCTGCTCAACATTCTTAATGATTGATAAGAGGTAGAGATGCACCAATACCATTTTTTGAGAACCAATCTGAGTACCGAGTACTTGAACAATGACAGGCCTAAATTACAAAAAAAAAAAAAATAGCACAGCATATGGTAGGCTCGAGGATAGCCTTTCATTAAGGACTAAACAGAGAACGGATAAAGAATAATGCCAATATGCCTTATAAAACTGCCTATAGCCAAGACATCTTCTAAAAAAGGTACTACTAATAATATTAAATGTTGTAGGCTAATAAAACAAGTTATGGGCCGTGAGCTACTTGAGTGTGAGGAAACGGTTCTTCACGAACAGCAGCATTTCACATTTCACACAGCTACTTGGCTGCGCCCCTTTCGAAAATAATAATGATAATCAAAAAAATAATAGCCGGAATAACATAGGCTAGAGGTTATAGTGTCTCTCTTTACAGCGCATACAAACAGGCTGAATAATGCGGTAGCCTATGCCTCAGAGTGACTGACTAAGTAGGGCTGGTTCACGATACCCAGCCCTACCTATTTCACTGTAGAGGTTTACATAATTTCCTGAATTTCCCTAAGGGGATCAATCAAGTGCTGTCTTATACCTCCAGGTTAGCGGGAGCGCTGCTCAATACACAAATACAGGGCCAAAGCCGTAAGCTCCAACAGTGGAATCCAAAAAGCGAACTGCCATTCTCTCCCTAATGGATATCCCATTGGTTTACATCACTGGCTAGTCTTGAATGATCCCTCCCCCATGTTATGTCCCGCCCCAACATCCTGTTGCAACCAGATCACTGAAGCAAGATGCTCTTAAAATGCCATTTCATTGTGAAAGAAAGTTATGCAACACCCAATCCCATGGCAAAAGTGTAATTGCCCCCTCAGGCATTAACAACTTTTTTCTGAAGGTCCTCAGGAGTTACTTTTGAATGTGTCTCTAGAACCAAGTGAGATGACTAAGAAAGAACATGCTTACTTACAGCAGTAGTTGCAGGGGACAGTAAGGGATTAAGTTCTTTGACTGGTTGAGGGACGTATTACCAGGATTTATTTTGTGTCTTCTAGTGCACAGGTGTTTTTTAAACCCTTATTTAACCCCTTGCACCATGACTTCCCCTGAAATAGCTTAGAATAAACAAATTTTCCCCATACTGTAATAGCACATGCATATTCTGTATCTACTCGTTTTGTTTCTTTGAAGCTATAGCACACTTGTATTGAGTCAAATTTTCAATCTCAAGACAGCATTTTTTTTATGGCTGTGCCATTAAATGGAAAAAACAAGGGTCAATAATCTGACTAGCAGCCGGGGCTTGTGGACAACACAAAGTTGTGTAAGAAAGAACACACTCTGAGTTACAGGAACATCCTAACAGAGTAGTTGCAGTGGAGTTACTTACATACATTCCCACCTGGGAGCTGCCCATCACAACCAGTTATGTGCCCATACATTTTCACTTTCCAAAGGGTTTTCCTGGATTAAAATGTCTCATTGGAGGACCAGATAATGTCATACACTAATTGGTTGCATTTTGGTCTTGTTGGTGTCATCTAATTGGTTGCATATTGGTGGTGGTGGTGTAATCGTTTATATTTACAAAAGAAAAGAAAAATAAAGCTATTTTTATGGTACGGAGTACCCATTGGGTCCTATTAGGGTGACTGGAAGCCTGTATGTAGGCTTTTCTTGCTAAATGTTTTTGGAGTCAATATTAACATTTTTCCCCATGGTCCCAAAAAGTCACAGTGAGAAGTTCTATATGAGGCATCTGCTGCTGATTTTTCTGCTTAGCCAATTACCCAGTTATGGTGTTGATGCACACTGTTTTTTGGTTTTAAACCCATGATACTAACCTGGCTGGTAGAATTGGCAGACCTGCAAGCCACATCCAGTCCATCTGCAATATTGTCTTTTGGCTGCTGGCTGTTTGTAATTTCAAGCTGTGCGTAAGCCTAATAATTTGCTCTGTCTATTCCTTTCAGGTTTACCAGGCTCATTGAAGTTTTCCCCCTCATCCACTCATCATGGTGGAGTACTACCAGATATTAGGTGTGCAACGAGATGCGTCTGCAGAAGACATAAAGAAAGCGTGAGTAGCAAGACACTTCACTTCAAGACCCCATCACTTTTCAGCTGGTGCTTCATCTAGTGATCTAAATCTTTCCCTTTCTGTTGATAAACTGTTCCCTTCTTTTAAAATTCTAACACATTGTTTTGGTGTTCTGAAACTATTTAGCACAAAGCTGGGACTATTTAGCTGGGAATAGGAGTTATGCCCAACTTAGTTTCGCATTCTGTTAAAACAGATTTAATAGTTTCCGGTTCAGTTTCGCTTTACCGAAAGCTGTGTGGATATAGCATTGTTGTATTCATGGTGTCTTCGGGAGCTGCTAAGATGAGCATTTCTGATGTACATCGTATATGCAGGTTGATCTTCAAGACTCCCACGACCAAACTGCCTCTGCAACTATGAGGGTAGCTGTCTACTAGCTAGCCGCCTAGCTATCTCGCCAGGTCACTACCTAACACTGTTGTTAAGAGAGTCTCACCCCCTACAAGTTTATGATTAATTATTGCTACTAGTCCATACCCGGGGATGCACGTGCCACAACTCCGCGCAGACTTGCCAAAAATGTGATTATGTAGGCATACATAGCAATAATTAATCAGAAACTTGCTGGGGTGAGACTGTGATGCCCTAGGTTATCCAGGTGTGCATGAATACATTTTCAACCATGTTGCCTTTAAAATATCTTCTTCCATTCTCTTTAACTCCATTTCCGGCCGTTCAAACCCATCCCATTTCCTTATATGGTGGACACACCTTACCTTAATGGCGTCATCCAGTGAGGAAGTGGCAAGACCGGCCTCGGCGTCTGTATTGTACTGGAGGATCTGATTGTGCTTTCACAAGCAGGAAAAATTGTAATCTGTGTTTCCAAGTGCGAGGACTTTATCCGAGAGGAAATTGACTTTGGTATCGCAGATTCTAGCGTTAACGCTGTCTGCCCGTCCCGGGCCGGATCACGGCACTCTGACTGTCTGACTGTTCCTGCGAGTTTGTGAGTAGGCCAACTCTCTCTTTTCCATTTGTTCCTTGTGCAACAGGCTATATATATTGGAACCCGCGGGAGGCTACCGGAACAAGGAACTGTGTTTTGTTTTTTGATACAGTGATTACCTTTTGTGTGGAGTAAGGGAAAACCCGTTCAGGATTGTTTTGCTGGGAAGAACTGAACTGAATTACAAGCTGAACAGAGAAATGTACTTGGTGTTTTGGAATCCCGGAGTTATTTCTTTTTGTGTGGAGTGTGGGAAATCCTGTTCTGCATTATTTTGTGGGGATGAATTGTATTATAAACTGAACCAAGAACAGTTTTTCTTAAATGCTGGAATTAATTCTTTCGTTTGGAATGTGGAAAATCCCGTTCTGGATTTTGCTGGGATGAAATGAAATATTAACTGGGGTTTCAGTGTTTCCCACAGAATTCAAATCTATTTGTGGTGGTAGGTGGGTTGGCAGGGGCGTGGCTATTATCAATAAAGCCAGTTACTGCCGTTACCTGGATGGCTGAAAAATTATCTGATGTACTTCATTTTAAATAGTTCCATTTGTCAAACAAATAAGTACTTTGTGGCAAAGATAACATAACTTAAAAATATAAACAGTGCTACACTGTTCTGTTTGTTGCTTGCTTTTGTCTACAAGGTACAGAAGAATAGAAATGAGGCCCCTTTTACAGAGAAATCTGCTTTTCTGCCCCTCTGCCCTGCTACATCTCTCTGTGCTGTCAGTTTCACCTGTATCTTTGCATCTTAAATTACTAGCCTTTGACATTATTAGCTACTCTGTTTTACAGTTTAGCAGCTCCTCTGATCCAGACTGTCCTGCTCAGGACGAGTCCTTTTCCTTCTTTGAAATTATTTTTCAACATTAATCTGGATTGAGGGAGCAAACATTCAGTCAGAATTAAAAAGTTAATATTAACGTTATCAGTCCTCTCAGTGGATACTGACTAGCAGCTATACGGCGTGCTAATCTCAGAAACCCAGCTATATTCTGAGTAATGTTAACTGTTAGTTCTTCTTTTCAGGAATTCAGCCGGCTGTCTTAGCATGGAAAAAAAAAAGATCCCTCAAGCCCGCGTGTGCAATAGGAGGCGCAGGGAGAGAGAGACAATTAGGGGCTGAGCGAATCAATGCACTACACAGAGTTCTACAATTAAATAGTGAAAAAAAACAAAAAAACATTGTGGCGGTCAGTGCTGATATTGTGGCAGGCTGCCACAAAGTTGTCTATGTATGGGAAACCCTGGGTTTTGTTTTCTTTGTATATATTCTTGCTGACCGGAGGGTGGAAAAACCTGTGTTGGATTATTTTTGTTCAAAGGACCTGGACTGAACTAAATACGGTGTTGTGCACATTTTTTGTCGACAATGTAATTCCCTGGCTGAAACTTAGTCTCATTGTACTGTGTTTTCTTTATTCTGTTTTGGTGTATCAAGTGGTTGTCTGAAAAAGTGTTCATTATCCAAATTTTTTACCCAGTACTCATTAGTGTACATGAATGTTGTGTTGCTGATGTCTATTCATGTGCCCTGTGTAGGATTTGACTTTTTCTTTTTCCCTTTTTTACTTCGAGTGAATCAAACAAACTTTGTCAGGCTGAGGCCTGGCTGGCACCCCAAACAAACCAGTCAAACCGCTACAAGATTCTCTTAACAAAAGTGTTAGGTAGTGAGCCGGCTAGCTAGTAGACAGCTACCTTCATAGCCGCAGATGTATGATGAATCGTATAGCTTAGTTTAAGGGTTAGGGTTAGGGACCGTTTGGTCGTGGGAGTCACCTGCATATATACATCGGAAATACTCATCTTTGGCAGCTCCCGAAGACACTGTGAATAAAACGATGCCATATCCACACATAGCTGGTACATTGTACAACTACTTTTCCTTAGATTTCAACAGTTAGCAAATCACTGTTTACACTCTTTCCGTTTCCTTTTAGTTGCTTTTGAGTATAACTAATTCTGACTCATGTAGTCACTCGCAGCTGGTACATGCATCAAGCAAGTCATGTGACGCTAGGGATGTCACGAGAACTGATACTTCGGTACCAAGTCGATGCCAAAATTCGGAAAATGTGAAGGTACTTGTTTTTTGGTACTGGAGATGTGATTCTTCCGGAACTGACAGGGGCAGCATATACGCCTGCAAGTGTTCTAGTCTGACGTTAACCGCAAAAGGAAGAAGAAGGAACGCCTACCGTTTTAAGCACACCTTTTTAATTTTCACAGTAGAGCCTTTCTGAAACTGCCCTTCCCTTCCCTCTTTTCCCCTCTAGGTACAGAAAACTAGCGCTGAAGTGGCACCCGGACAAAAATCCAGAGAACAAGGAGGAGGCTGAGAAGAAATTCAAGGAGCTGTCAGAGGCTTATGAAGTCCTGTCGGATGGTTGGTATTACGACATAATGAGTACTAGAAGGCAGGGCTGGAAATCAACACAAGCCACCAGCAAAATATTACAAAATTTTACACTGATAGTAACGCTTAAATGGGGGCTTAAAGTACTCGTCAGGAGTATGGCTACAGTATTTTGGACAAGCTATAATCTGGATTTATGCTGCTGGGTAAAACAGCTGTACAGTAGGGTTGGGCGATTGAACAAATTAGGCATGGGACGATATGAAAATTTCATGTCACAATTATCCTGGCCAAAATAATTGAGATTCACGATATTATCCCGATAATCATCAAAATATGCTTAAAACTCTTAAAATGGCACTAAAACATACTGGAATCACTTACCTTACATTTTGTTAAGAAACAAATATTTTTATTGCATCATAGGACACATCTTTTTTTTTGTGAACATCCCATTTCGCCCACACTTATCCCTGCATTCACGCACATCATAAACTCCTCACTTACCACGGGTGTGTTCCCTACTGCTTTTAAGCAAGCTCGGGTTACCCCGCTGCTAAAGAAACCTACTCTCAACCCATCTCAGGTTGAAAATTACAGGCCGGTTTCACTCCTCACCTTCCTTTCCAAGACACTTGAGCGCACAGTCTTTAATCAAGTCTCTGAATTCCTTTCTGAGAACTATCTGTATGATCATAACCAGTCTGGCTTCAAACGCGGACACTCTACCGAGACTGCGCTCTTGTCTGTAGTGGAAACACTGCGATCAGCTAGAGCTGCTGTCAGTCCTCTGTTCTAATATTGCTAGACCTTTCGGCCGCCTTTGACAGAGTTAACCACCAAATCCTCCTCTCCACACTTGCTGAGCTTGGCTTCTCAGGATTTGCTCTCTGCTGGTTTGAATCCTACCTCTCAGGGAGATCTTTTAGAGTGTCTTGGAGAGGGGAAGTGTCTAAATCCCACTGCTTGTCCACAGGGGTACCTCAAGGTAGAGGTCTTCACGGGTCTACCCTAGGATCCGAGACCCGACCCGGGACCCGTACGGGTTCGGGTCCACGTTTTATTATGGTCAATCGGGTCCGGGTCGGGTCCCATTCTATTACCGCGGGTCCCGGGTCTGTTTATCATTATGTGTAATACCCGAGTGGATCCGAGAAGACCCGTGATCAGCGCTGATCACGTGACGAGACGAGAAACGCATAGAAGTGCTGTGTAACTTGCGTGAGTTGTAGGCTATTGTAGGCTACGTAGCTGCTAGATTCCATTATGGAGTCTCACTGTCATCTACTGGACAAACTGTAGAACGGCACAACTTGGCAAGTTTTTCTGTTATTTTGATCTCCTTTTATTAGGCTACCATATGTTGTAGGCTATCCGACATGATAAACGTTTTTAGCAGTAGAACAGCATTTTTACCGGGTTTGTTGGGTCCATAAAATAGACCCGAGACCCCCGGGTCTATGTTGTCTCTCTCCTCTCGGACATGCACCGGGTCGGGTCTGTAATATCTCGGGCAAAAACGGGTCGGTGTATATATATATATTTATAAAAATTATCGGGTCCAAACGGATCTCGGAACGAATTTCCCAGGTCCATTAGGGTTTGAAGACCTCTACCTCAAGGGTCAGTGCTTGGACCCCTTCTCTTTTCAATATACACCACTTCACTTGGTGCAGTCATCTGCTCACATGGTTTCTCATACCATTCATATGCTGACGACACCCAGCTCTTCTTATCGTTCCCGCCAGACGACCCCACAGTCTCGGCACGGATATCGGCACGCCTCGTCGATATCTCGGTATGGATGAAGGAACGCCACCTTCAGCTTAACCTGTCAAAGACTGAGCTCCTTGTCATCCCAGCCAGTCCCTCTGTACAACAACAGATCAGTATCCAGCTCGAATCAGCTCAGCTCATTCCCACAAAGTCTGCCAGAAACTTGGGTGTCATGATTGATGACCAACTAACCTTTAAGGAGCATGTTGCTTCTGTTGCTTGGTCATGTCGATTTGCCCTGTGTCTGGACCATAGACTGTAAAAAAAAAAAAAGATGGACGTAGTGCAGGGCTTCTCAAACTCCGGACCAAGGTCCAGATCTGGACAGGCGACGTGTCAATCACTCGGAAAACAACCCCGTTTTATAACCATTACATCCCGTTAATGACGCAATTATTTTGAAAATCGCCATATGGACACATTAGAAGACGTGAAATTAGCTACTGAGACCATAACCTCTTGAAAATTAAAAAAAATTGATTGACTTTATATTTTGAGTGAGAAGTTGGGTTGTGGTCCCATTGACTTGCATGAAGTTGGGCTGGATTTTGAGTCTTTTTGGAGCCAGCATCTAGCAGATGATAGAGGAATTGCAGCTTTCAGCCACTTCCTTATTGGCTTCAAAATTCAGAGGTTTTGGCCGCTTGGTCTGGGCACAAGCCTATCCACGACTGATTCACTGACGTAATTAATTTCTCACACCAACCGATCGGTTGGTGTTAGTTGTCAGTTATCAAAATCTTTGACCAATCACAGTAGCAAAGCAGATTGATGTAATCTGGAAACGCCTCAGAGCTAACAACAATCATGGCGGCTTTCAGTTCCAAGCTTTTACCTGTTTTAACTCAATGCCATTATGTTTTTTTTTTAAGTCTCTGTAGGCCTTAAAAAACTCTGCTTCAGATCCGTCTGGGCCATTCGCCTTGACTGTTGGGAATGTTTTTATAGCTTCATTAATTTCTTCTATAGCAAAACTGGAATCTAAATCAGCCTTAGCGGTGTCACGTAGCTTTGGCATGTCAGTGGAATCTGGGAAGTGATCTATTTCGACGTCAGAAACCTTACATTTAGATATATACAGATGTGCATAAAACTCCCTAAAGCAGTCATTAATATCTTTAGGGTTGCTTAAAATTTCGCCAGAGGGAGACTGAATTTTGAATATATTAACCTGGTTGATCAGAATAGTATTGTATTCATTATTTAGTTTAAAAATACAGTGTAGGTCTTTCATGGACAGGGAGGATATGTCGGACTCCTCCAGTGCTGGAAGCTGTAGCTCTATCTCACCCACGTTTATGCCTTTCCCTCTTCGGGAAAGGTTGTGTTGGGAAGGTCTAGAGAGGATTCATACATGCTCAGCTAGAATGCAACTGATTCAGTTTAAGGTCATGCATAGACTTCACTATTGCTAAAGCTAAACTTAAAATGTATCCCTAGGTATCCAAAGTATGTGATAGATGCACATACTTTGGAACATTAGCACGTACATTCTGGTTTTGCACAAAGATTTCTGCATTTTGGACTGATATTTTAATTGGTAGGCTCAAATTGATGATATAGAGAAATTTCAGAAGATCAGGGGCCCAATTATTGATCACATAAATAGTGCAGACTAATAGGTCCCTCCCTGCTCCATGGAATTTTTACAGGCCTGAAATTACTGAATACAATTCATCAATACATTTCTGTATTATCAACACCTAAGACAATATTATTCTATCAAAACATACAAATTATACATTATTGTAGATTAATTCTAAGGACACAAATACTTGTTGCATCTCCTGTGGCTGTTGTGGCTTTGACCCTTGCACTTCTTACTCCTTACTAATCCTTGTATTTCTTACTGGTAAGTTGTATTATTTATATTTTTCTTCTGCATTAACCTTTCTCACCTTTCTCTTCCAGCCAGCAAAAGGAGTATATATGACCGCTATGGAAAAGAAGGATTGACAGGGGGAAATGGAGGAAGAGGTAAATTGTTGCTTTATGTTCAAAACTGGCCAAAACATTCAGCCCCTTAAATAATTTCTTAGGAAAGCCATATTTTTGAGCATTCATGTTTTCAATTCATGAAGCGGATTTACAGTACAGGTTTTCACTGACATGGTGTTAATATTTCAGGAAGCCATTTCCACAATGGAGACCACTTCCATGAAACATTCACATTCCGCAACCCAGAAGACGTGTTCAGGGAGTTCTTCGGCGGCAGAGACCCATTTGCAGATTTCTTTGGTAAGTTTTTTCCTTTCCAACTGGTAGTCATTTTTGTTCATTATTCTTCCATCCTCAATCAAGAGTGGTCCTATGTAGCTCAGCTGATGCGTGGCAGTGGCCTGCCAGTGTTCAGGGTTTGATTGTCCATCTGTCACGCACAATATCTCGGTTGCCACTGATTGGATTTTGAGGAAACTTCAGGGAATGTTGCGAGTCATTGTTTTGTTCTGGCATTTTCAAAATTACACTGATTGGCCTAAGGGGGGCACTACAGTGTTTTTGTACTTGTTGGATTTTGCCAAACCTTGGGAAATGATGCATCTCACCATTACATTATCACATTTTCAAAATTACACTGATTAGCTCAAGGGGGACACTGCATCATTTTTTTTGCTCATCAATGTCCGGTACAATATCTCAAGACACCACTCATCTGATTTTGACAAAACTTTGGGAAATGATCCATCTCACTGCTGCATTCCAGCAGTCAAAATTACATTGACTGGCCTAATGAGGAACTACAATCACAGCTCAAAACAAGGTGACATATTTGTTACTGATAGGCCCAGAAGGGGACTTCAATATTCGTGGGGGACCACATGTTTACTGTTGTCTTGTTTTATTAAGGGACCATCCATACAAAAAATGTTATGCGTTCACAGTACTAGAGTTTCTGTCCAGAGTGCAGATTTGAAAAATTTCCACTTCATGCATACTCTTCCCCATTTCCCCCTCTATCTATTTCCTCTTACTTTCTCTGTCTCTCTCTCTTACTCTCTCTCTTTTCCTCCCCCCTCCATTCCTTCCCTATTTCTTTCCCCTCTCTTCCAGGTGGAGATCCGTTTGGTGATGATCCATTTTTCGGTGGTGGCCGGCGGCACCAAAGTCGAGTCAGTCGCAGCCGGACAGGCGGCCCATTCTTTGGGGGCTTTGGTGGTTTCCCTCCCTTTGGTGCTGGCTTCTCACCTTTTGACCAAGGTAAGAAATACACCAGTGAATAAATGAAACTTACAAAAACTTGGTCCCATTTGCAAATCACACAAGCTGAAAGAAATGTCACATTGACCACATATACATTGTTGCAAACGATCACCACCTTTCTGAATTATTGTCTTATTACAACTTCTCTGTATTCTCTCTTCCTCCCTTCCTCTCTGTCTGTCTTCTTCATCTCAGGCTTTGGTTCTTTTGGTCCCATGAGCTCCATGGGTCATATGGGCCATATGACGACCATGGGTAGCCTGGGAGGTGGGGGCTTCACCTCCTTCTCCTCCTCCTCATTTGGGGGAGGCGGTGGAGGGAGCATGGGCAACTTCCGCTCTGTGTCCACCTCCACCAAGTTCATCAACGGCAGGAAGATCACCACAAAAAGGTAGCTGTTCAGGAACTCAAAAGGCAGGAAATCAGCCATCTCTCATTAGAAATGAATGGGATGTACGGGTGTGTATCTCTCCCTCTGAGACGATTTGATATGCATCTCGATTTGTGTTCAACGATTTGATGCATGAAAGTCACATTTTAAGCACCAACGTTCCGTTACTTTTAAATTCAGCCCAGTTTTGATACGATGCAATGCGATATGATGCAATGTGATTCAGTATAATGCAAACAGTTCCATTTTTAAATCAACAGAATCAACAACAAGGAACAACAACACAAGGGAGAGAGAGAAAGCTCTACATTCAAATGGGTCCTTTTAATGACCTGATAACATCCTACTTGGAATCTAATTTGTTGTTGATACTAAAAATGTGAAAATCAGTCAACTCAAAATTTCAATTTCAGTTTCAAACTGGCCATGGTGTTTATTAATAATGAATTGCTGTATTATTACATACACTAAAACAATCTAATCATATACTGTATAATTGTTTTAAAAAAAGAAAATTAATAAAGCTGACTGCTAATCTATGCTGGGGCAACCTATGTAGGCCCTAGTACTACTGGGACTTAAAAATATTATAAAATGTAATAAAACTTGTTGCTGTTCTAGGCAAGGGAGTAGGCTATTTCAGGAGCACCTGTGGCAATTTGTAATTGCATTGCAAACTAAAGATATGCCCCTCTAAAATAGTATTTTTTTTTAGATAACTTTCTGTAATAGCTCATGCTAATCACTGTGACTACCTTCAGACGAAGAGGGTGAAGCAGGTAGGCTGCACAGACAGCAAATTAGGGCTGAACAATTAATCAAAATTTTATCGAAATCACACTATGGCCTACTGCAAATTTTCAAATCGCAGGAGGCGCAATATTTGTTAAAGGCGAAATGTGTGTCAAAATACCATTTTAAATTAAATATTGTCATGCTGCAGAGATGTCCTGGCCTACACATCATATTCTACATCTTTGTTTGGTACAGATCCCTGCAAAAATCACACCATAATCATTTTTAATACGTTTTTCAATGAAAATGAGAATAATGATGTAAAAATGATCATTCCCTCTAATATTACAAATCATATCGCAATTGCAATATCAGTCAAAATAATCGCAATTAGATATTTTTTCAAAATCGTTCAGCCCTACAGCAAATCCACGGTGTCGTTTGGTGTGGATCTCAAAATTTGTAGTACTACCTGTGTACAGCATTTCATGGCTGCTCAGCAGTTGGTCCACACGTAGATTTATAGATGTTTGATGTTGTATCATGTATTTGTTTTTCTCAGTTGTTCGACATTCCCTGGTATTTCACATCCTCCATTCGACCGCAATGAGGGAAAACGTTTTTCTCTCTCTCTGCCTAATCGAGGGTTGAGAGAACATGCCTTCCACATCACAGACTGACAGGCAGCAGGCAGGGAGAAGCAAGCCTAGATGGGGAGAGAAAGAAACGCACAGTGCAAAACAAAATTAATTCAGGGGTCGTCCTGGTGTCTGTGTCTACTTTTGAGCTGTCAAATAAAGGTTTAAAAAAAAAGCCACAAAATTAATTCTATAGCCTATTGAAGTAATATTTTATGATATACACGTGTCGTATTGGGTTTTGTTATCGGTTGTGGTACCAGCTGCCAAAACATAAACCAATCACATTCCACTATAATGCGTGACTTCTCGCCTAGACAATACAAGACAACCAAAGCCACACTAACAGTGGCTGAAAATTTCCCCGGTTTTGCCACAAAAAAAATTGGACCACCTCACTTCAGCGAAGAAGTCCAAGTTTGTGATCCGAAAATCAGATAAGCGCTCACAATAATTTTCATAAGTTGCCGCTTATGACTACAATACAATAGTATGCCAACATTACCTCACTGACAGCTTTCGGCTGTGACTGTTTTGTCTGTCATTTTGCATAAATACTTACAAATATAGAGCTGCAACGTTTAGTTTTAGTTTAGCTATGTTGCATTTTATGTTCAGTGTGTCCAATCTGCCAACCTCCTTAATGACTTACTCTTAGCTAATCACTTTCTTACAGTTCAATTTGATCTATTTAGAACATATTGAGCACTTGTAAGGGGGTTGGGGTGCGTGTAGGAGTGACTGGAACAGCACAATACAGGAATTCCGAAGCACTACACTCAGAATGATTAGTAGAACACACAGACCTTAGCTTTCCTCCCAATTCCTGCCAATGGAAAAAAAACTTCACTCCTGTCCTTGTGTGATTATGTAGAGAAGATAGAGAACTAGACAGTTAATGTTTAATTGATGATAATGATAATGTTATCATGCTGGCGAGCAAGAAGTCACGGATAAATAGTTTACAAAATTTTGCTGATGAAAAAACAGAAGAGAAAAACAAAATATTTAATTGTATTCCAGCTTTGGCAATCGAATCTCATACCTCAGGTCTGTGCAGATTTTCGCTTTTTTCAAGGTTTTGTGTATAAGTATTGTGAGAAATTATAGCCTGTTTCTATGCTGATAACCTACTGGCCTACTGTATTTCCTTTGGATGTATACATAGTTCATATGTTCATATATATCTGTTTTATTTCGTCTTAAATTGCTGGGAGTTGGCAATGCTAAGGCAGCATCAAATAGGCATTAGGAACATGCATAATAGCCGCAGTTCCAGAATAATTTATGCAAGTTTTTTAATATTTCACTGACCAAACTATAGGTCCTGGAAAAAACTGCGCCAAGGTATTACAGTATGCAGCAATACCCAACCCCCTCTTCGCCCCCCCACCAAAATCACCTGTGCTGCCTGAAATGAAAGGGGATAAACTTTTCTCCTAACTAAAATTTTAGCAGTACTGACACTTCTTTATGTCTCCTTGCCTCATTCTCGCAATCTTTTTTTTTTTTTTTTTTTTTTGTTCCTTTCTTCCAGAATCGTGGAGAATGGGCAGGAGCGGGTTGAGGTGGAGGAAGACGGACAGTTGCGGTCATTAACCATCAACGGTAAGGAACAGCTACTGCGACTGGATAACAAGTAAAGAAACATCCTTCGCTGGAGAACCTTTACTTCCTCTCCTACCCTCAGCACAAACATACCAACAAACTTGAGCTCAAAACAAACAAAAAAGCAACAAAAAAAAATGCTATAATAGTGCTATACTATTGTTTCAGATGTACATACTTCTTTTTTTTTTAACCTTTTATTTTCCTTGCCTCCTTTCCCAACTAGCTTTTGTTTCTCAACTAACAGATCAAATCTGCTGATTTAGATGCAAATTTTTCTATGCATTTTGTTAATTAATGTATTTATGAATTTAGAGTTGTGGTTATATTTTGGCTCAGGGTGGTGGTGTTGTTTAAAAAAAATAGTGTTTGGGACCACAATGTTGTTATTATTATGTATAGAACAAGAGATCTTTCCCTCTTTGAGTACTCTGTATGCACTCTGTTGCAGTCTCTCTATTGTCCTCTCTCATATATGTCTGTCTTGCTCTCTTGCTCTTTCCATCCATGGGCACATTGCCTTCAAATAGTGTATGGACAACAGACACATTGCATTCAGAAAACAAAGCATGACTTTGCTTTTTCATCTGGATATTAAAATTGAGTGTTGAACTGTATTTTCTTTTTTAAAAAGCTATGGGTAGTAATAACTTACCATTTTTGCTTTGACTAAATTTTCCCCTCTGTTTACGGCTTGTCTAACCTCCCATAGTAACAATTAATTTTTTGTATTAAAAAAAAAATAGAATGTGTTATGCAATTTTATATGTTCTAATACAAGTGTGTTTTTTGTTTATTTAATAAGCATGTACGCCAGTTAATGTTGAGTCTTAATGTTAAAGCTGCATAATGATGCACAAATTAAGGAAGTCATTCTATAAATGATATATGAATATACAAGGAATTTTGTGTACTTTGTAAACCAATAAATATGAATTTCATCCTGTTTTCGGGATGTTGAAGTCTGAGGTGGCTTGTGCTGTTTTTTTTTTATCTGCCTTCATCCCAAATCAACTGCTCTTAACATGTAGAAACCTGAGCTGATTGGATAAATCCAGTCATCCAGAATCTTTTTTTTTTTTCCAATTATCTTAGATTTCAGTTAACCTTTTTATTGTTAAGTGTAGTAGTTAATTTGGGATTTGAACTGCTTTGCTAACCAGGATTCCTTTCCTTTCTCTCTTCCACCTGTACTAGATGTGCTACATTAACACTAACCACGTCGGTGATTACCCAAAAATAATTTCCTGCATGATCTGTGCATCTTTCTGCCATGGTGTAGTTTAATTTGGTTTTGTCTTCTATTTTCAATATGTTGTCATGCAATATACTTCTTAATTATAGGCCTTTTCTGCTTTTCTTGTTGAAGATTGGACATTTTAATTGCTTACTAAAACAGAGACAGTTTGCCTTTTTGCAGTATAATTATTGTGCATGCATGCACACCCTTGGCAAACCATCTGGTGTTTTTCAACTTCAACCATCCCAAGGCATATTTTGTATTCTGAAACACAGAGTTACAAGTAATCAATTTAGAAAGCTTGGGCCCAGTTTCAGTGAATCATTGATTTCATCATAGCACACACTATATGGAGGGAGCACTAATATCACCACAATCACAATAGCGTAATAGCGTAACTACATACACTTTTCCAGCTGAAAATCACAAAAACCCTGTCTAAAATCCTCATATCACCGTACATAATATATAAGATGATACATAATTAAAATTTTGTCATTTTGAAGAAAAGTACAGCTTGGTGTTGCACGTCAAATCTCTAGATCTTGAGAAGAGCCCAAACTGAAGATGGCAACACATTTTAAAATTCTGCTTCTTTTCAGCTTGTGTGATGATACTACAGCAATGAGCAATATAACTTAATCTGTATTTAGCCAGGACCAGCTGGAGGTTAAATGCCTTGCTCAAGGGAATTTCAGTGGTAATTGTTGAGAGAGAGGATAGTGTTTGTTGTTGTCTTCCTCCTCTGTTTTTTAACCTTCCAGTCACCAGCTTTACTCTTTAACCTTTAGGCTACTGCAGGCAAAATATGAATGATAGGACATGTAAGAGAATGTGCTGATGATGTGCTTTTATGAAGTGTTGAATGTCCCTTTAAAATTATTGATTGTCTCATACGAAACAATGGTAATCTTTAAAAATGCTTTATTAAGCATCATAAGCATAAATGTACAGGCATGATTCTTAGATTATGAGTTCAGAAAATTACATGCATTAGACTGCATTTTGACAACAAATTATAAATGAATTTTGAAATCTGGTATGACTATGTTAAGATAAAAATATTAACTATACAGTTTCCCCAAAAGGTGTTCTTTAGTATTGCCTTAGTTTTAGCATATTGTGTGTATTATAGCCTATTGTTTTGATTACAAGGCAAATGGTATGTTGGTATGGTAACAAATTCATTCAGCATGGTGGCATAAAACGCTTTCAGAGTCTCATGCACTATTTCAAATGTTCAGCAGCTGTCTCATGTCCTAGCCAATCAGCCATTCAAGACTATTGATATGAATGTGAATGCCCATTCTATTCATTTACGCTCTGTGCATAGGATACACACTACAACATTGTGACCAATTTTACTAAAATAATCTGGTCACCAGTGGTGGAAAGTAACATTTACTCAAGTACTGTACTTAAGTAGAATTTTGAGGTACTTGTACTTTACTTGAGTATTTCCATTTTATGCTACTTTGTACTTATACTCCACTACATTTTAGAGGGAAATATTGTACTTTTTACTCCATTACATTTATTTCACAGCTATAGTTACTAGTTACTTTTCAGATCAATATTTTATATTTAAAACATTTGATCATCTTTATAAAATAACTATAAAATAGCATTGTTATAGATTAGACTACCCAAAAGTATAGCTAAATTGTTAGCTAAAGATTAGCTTCACGTTGACAACTTTAAAATGCTGCTTACATGTACATGTACGTCAATAAATCAGTATTAATATTCCAATAATTTATGAAAAATATAACTCTAAATGGGGACAGTTTGCATAATGAGTACATTTACTTTGATACTCTAAGTACATTTTGCTGCCAATACTCATGTACTTTTACTTCAGTAAGATTTTGAATGCAGGACTTTTACTTGTAATGGAGTATCTTTACATTGTTGTATTGCTACTTTACTTAAGTAAAAGATCTCAGTACTTCTTCCACCACTGCTGGTCACACTGGATGACAGTACCAATATAGTTACAGCATCAAATACCCAAAGGTAAACTAGTAGCACACACATATGTTCTGATGAAGGCTGCTAGGCGGAAACGTCAGCATGTTTGTTGACATGGCCAAAATAAATTGGTGAAATTGAAGATCTACGTGTGTGCTACCTGATTACCATTGGGTATTTGATGCTGGAACTATATGACTTTGGTTTAGCACTACAAACAAACAGTGGATAGACTCATCCTTTCATCGATACAGACACCTATATAGTCTGACCAGATCCAGTGTACTAGTAAATGTCAAGTTGCGTTCTACTTTCTCTTAGGTAAACCCAGTGACCTCCATGCCGCCGTTGCAGAGACGAGAGACAGGCACCCCCCACACACCACCTCCCTCCCCCAATTACAACACATTAAGCCTTCGCCTTCTTCCAAACGATCCAATCAGCACAGAGAAGAGGCACGTAGCTCACATACAGGTAAGCCATCCTCGCTTCCATGGTGTTGTGGTTCAGTTTGTTGAGGTTGTCACTTTCCGGTTAAACTACTGAGCTGGAACTCCATCCACTTTCAGCTTGAATATAACCCTAACACTAATCTTACTCATTGGAATCCTTATGCCTAATGCTGATCTTAGGCACTGAAATTGTTTTTTATGGTCTCAATTATTTAAGACAATTTTTGACTTTGCAGCTTAGCCATGGAGATCATTAAAGGCTCATCTAACTTTATCTCATCCTAAAAGTTTGTTTAAAAAATACATTTTATAAACCCTTTGTGGCACAGATTTGATTATTTCATGTCTAATTGGGTAAAAACTGATTCCATGCTTGTCCAAGTTTACACAGCCATGAAAAGATCAAATATGGATCTTAAGGAAATCTAGCCATACTGAAGTGATGGTCATGCTCAGATTTGTTTATCTCCAGGTGACACTGACTTGAAGAGGAAAAGGCCCTTAATCCCAGAGGATGATGCCAGAAAGAGGAAGATATGAAACACCTTCACAGCGAACACTTCAATAACACAAACTCGGAACTGGAGAGGTGCATGCATGAATACATACGTGAATGTTCACTGCAGTATATCGGAGGAGGGTTATTGAGGATGTTTAAAGGACACTTTGGTGTTAGTCAAGGGGCTCTCTGTCCATTTATGTAATAGTTGGAATAGTGAGCACTGAGCAGTACACAGTAGGGACACTCCCATGCAGTTATTAGGTTATGTTTTCGCCCCTGTAAGTTTGTCTGTCAGCAGGATATCCCAAAAACTGGATTTTCATGGAATCTGGTGGACAGATAGGCCTTAGAACAATTGATTAGATTTTGATGGTGATCCAGATCTGGGATTTCCGCTATTAGATGATTATCATTTTTTAGCCATAACTGAAACCAACTGAGATAGAGACTTGATTCCAAATTCTAAGGGTATGTTTTCACTGTCACAAAATGAATTTAACTTAAATTTTCAGTGATAACAATGATGTCTTCAGGTGTTAACAGGAAGTTAGAAAATTGTTCAGCGTTGGTGGTAGTTTGCTTTCTACCGTGTGCCTTCTGGTTGGATATAGTCAATATAGCCACACATAGAAGTGGGGCTACTTACAGACTTATTTCCCACTTGTAGCTTCCTGTCCAAATCATGTATTTTAATATTGTCAGTGACCCAAATCTGGTACAAGTTAAAGTTTCATCTTTATTTGTCCCACTGGTTTACTGGTTAATATTAATTTAAATATGTATTTGGTATTTTTGTGGGTGTCAGCTATGTCTAGCTATGACTTTTTTGCATTTGTCCATCTCAACAGAATGTAAAATGGTAAATTGATAATTTGGGTATCTATAAAAGGCTCTAAGTGTATGAGTGTGCACATCCAACTGCTAGATAAAAGAATCAAGTACTTTGCAAAATACATTTTTTTCACATGTAGAAGGAAGTTCTATATCTCTTGGAATGGAATAGACCATCTCCCCATCATTTCTGTCCAGTGACTGAAAACTAATAATCTAACTCTATTGTTAATATCAGATCAATACTTGGGACCTTAAGTTTAGTATTTGGAATTGGTATTGGCAGGTGTGTACTATCGATGCACAATACCACATTTTCCCTAAAATCTATGAGAATACATGAAAAATGTGCGAGGGGGTCTCGATGGCAATAAGCAGTGTACAGAACTGGATAACCATTAACCCCACACCTCAGACCCCTTGCTTCCACAGCTCTGATATACACGGCTCAATATCCAACAGTCATCATGCAACACCTAAATACAATGTTCAATTGGTGGTTGAAAAGAGCAGGGCTTTTGAATAATTCTATAATGCTAATTCTATAATTCTTATTAATCCAGCACATATTTTGTCATTTCTTTGTCATCTTTGTCTTTCAGCTTTTCTATTATTTTTTGTGTTATCGTATGCAAGAGAGCATTATGTTGTGGATGAAAGCGAATAAAGAGCCCCGAGTGGCATTATATTGGCATTTGTGGTTTGTGTTACTCTGAGTACTTTTTATGCGTGCCAGAAGAGCAAGCATCACCATGTGCTGATCTGCCTAAGAGCATATTTTCATGATGTCCTTATTGAACTGCGAATGTCTGAAATGCCTGTGGTAGTAAGCTTTCTACACCGGTTGATGGCCAGTATGTTACTGCTCCTGCTGATGCTAGTTTTCACAGCAGTTGCACTGGAAGATTGATTTTTCCATTTCACATTTCTCTACAATTCACATTGTTAGTAGATGATTCATTTCAGTTCCCTGGTTTCCATAGAAGGTAAGTCATGTGATTTTACAACATGAGATTATTTGATTTTGGTTTGCATATTGTTTGCTGGACTGCTTTGTTTGTAAGTGGGCTTATGTTGGAAGTTGGAAATTCACAGTTGGTAGGTTGTAATTATAACCTCTGTGCGTTCCAGTGGTTCAGCTCGGAACAACTAGTGAATAGACATGGACATGTGTGACATTTAATTTGACCGATGCAGAATACTGTTCCCCATGCAAAAGCTAATGTTATGTCAATGATATTTGGCAACATTAGTTAGCTAGTTAGCATAGAATGTTAGAACTGTGCAACTTTACATTTCAAATGTATACAGTATGATTAACCATTTACTATACAGATGTTTTGTTTGATGAATTTAAGGTCATGTAATGCTGAAAATCTAGCAGTGTATTGTGCACTGCAAAAAATATTAAGGCAGTTCGACTTAAAAACATAAGTTTCCTTGCTGCCTTAAAATTGTGAGTTGACTGAAGTAGTACTGAATAGTTAGGTCAAAGATCATTAGTTAGTTGTTCTAATGTAGAAAAGCTAACTGAGTGAACTTAAGACAATAAGTTCAATCAACAAATGTCTAGTCATGCTGATTCGCGTTTCCAAGTTGAATGCATTAATTGATGAACTGAAATCCAGTGTAGTTTTTTCACAAGGTTTGCCAGGTTTAAGTTTGAGTTCCTCTTGTATCACATGATTAATACACAGTTCAGCATATAGTATGCAGCTGCAATACACTTACTTGTAGTGGATTGTACTTGCCATGTGCATCAGAGACAAACTTACTTGATTGTGAATTCCCAGATACATAGATAGTAGATTTTATCATGTTTTGTTTTTTGTTTTTTTTCTTTATCATAAATTGACCTATTATTCACCAAACATTCATACATAACAAGTCTCTATCCTGTAACTTCATTCAAACCAGAAGAAGGAAGAGTTTCTGGAGAGTTAAACCGAATGCAATGCATACTGGGAAGTCTGCTAATAAACTAACAGTGTTGAGTTAAGTGAATGCTTTATAAGGTGTTCTTTCAACACTTGATTTTAAGTCACAAGATGCAAACTCATGATTTTAAGTCATGAAGCTCATAACTAGCACCTTTAAGTTGAAATTGACAAACACATCTATATGTATTGTGTTAATGGATAAAGATGAGTTGATTTCACTAAATTGCACTATGAGATTTTACAGCGTGCTAAGAGTAATGCTGTGTAGTGTGTGCAGTGTGTGCCCCCATGCTGATGTCAGATAACTGTGTAAAAGCGGGCACAGGATTGCCCCGGTAGCTCGATTGGTGGAGCGCGTGCCATTGGGGCGAAGTCCTCCCCACAGCGGCAGTCCCTTGCCCTTTGCTGCATGCCATCCTCCCTCTCTCTGCCCTCACTTTCCTGTCAATCTCTACTACTGATCTTTCAAATAGGATCTTTCAAATCTGTCAATCTCTACTACTGATCTTTCAAATAGGATCTTTCAAATAGGATGCAACACTACCAGGAGGTAGTGTTGCATCTGAGCCACGTGAGCACGTCCTGTGGAATGGGGTCAACAGAGCATGTTGAGTCCACCCCTATGCTTAGGGGTGGACTCATTTTCATTCAAGTCAAACTTAACTTTAGGAGGAGGTGTTGAGGTCACAACATCCTGTGGTTCTCCACTCAGTTCAGCACAAGTAGCCAGCACCTTCTGAATTAACTGCTCAACATCTTCCTCATGAGCAGAGGCCAATTTTGTGATCTGTTCTTGAAAATCCTCCATCATATTCAGAATTATACTACAAAGCAGATTATCGGTATCAGCCTTGTTGCTCTCACTTGACTCTGGCATGATGCATCTCTTGTATGTTTAGTATAGCCCAGCATTTACCAGATTTTCTATCAATGTGATTGGGATCCAAAAGCATCACTGTCTCCACTTCAAACTCACATGTTGTTCTAGGTGGGAAATGATCCTCAGTTCTTTGGATTTTTTAAATTGTCCCAAAGAAAGGCATCGACAAGATCAGGGTAACAGTGTCACATTTTTTTAAGACTGACCTCTCACTATCTGCACTACCTCTCACAATCTGCATCAATCCATTGATATTTTACTTCTCTTATTAATTCAGAGACCCACAGGACCCACATTTGGACGCCAGGAAAATTCTATGTAACCCTATCTCTATAGGAATAGATTTTGTTTTTCTCTCAATGTAATAATCACTAAATTCACTTGGGCTGTGTATCTGTGGATCAATTAGGCAGCTTCATAAAAAAAACAATACAATCTTTATTGTTGTGACTCTGTATTATAAACTGGTCCAAAACCCAAAGTAATCAAACAATATTACAGATAACAGAATGCTGGAGCCTATTTCCCTGGTTGTGCACAACACCCCAAATAAAATAATAAATAAAAAAAAGTCAAAATAAATCTGTTGGGGCCCTTTTATTCAGAACAGTCTTACTTATTTTCTACATCATTTTTTTTGGGTTTTTTGGTGTTTTTATTGGATAGTCACAGTGAAGACAGACAGAAATGATTGTATATTATATATACAATATTGGAAAAGAGGGTCGGGATGACGTGACAAAAGTCTCAGGCAGGACTCAAACCCAGGACATTGCAGTAACACGGCACATGTCTTAGCCAGCCAACCATAAGGACATCCAGAACAGTCTTACTTGAAGAGCACATGGGAATTGCTTGTCCTGTCAATCAGTCCTGTTGCGTCTCCAGAATTCGTCCAGCAGATGGCAAAGTTGACACAAGGAGCATGTGATTCGGTTTCCCTCATTAGTGATGGATTATGATGGCAACAACAGGCAAGCCACACAGCCGTTTGCTGTCTCTCTCTCGCTCTGTCCTCCCCTTCTGAATTCTTCTCTTGCCTCCTTATTTCTCTCCTCCCCTCATCTCTTTGTCTTTGTCCTCTTCTCCTCTCTCTTGTTCAGTTCAGATTGTGCAAAATATAAACACTGTGACACAGTTGTCAATGAATATATGAGACTTATCTGGCACCTGCAGCTTGTGCTGTGCCATCAACCCATAAAAAAAACATGCATTCTATCCAAGGGCGTCACTTTGTGTTGAAAAGTGGTGGGGACATAAGGGCTCATGTGAAAAAACATTTTTTAAACGGTCTTCTGCGATTTTAGGGAATGTAATGGGGGGATCGGTATGAGGTCAGAGTAGATAATTATGGCGAGAAAAAAATTGCATAACGGTGCATCAAAAGGGCATAGCCTAGGCTACTACAGAGTCGACAATATGAAAATACTCAGCATACAACATGTCGACCGCACAAGTACAGTCATCCATATGCATGACATCCACAGCTGCAACACCATGTCAAGTATTTGTTAAAGTTACTGATCGGCGCATGCACGTTTTTGGGTCATTTTAGAATCAGTAGGCTAGGGGGGATTTTTTTTGTTTTAGCTTCTGTTACTTTTTTTGGACAATGCGCATTTGTTTCTTCTATATTTACATTGCATTGTATGTTTTCTTATTGTGCAAATAAACCTTTCTCAAAGCGTTCTCATTTGTTAGTTAACATTTCTTAGTGCAAGCTATTTTTCAGAACATTTTTAACAAATTATGCTTTTAAAAAGTGATGAGGACAAAATCGACCATTTCAAAAAGTGGTGGGGACATGTCCCCAGCGTCCCCAGTGTAAATGACACCTATGATTCTATCAATGCAGGTGCGTGTGCTCTCCCGCCCTCGGTTTTGGAAAATAGTTTCAAGAGTGTAATTGTCATTATTCAGTCACTAGATGGCGACAGTGTAAATCAAGTTGAGTCGCTTGGCCCTTTGCCTTGAAAGTTGACACATGAACCAAAATGGAAATATGTCAGATGTTTTTTAGTGTGTTATTGTTTTTAAAATAATGTATTGTATCTTCATGAACCTCATATTTGGTAGCTATCAAACAAAAAAGACAAAGCTGCATCATCTCATATTTATCATTCATCAAATCATTTATCTGTAGCAAGCAGGTTGTTCATTCATTCACCAAGTCATGTCCTCACCTTTAGGACCTCAGCAGACCTCAGGTTCTTCACTCAATAGTGAGATGAGGGATGTCTGCAGCCAGACTTGTCTTGGATGTTCAAACTGACTTCTTGAACAAATTACTATGGGTGTCTTCAAATCCTGACACAGGCCCACAACGGAGCCCTGTCATAGAACTCCTCTAGTAATGTCGCCCTCAGGAACTGTTGGCTAAGAAATTGAAAGAGACCATGAGGTTGCAGTTTCCTGGATTAACATTAACATAACATTAGCCTTTTAAAAATAAATATTTATAACTAATGTTCTGTCATTGAATTTTGATTTTTATTCTAGTTTTATGATTTTATTATGTGCCTGTGTTTGGCACATGTCGTCATGATTTTTGAGACTTTTGGAGAATTTAATATGAATCACTTGTGTAGCTGCCTTTGTAATTGCGATTTTAATTAATTGCGACAATTACAAAGGCAAGTACCCAAGCCACTCATATTCACTTGAATACCAATTAGTAGTATGTGTCAGCTTTAAAAGAGCTCTGACAACCAGCCGTTGGTTGCTTCCTGACCCCCCCACAATACAGGAGTGGATAGACTTGATAAATGAAATATATCTAATGGAAAAAATTACTTTTTCACTTTTATTAAATTCTGGTTGAAATGGGTCCCTTATGTGCGGCCTTTACGGCCAGATTTTGTGGAATTGACAAATGAATAATCTGTTTTTGTTGTTTTATTTTTATTAACAAAACCCATCATTGTTTTTTCTGGTCTCCTACCTCCCTCTTTTGTCTCTCCCCATATTTGATTTTGTCAAAACCTCTCCCAACTCTATATAGACACACCTACCTTTCTCAGTCTGTGCAAAGTTCTAGAAACCGACAATTGTTGCAATAAATAAAATTTTTTAGAAGGATTTCAGGAAGGAAAGAGGAAAATTGTACATGTGCATAATGATACAATTCAACTGTGTAAAACCTCTGCTTATCAATATCTCTACTGTACTGATGTATGTCTCTGGTAATTTAAATCCCTGTTATCCCTAAATAAAGACTCTGACAATCACCATTTTGAGTGATTGTGTGAGGTGAGTTTTCAAGGCAACATAAGGCAACTTACAGAGGTACAAAGAGGCCAGACTTGTTGCTGCCAGAATTGCTGGTGCATCAGTCGCAAACACAAAACTATGTAATGTACCAAGGGGAAATGTCTGAAAAATCTTGATGCCATGTGCCAAACACAGGCAAACTGTATTAGCAAAGAGGAGAGCGGTCACCCTCAGCAACATTGACTGAAGGACACTTAAAGGGATATTCGCTAAACAACACCACAATCTACGGCCTCAAAAATGACCATAGAGTTGAATCAACACTTCCGAGACACAGTCTAAACAAAAGCATTATGAGCCTCACAAAGCTGGTATTTATTGCAGGGCTATTGTATTGTGTTTCAGCACCTCTTCAGCACCTCTTCAGTCTCTCTCTGAGGCCGAAGAAGATGCCCCAGCTGTGGAAGACCCCCTGCATTGTCCCGGTACCCAAGAAAGGATGTCCCAGCACTCTCAATGACATGTCATGAAGACCTTTGAGAGACTGGTTCTGCAGCACCTCAGGCCCCTGATGGGCAGTTCCCTGGACTCTCACAGTGCCCTCTCACTGCACTGTGAGAGTCATGTTCTTTGACTTCTACGGTTCCTTCATCACTACTAAAAACTACTATATTATTTTGTTAAGAAGCAACAAACTGGAACATGGCCATTCATACAGAGAGATATTTAAAAGAACCTTAGAATAGAACAAGCTTTGTAGAAATGAAATAATGTAAAAAATATTTGAAATACAAAAAATTGTTTTCACGTTCTCTTTCTTTCTCTCTCTCTTTCTCTCTCTCTCTTGCACCGTGCAGCAGGAATTCATGACCTTTTGCTTTTGATTTCCCCATCTCTGATCATGAAATTTAATCGCAAGTGGGGACGCGCTTTCCCCCACACTCTGGCATGTTTTATTTTGTCAGTGAATGAAATACATGTATTTCTCCAATACGACAGTACATGGCGTAAACAACTTCCAAAAAAAAACAAAAAAAACAAAACTTTTTCACGCACTGATTATGAGCTTTATGAGCTCTCCAGCTCCATCGCTATATATTGTGAGCCATAATCACACCAGTAGGTCTAATTTATTATCTGATCCGCATTATTCCTATTCCCACATTACTGTACGATATAGTGACAATATATAAACCTAATTACTCCACTAGAAACAAATATTTTTTTCCAATTTGCACACATATAATTGTATTCACATATGCGAAAAAAATGTCTCACTGTAGAACCCTGCCTATATTTACAGTTAAGTACTGGGATGGCAAATTGGTTGTTTTTCCTCTGTACTAATCATATTTTCAGTCAGGACACCTCACGTATTGATATTAATACGTTTAATGGTTATGACATAGCAAGAAGTTTGACGAAATAGAACTGCATGTATTGCTCACTGCTACACATGCATTAGACCTTAGGGAGTACATAACCCCCCATACAGTACATGAAAGCAGTAGGAGGTCTAAGTAGGTAGAGTTCCAGAAATAAAGCCACTGAGCCAACTTACCCATGTGATAACTTGCCCTGCTCTCCCCTACACAAGAAATACAAAAATTATCAACATCCTGTCAGTGGGAAGACCTACGGAAGAGGATTAGGGCCACATGTGAAAAATTTATTTGAGTTCTGAGTTTAAAGTCAGAATTCTGACTTTAAAGTCAGAAGTCAGAATTCTGACTTTAATGTCAGAATTCTGACTTTAAACTCAGAACTCAAATAAATTTTTCACATGTGGTCCTAATCCTCTTCCGTAGAAGACTGTGGAAAATACCTGTAAAAGTAAAGTAAATATATATAATAATATAGATCATTTCATGCCCATATGGAAAAATATATCAGGAATCTGGTTTATTTTCGCCAGGTACATTTTCACATACTAGGAATTTGACTTGGTAAGGTTGGTGCAGTGCAATATACAGAAATTTAGACAGACAAACAAGCAGCAATCAAGTTTTACAAATTGAATTTAAATATCAAATGTCAGAGACAAAGAAGTAAAGAGAGAAGAGATTCCTGAAAATATATACAGTATATATAATACAATAAGTGGGGCTTTTTACAAGGGCTCAGTAGTAAGTTGCATTTAGTGTTTGACAAAGTACCAAATATGAATATGAATAAATAGTGTCACTATACAGGGAATACAAATGTGATAGATATGACTATGTATTTACAGATGTACAATTTGTGTGGAATTGTGCTCAGAGAGTCAGTGAAAGACGGGGATTATTTGTAAGCCCCACTGCCATGGGGAAAAAACTGTTGTGGTGTCGTGAGGTTCTGGTCTTGATAGACCGCAGCTGCCAGAGGGGAATCTCTCAAAGATGAGATGACCGGGGTGAGAAGGGTCAGCCATGATCTTCTTTGGCCGCTTCCTGGTCCTGGAGGTGTACAGGTCCTGGAGAGAAGACAGGTTGCAGCCGATCACCTTCTCTGCAGAGCGGATGATCCGCTGCAGCCTGGACTTGTCCCTGGCAGTAGAAGCAACAAACCAGATGGTGATGGAGGATGTGAGGATGGACTCAATGATGGCTGTGTAGAACTGCACCATCATTTTCTGCAGCAGGTTGAATTTCTTCAGTTGCCATAGAAAGTACATCCTCTGCTGGGCTTTCTTCATGATGGAGCTGATGTTCTGCTGATGTTCTGGTGTCCAGGAATCTGAATGACCAAGATGAGGGGGGTGATTGGGGCTGAAGTCCACTATCATCTCCACTGTCTTTAAAGCATTGAGCTTCAGGTATATATAGGTGAAACTGTTTTTTACAAAACCGAGTTACTGAACACAAGAGCATTAAGAGAGGAGGTCAAAAATCCTGAAGCACACCAGTTTTAATATTAAAGATTTGTCAAATTGTTCCCCAAGTGTAGCTGAATTATTTTGGTTTAGTGTTAAATGCTGAATTCTAAATGTAAGAAAATTTACAGGAGAGGTTAATCTTGATTCAAGACTTGTGCAGTTCAGCACTCCCATTATCACTAACTCACTTGCTCACATTTTTACTCCAACATTTTTATCTGGTAATATCACAACAGTATGAAAAGCAGCACAAGTTCTTCCTTTACACTAGGTTGGTAATATCAGTAACTGTCAATTTCAAATCCCTCCTGCCTGGCAAAATGCTAATTCTTAACTACATGCCTTTCTAGAAGTGAATAGTATCCTACAGCCACAGCAATCAGGGTTCAGACCATGCCATAATGCAGTAACTCCTGCAAGCCTTGTGATTAATTATATTCTCAACTCCCTTAATAAAAACAAACATTGTCTTGCCCTTTTCATTGACTTATCAAAGGCATTTGCTGTTCTCTATCCGTTTGGATTATTTTACCAATAGTTGGTAGCCTAGCGAGCAAGAGCTCAGTCTACACAGTCTAGAAACCTGACACTGAGCTGAGCAATGTACGCTAATTAGAATGCACTCAACATTTGAGCATTAAGTTTTATTGGCTGCCATGATGTCCATCATTTGGACCAAGCAGTGCATGTAGCTGTAAACCAGCTTGGCCTTGATTTTTCTTCTTCCACAAGCTGGCAGTAGTTTAAAATCATTAAATGGTTTTAGTTCACCAATAACTTTGCTGCATTTGAACGTTCTTAATGAATCGTTGATGAAGATAACAATACATTTTCATTAAATGGCAGACCACAGTGTTTGCAGTGCAATCCCTTTCAATATTTGAATAGTTCACCCCATTGAAATGACTCATGCTTCTGATGGTGATATAGAATATATCTGCTTTGCTGTGGCCATTCTGAGAGTCCCCTTTTTAACTACAGCGTAACTACAGCATGGGACTGCTCAATAATATTAGTGTTACAGCACTTATTCAATTGATCAACAATATGAATAGTTATCTTGGCCAGAGCTTCTTATTTGTGGAAAATTGGGCCTCATTCACAAAAAATATCAAAATTTTTTCTTGCTTTTGTAAACATGCCTATGAAAAAACAATGTGGGATCAGGTGTATCTGATGATGAATGCCACTGTTTGTAAATTGGATTTGCGTGCCTGTTGCTGATGTGCAGGCATATCCAACAGCCTTCCAGCTCAGTATGGTGCACTCTGTGGTGGAGCGAGTCTGGGAAAGATAATTATATGATGCTGCTGAGGGGTCTGATGGTTGATCAGGGGTGTCATCAGCCTTGTGGTCAAGGCATAACCTCTATCACCAACAGACAAACTAGTTAGAGAAACAAACAAAAAAGAAACAATGAATATGTACATAACGCACACCATGTTCAGTTCGCTCTGATTCAGCAGGCAAATGGTGGAGGGAATGAAGCTGGCCCTGGCTCTGTTAGTTTTGTCATTGCTCGCTGGTCGTACAGCCCTTGCAGACCTGAGCACTGCTGCTCATAAAGCTTGGTCCCCTGAGAGGTCACGCGCCGCAGCTTGCTCTTGTTGATCACAGAGGTTCCCCCATTCCAAATCTGATTTTTTTGCTCATATGTGACTCAGATCTGTTTTTTTCATAACAGTGTGAACAGCACAAATCACATGGAATCTGATCTTTTCAATTATGATTTGGGCCACTTTCATATGTGGTCCTAAATCAGATACAGGTCTGATTTTTTGCAATGCGACCTCAGTCTGAACAGTCATATCGGAATTCATGCGACTTTTATGTCACTCTAGATCGTCACTATTGTGCGCTGGTGGGAGTCACTCGGTGAATACAAACATGGAAGACAGCTGCGATGGAGGTATTCAGTGGAGGGACAGTGAGGTGTTAGACCTCATAAGTATTTGGGGTGACACTTCTGTACAAGCAAAACTTGAGAGGTGTCATAACCATTCTGTGTTTGAAAGCATATCGAAACAAATGGCCGAACGGGGCCACAGAAGAACATCAACTTATAAATGAAACCGTAAACGCTGACTTTGGCCTCCATGTTTACTTCTGTATGACAGTGTGTGACGTCTTTCAGTTCAGGGCCGTGACCAGTTCACACTGGAACCTGATATTGGCCACATATAAAAAATAATGTGAACAGCCAAACAAAAAAATCGGATCTGAGCAATAAATCCAAATTGAGCACTAAGGCTTGCAGTGTGAACGTAGCTGGCCCCTTTGGAGGAGGAAGTCCATTATCCACGGAATAAGGTCCAGCTGGAGCTCATGCAGCTTGGTGCAGAGAATGTGGGGCTGCATACAGTTGAAAGCTGAGGCGAAATCCAGGATCCAGGAGTTCTGGTGTATGAACGTGGCTTCTCCAAATGAGTGTATGTGGTGTGCAACACATCACTGCATCCTCCACATAGCAGTTCTGTCTGTATGCAAACTGCAATGGGTCAAGGGAAGGGCCCACCTGTGTTAGCCTGAGATAGCACCAGGCGCTCCAGGCATTTCATCATGACCGATGTTAGAGCCACAGGCTGATAGTCATTCATCTTCAAAGGGTTATTTGTTTTGGGAATGGGCCGTATTTCGGAGCTCCTATACCTATCGTAGATTACTATATTAGGTCTCAATATTATATATATACATATATTATACAAATGTCACTCAGTTCACACTACATTTTGCAGATGTGCAAAATGTACTGTTACTTTGCACATCCTATATAGTCTATAGGTTCATGCCACTTTACTTCTGTTTTAGTTGCACAAAGCTGGAAGCTATACAACTTTCGTAACTATGGCAAATATTTTGCTTGAATATTGTTACTTTATATTTGTGTTCTATGTTTACTATCTCCTTTTTTCTCTCTGTCGCTTTGGATAAAAGCGTCTGCCAAATGGGAAATTGTAATTTTCTTTGCTATTCTCTTTTTACTGTCTTTTTAAGGCTATTGTCGAGTAGGGCTGCAAGTAAGCATTTCATTGCAATGGCTGTGCTATGTATAGACTATGTACATGACAAATAAACTTGAACTTGAACTTGATGTGATCAAATAAATTCCAGATTGTACCTTGGCATGACATTTCTTTTAAGTTAGTCAAAGTAAAATTGCATTATCAGCTATCTAACACTTGGCAATGCATCTCAATTATTGTTATACTCCTTGGCACTGAATGAATTCATTCACTTAGTGAGAATAGACATGGAGTTTAGACACTCACAGGGCACGGGGGGTGGGGGGCAGCAAAATCCACTTTCTGTGTTCGTTAGTCAAATGTCTCATCATCATGAGAGTGGGAATCAGCAGCACAGGCTTCTCTACAGGTAAGATGTGAATTCTACACAGTGGTAGAAGGATTACACCAGAATCATTTAAGCTACCATAGCAAACAGTTGCCAAAACATGATGAGATAGTAGCCCCTCTGATAAAAGTACTCAGCCTAACTAAAAGTACACCTTGTTGAATTGTACAGATGCCATTTTAGTGCTACAACAAAGGGTTCCATCTTGATGCAGAGTTAGAGTTTGAGGTAATGCTGACTGCTTCCTCTCATAGTTAGCAGGTTTGAAGTTTAAGCATGTGTCATTTCCATGAACTCATCATGTATTTGTGTTTTTGAACTACAGCTTTTTGATTGATGTAATGGAATAGAGCCTCGACCTATAACGATTAAAATGCAATAGAGTAAAAATATAAAGTTTTCCACAGTCAAAATACTCAAAGAACAGGCTCTTCAAAAAATGTATTGAAGTTGTGTAGATGTCCTCTCCACCCACACAGTTGGGAGGAAATTAAATGAGTCCAGGAGGTGGATTTAATTCCAGGTTCTGTTGGGAAACTCTGGGTATGAGAAGTTCGTCATATCAGACATACTGGAGAGGGAGCGCCTCTGTAGTTAATAATCAGATTCCATCCATGTATGGTAATTGAAATTAAATTAAATGTACAAACAGGATATTGACCGTCAGCCTTGCCACACGGAGTTCATGGATTGGAGAAACTGAGCGCTTGATCTGGAGCTGTCCTTGGTGATGAACTGCTCAATCCAATTAGCCCCCCTCCCCCCGTCTCTCTCTCTCTCTCTCTCTCTCTCTCTCTCTCTCTCTCTCTCTCTCTCTGTCCTCCGTTTATTTTTACATGCTGGACCGGTAGCCGTTTCGCCGGGGCAGCCGGTTCATACTTCTTCTATCTGTGCGTCGTTGTTTCCCCATGGCGCTCGATGTTTTGGCTACAGTTTGCTGGATGTCTCCTTTACAGCAGAGAACCTTCCACTGAGTTTACTTCTGCTGGAATTTTCTCCCAAAAATGTGAAGATCCACCAGTCTGTCTGCTCTCAGGAGGCTTGCAACCGGAGTCGAATGGGAGGCGAAGCCTAACAAGCAGGGATAACTGGATGCTGTGGTGAGACCTCCTGGAAAAGACAGCGTTTGGGGTTTAGAATTCCAAAGAGGTAAAAAGCGATTTATTTCCTTTTACGTTAGACCTTTATTTGGATTGAAGTGGTACTTCAGGACATCTTGCCTGTGCCTTTTAGGCACGTGAGTTAACACAACACAACAGAAGTTAAGTGAACTAAACTGAACTGAACTTAATTGATTTTTTTTATACTTTCTACCTGCAAATATGACTATTGTACCTTTTTAACACTGAGGTGGAGACGGGTAGATTTTCTCGAGTTAAATGTACTGCCTCTTCTTAATCTCTTGACAACTAATTAGGAATTAATGCTCTTACTTTAGGCTGTAGGAATTGGTGGGTTCATTCGTCAAGATTCAACCTGTCTCTGTATTTGGTCCTGAAGTGCCTTTACAGTCTGAGTAGGCTACATAATGCAAAAGAAAGTGAAAATACAGCCTAGCCTATGTTTACACCATTATTACACAATAATTTGTGACAATACACTTAATCAGTGTTTAATCAATGCAGACTGCTAAGTCCAAAAATATTTTTATATAAATATTTTATGTAACATAAGTTAATTATAAGTCTAATCATTGTTTTTGAGGATGGCTGATTTAGGCCCATTTCTTCCTTATTAGTGACGTAGCCGCTTGGTTCCTGACGTAGTTGGGTGTCCTATGGGTGTCCCAGGAGTAGATAGACAGTCTATAATTAACTAAGGTAGGCTAGAGCCAGGGGAGAGGAAGCCTAATACCACTACTGGGATTTGCGGAACTCTTATTATACAACTAGATAAAGGCCCTGCAGCCGGAGGACTTCTAATGGCAATATAAGCCTTTATAGCCCAACAAGAGAAATGGGTCCTCCAAAAAAAAAATCTCAGTTCATGCATAGTGGCATTGTTGGGCTTAGTGCAGTTTAGATTACATTAATTTTGTGAAAGTTAATTGAAATTAGTGAGTGACAGACTAATCAGTTTTACAATATGCAATTTCATGATAGTTTTATTTAATAAGGTAAATCTTTCTAGGACAATGTTGTTGATTGAATATACTAAAGTTACATTTTTCCTCGATTTTGATGAGGTACTGGAGACTGTAGGAGTTAGGAAGGATAAGAGGTAGGGCTACCTGATATGGACAATGTATCACATATCCATTATTTTCATACATAATGTGATTGGGGTATGGCTTTGCAATATAAATACTCTCATTTTTCATTATGATTTGGTCTGAAACCCTTTCAGTAGTCCTGTGTTGTGCAAGCCTGCTGTTCTAGCATTACTACATGGCATTACATTGTCACCCATTTGGTTTCTTCCTAATGACCAATCCAGGGATGTCTGCTAGACATAAAAAATAAGGCCATATTAGATATTGTGTTCTTTCATATTGTGATATCAAATTGAATCAAATGTTGTCCATTCATAATTGTACAGTAAACTTACTGTACAATTATGAATGCATTGCAGAGTGATGACGCTCCTTTTAACTAAAAGGAGCGTCATCACTCTGCAATGCAAATTGTGACAGGCATGCCCATTAGGGAACATTTATAGTGTAGTCCTGACTGAATAACATTACTCTTAACTGGAATATGTAGAAGTGGCACTGCCATTCATGTCAATAATCTGCATTCCAGTTGATGCCAACATTCTGAGTCCCATTAAGAAGTAGAAACCTATTGGTAGTGTCTTATTGCTGTCAACACAAGACTCAATGTCCAGTTCCATGACTATATTTATTACAAAGTCTATTTTAGGAGATTATGTTTTGATACCTGAATTAGTGTCATATCTAACATTTTGAGAGTTCAGTGTTACTGTTTTCTGTTTCTTTCATGTAATTGCACATTGCCAATGCGAAGAATATGCAGTATATATATATAAGTTGTGCCAGCATTTTGGCTGACCTGACATGTGGTAATAGCACATGTTTAATACCTTTATAAAACAGTGTGTAACTTGTAAGCATGTTGAAATTTAACACAATATTCAAACTTGTACAATGTGTGATGCCCTGTTTCCCCAGCCATGGACCTAACCAGCTGGATAGCGGTCTGAGCAGAGCTAGGTGAGCTTGGCGGGCCTCAGCACCTTCCCTGGGTGTGGTGTGGAGACAGTCCATCACCTGTCCCCCACACACAACACCACAACCTCTGCAGTTTGAGGCGACCCCCCAACTAGGACACCACCAGCACACAGAGCAACCATGGCAGACAGGGTGACCTTCAGTACGCCCAAAATCAACCCGCGGACCACGGCGGCTCCTGTGCTTCCTCCTGAGCCCATCGATATCATCCGCATGAAGGCCCGGTCCCGGCGGGTGAGGCTCAATGTCGGAGGCCTAATCCATGAGGTTCTGTGGAGAACGCTGGACCGGCTGCCCAGAACCCGTCTGGGAAGGCTAAGAGACTGCAACACCCATGAGTCACTACTGGAGATCTGCGATGACTACAGCCTCACTGACAATGAGTACTTCTTTGACCGGCACCCAGGCGCCTTCTCCTCCATCCTGAACTTCTACCGCACAGGAAAGTTACACATGATGGAGGAGATGTGCGCCCTGTCGTTCGGCCAGGAGCTGGACTACTGGGGCATCGATGAGATCTACCTGGAGTCGTGCTGCCAGGCTCGGTATCACCAGAAGAAGGAGCAGATGAACGAGGAGCTGAGGAGGGAGGCCGAGACGCTGAGGGAGAAAGACGGGGAGGAAGAGGACCGTGGCTGCTGTCCTGACAAGAGGCAGAAACTCTGGGATCTGCTGGAGAAACCAAGCTCATCAGTGGCTGCAAAGGTAAAAAAAAAAATGTTTTGCACACTTTGTAAAGGAAAATTCCACTCTAAAATAGAACCCCGATTTTATGGTCTTTGTTAAGTCAGTCTTGATTTGTAAACATGAGCCCAGTATCTCTCAGAGCTAGAAACAAGAAACTGAGCTCATCAGGAGGCTGCCAAGGTAAAAATATACTGAAAGGGAAAAATCCATAGATAAAATAGATTTTGCATATGTCACTCTACTGACCCTGGACAGTTTAGCATGGTTTGTAAACCACGAACAAGCCTCAGTCAGGTTGGAAACAAGAGAGCGAAGGATTTCTCATTGCTATCAAGAGAGCAGTCCAGAGACACTGTCCAGACTGATTTTAAAGGCTGATTAAGGACATTTTCTGGTTCATGCCCCTTGCACTGCAGTGACATAAAGCTCATTTGACATAAGGCTCATTTTAGAGTCCACAAAGTCCGTTTCTAATTTGTTGTCAGTGAATCAGCTCCATGTTATGTCTCCTGATGACATCCCAGATTTGAGCTTTACAAGAGAGTCATTGATGTTTACATATTGACTGAACTAAATTCACAGGAATAACATAAAGTTCTGTTCAGTTTTACAGGTAAATTTCCCAATTACTGTAAATGTGTACAAACACTCTTATCATATAAAAAGGGGATAGTCACAAACACATTAGGATATTATGCACCAAGTACCTCTATTCTATTCTATTCTATTCTATTCTATTCTATTCTATTCTATTCTATTCTATGCTACACTGTTCTGTATTGTTCTGCTCAGCTCAGTTCTGTTCTGTTCTGTTCTGTTCTGTTCTGTTCTGTTCTGTTCTATGATTAGCAACATTATGCAAATCCATAAAATGTTTTTCAAGTAACACCTCCTAATGAAAATACCAGAGGCCATTAGAGTGCCATCAGGACCCTAATCCTCTTTCACCTATGAAGTAATCGGGGAGAGAGAGAGAGAGAGAGAGAGAGAGAGAGAGAGAGAGAGAGAGAGAGAGAGAGAGAGAGAGAGAGAAAGGGGATGGATTACTGCTACATATGCTCCTTCTCTGCATTTGTTTGTGGGCACTGTGTTGTATAGGCCTCATTAGTGGAAAGCTAAAGTGAGGGTTTATTAATTGTGAATTCTGATAATATTCTGTTCCAGTCTAGGCCTAGAACAAAGAATGACAAACAGGGAACCAAGATACTTATTGTCAATTATATTTACATCAATGAATTTAACCAGGAGACTGATTTGTACCAGTTTTTAGTCTTGGATACAATTTACAATTTGATATCAGTTATTAGACAATGACAAATTCCTCAGTAATGGAATATACCCTGGCCTACACGTTACACACATATAAGAAATTTTGTCACATTGATAGTAACCACAGTTTTACACAGAATCTGATCTCCCTTGCTCCATAATCTAGGTGAACATTTATGTCCAAAACTTGCTTTGATGTAAGATGAAAAGTTTGACTGTGAAGATGTCATTGAGGATACAATAAAATGTACACTGGCCTTTATCCAATACACACAATACATTATGACATGGTTTAATCTTAAGCTATTGCCATTCAATTGTGTGTGTGTGTGTGTGTGTGTGTGTACACAGTGTGCACTGCGAGTCTAGCTTAGTAAAACGTCATTTGACAGCAGTTGCCTCTGCTTGTTTACTGCAGTAAGTGTACTGTACATCTTTTATTGAATGCTGTACGGCAGCCCGCCAACAAATAGCCAGCTTCCCAGAACGCAATGAAAGCACACCATTTGTCCATTACTAAATTTGTCCATTTGTCTATCACCAAATGTGTGACGGCATTGGACTTTGGTCCATTACTACTAAATGGACAACTTCATGTAAATCCTTTCATCTGATAAATATAGTTCAAGATGCATTGGATGAAGTGGACTAAAGATGTTGCTGCCAAGATGAAAGGTTAGATAAGATGAGAAATAGGAGAGGAGAGGACATGACTTGGCATGACATTGACATAAATTGAGATGAGATGAGATTGAGATGAGATGAGATGAGATGAGATGAGATGAGATGAGATGAGATGAGATGAGATGAGATGAGATGAGATGAGATGAGATGAGTCAAGCCAAGGAAAGATGAGATAAGACAAAATGAGACAAGATGAGAATCATAGCTCTTGTTTAGGAATAGCATTTCATTTTCTGTGGTATTAAAGAGAGGGAATATAAACCTGTCAATCCTATGGACTATTCATTATTCTTCATTCTTTCATTGTTTTTTTGCCTCGAAAATTTACTACCATTATACACTAATATAAAAACCCCTGTACAAACATGTATATGAAAGCAAATGTTTTCTGATGCCACAGAATCAATTTGGGTTGAGCAAAAATGTGCCCAGATGAAACCATGACTACTCAGTACAACTGTATAACTAGTTTGTTGTGTGGTCAGCTGTATCAGACAGGTTGACGTGGTGATTCCTCATCTCTACATGATGGCAACATACTCAAGACAAAAGAACAGGAGAGAGGGAAGAATAAGAGAGAGAACGGAAGGACAGAAGGGACAGACACAAGGAATGAGAGAAAAAGGGAGACAAAGACAGAGAGGTCATATTGCGAAGTGATTTCCTGTTTCCAGTTGATTGACCAGAAACCCGACCAGCATCATAAAGAGAATGTTCAGAGCTTTTGTTTAAACACGCTGGATTCACACATGCACAAAAGATCCAATTTTAACTCTTTACGGTGTAGATCTGGTTTTCTCATGGCTGCATCAACAGGGATAACCTACATGGAATCTGATTTTTAAATCTGTGCCACAGAATATGACCTAATCGCCATCTAAACAGGAAAAAACACACAATCTGATTTCTAACTCTGTAGTTACCATTACATCATGCATGTTACCTTTTATTTCTACAGCAGATAGATGCCCTTTACACTTGGTATTAACCTCAGTGTTGTGTCCTCAGTGATTAGATTGTTTTTAGACAGAGAAAAAAATGCATCAAATCCAGCTGTAAAAACACCCAAGACATATTGAATCACCTCCAGAGGTGGCCAGAGATGCATATGGTTACATTAACAACAAAGCTTAATATGTAAGTATGTAATAAGTTTAATGTAATCAGATTAACATTTTTGTATGCATCCAACCAGAAAGCACACAGGTGACAGGCAGCTCACATAGTAACATATTTGTCAAAAATGGATTGTCAGGATAGGCTACTGGTGGATCAGAAACAAGAGAAACAAGTTGTTTTTTGCTGTGAATTTTAAAGGATGTAAATATTACCAGAGTAAGTGACATATAGGCCTATGGAAACTTGTGTTTTGAAATCCAATTTCAATGTGTATAACAAAGTTAATGTCAGGTGTCAATGGAGCCATAGCATTATAGACTTATCCATAATTCATTTAACCTGGCATTAATAATGCATCTTACCTGTCAACACAGAATCAGCTTGCCGGCCTGGCAACTTTCTCTCCCAGTAGAAAAAAATTTGCGGACGAGGGGGTAACACTGGATCCATTATTTCACTTTGAATTTTGTCTACTAATTAGAATAGACTGACGGTGGACACCAACTGGTTTTTGCACATTTCACTGCTGTTAAGCAAGTTGTCAATCACCTGAGCCCATTATTTTTGTCCTTACTCAAGTCCAAATATTTTTTGATAACGGAGACAAAATATCAGGCAATACAGCCAAACAACAACAATAGCACCTACTTACATGAAAGTTCATTTCCACTTACGTAGTTATAATATGAGCACTATTCACACATTTTTATCAGTGTAGCCAAATCTAAATCCATCTCCTCAGGTGTTTAGGTGATCAGATCACTCCATTTTCAATGTGCCTTTGGTGCATTACACTGGATTTTTATGCTCTTTATTGATGAAATGGGAATGGCAAACATACTGTAAATTTTGTACTGTCTGTGAACACAGGACCTCATGCTCCCCAAGCAATAACACTACCATTATGCTAACAGTAATATTCCCATAGGCACAGTGGTAGTGTTTTTGCATGAGGTCCTGGGTTCATGCCTGGTCCCTGCTGGATGCTGCAATTGTAATGCCAAATGTAAAGGGTTGTTGTGGTACACATCAGATCTGTCAAATAGATTTTTGTACTTTAATACCAGGTGTCAAAGACTTTTTAAGTCTTTGACACCTGGTATTAAAGTACAAAAATCTATAAAATATATGTGTACGTACCAAAGACGTATTGAAGATCTGATCACCCAGACCACCTCTGGAAACGGAGATGCAGATTTGGCCACGTTAACACCAAAGTGTGATTGCATTTGCATCTGCATCTACAATCCATCTAAAACTACAACTACAAACTATGGAAATAAATATTTATGTATGGACCCAGCTAGAAAGCAAGAGGTGGCTGGCAGCTCTGATACTAACTTAAAACAAAGTATTGAGATTATAATAAAGTATAAAGATTACCTTGACCTTGATCTTGACCGTGAATGTTGAGCAAGTGAGACCACGTCTGCTGTAAATTTGGTCTGATGAAACTATCACTAGTCATGACAACAGCTGCATTAAATTGCCTCCTTGTCAGCCTATATTGCCTATTCCTAAAAAGACTTCTTCCTCGGTTTTGAAACATAAGAAAATGTGAACATACCAATGGATACACCAAAGTTCTTGCCACCTTTCTAAAGGATGTAAATATTAAGAGGCTAATTGATGTGTACAGCAATTTGTGTTTTGCAAGGGAAAAGGCAATCCAGTTTTAATATGGACATGACACATTTTAATGCCAGGTGTAAATGTATTCCGGCTAAGTCATATCTAGATCAAATCTGGTTACAAGACACATTTTAATCCTATGTGTAAATGGGGCCTTTATGATACAGATGTGATCTTCACATGCTGTTTAAACAGCAAGGAACCATGTGGAATCAGATTTTTTGTTATATGCATAGTCATTGTGTTAAATTAAGCAATAACCCATGACAGGCTGTTGACAGGCTGTTGTCTGCCGTCTTATAACCAGTCCAAGTATGGATAAGTCAATATTTCTGAGTCTTATGCACTGTTGACACTGAAAATTATTCTATGAAAATTCCATGAGTGATTGCCAAAATTCACCAGGACGGTCCACCTCCATCCATTCTAATTATTATTATAATTCCAGCTGAATAAACTACAGCAGGTTGAAGCTAGCAAACCCAGCATTTGTATGGGAATACAAATATTACTTCCACAGGCTCAAATCTTGTTATTGGTTAAAATCCTGAAAGCTCCAATAGTAATCCAGGCATATATTTGATTCAGCTAAAATGACCAGGTTCTTATTAGAAACCGTCTGACCGATGACATGAAACAGGATTTCATGTCATCTGCATGTAAAACCAAGCTTCTACAACAATCAATACTATCAATACCAATTTATGGCAAAAATAGTCTAATTGAATTCATTCAAAGTCCTCTATTTGAACATTAAGATCTGCACTACTCCAAAAGGATACAGCAATAACATTATGGCTGCATGTGTCTGTGGTAGCACAAGCAATTTTATCACTGACAATATTAATCACTCGACAGTTGGGTTCACATTTGCAAAAGCATGAGGATCTCTCTCAGGCTGCTCCAAGATACAGGCTGTGTTTATTAGAAATGTTACAATACTCTATAGATAGCTGTGAGAGCAGAACATTGTTGATCAGTGGCTTCAATGCCCTGTGCTTCATGGTTAACCTCTCTTCCAGAGATGTATATTATTTTGTTACAGAAAAAGACATGCTTTCAGTTTTTGGTTTTCTTGAAAATATGTCCTCAACTACATTGTGAAACATGAAATCATGCAGCATTGTTTGTAATAAATTATAAGCTGGGAAATGGGCTGTAGAGCTTTACATACCTCCAGGTTGCCAGGAGCACTGCTGTCCAACACACAAACACAGGGCCAACGGCAAACTCCAACAGTTGAATCCAAAAAACGATTAAAACATGTCCTGTCAACACAATAACACTCACACTGCAATGGGACCTGCCTACTTCCAGTGTCTGATTATCCATTGTCTGAAAATTGCATATATTGTGCTATAAGTTATGTTATTTTAACTTGCATGAGCTTATGGCAACTTGACCATTGATACTGCATTTATTGGATGTTCAGTTAATACAAACTGATGATTGTGAAAAAGTGTTCACATCAACCTCCTAGTAGTAATTATGAGTAGGATATGTGGAAATTTTGGTAGGCTCTATCACAAATTGTGGAAATGTAAACATAGCAGCAAATCTACCAATGCTGGCAATCCAAGGTATGAAAAATCACAATTATCAGTTATATTCACACTAATACAATCAACAGTTCAGATATTACTGAAGTGTGTCAGCAGTAGGGGGACCATACTGTGCCACTGGTTTGGCCAGACTGCACTGAAGTCAGTCATATGTTTGAGTCAGCAGTGGTAGCAGTGATGCAGCTCAGGTCTTAGCCAATGGGATGGCCTCTTTCTGATGACATCAGCAGCTCATGACTACTTACCTGGCCATTGGCACCAACATGGAACTGCACCAAAAAAACACAAAGTCTGTACACTACACACACATACACCCACACACACACACACACACACACGCAAGCACACAGCAGTCCAGACTCCAGATGGACTGCCATTCATAACAGTTGTTATTTTTAGAAGATAATGTCAGTATTAAATACTGAGAGAAATAAGAGAGATTAGTTTCATACACTTTGTTTTTAATCTGTGTAATCTTCTTTTTTCTCTCTGAATATATATTTTTTTAATGTTTTGCTCCCTTTGCAGTGACTTATGCAGCACGTACATTTTAGGTGTACACACACACACACACACACACACACACACACACACACACACACACACACACACACACACACATACATATACACTTTTAAACTGTAAATTTTCATTTTAATTTCAATGACAAAAATTGAATTACAGTGCAAGAGCAATTGACAAATGGTCAAAACAATATCAAACAGGACTAAGAAACGTATCAAAATTCTGTAAAAAAAAAAAAAAATATTCTAGAGAGAAATATGCATAGAAAATGTGGGTTAGATATACAGTATTCTTGTAGCAGAAATCCACATATTGATCGTTTGGGTGGCTGATCATGACCGCACATAGGCAGACCAAGAGAGAGAGAGAGTCAGAGACAGAGACAGAGGTAGGAGTGTGACTTAATCTCCTTTGGGGCTTTTACCAGGACAGCTGCTGCAAATAGACTAACTGTTACCAGGTTGAATAGTCTGTGCACTATCTGACCTGGAGGGAGGGAGGGATGGAGGGAATATGAGCAAGATAAGTAAGGTGGCAGGAAAAAGGCTGTAGGCTCAGACTGGCTATTGTACATTAGGGCTGAAACTATTGATTATTTTCATTTTAAAATAATCTATCAAATTTGACCTTGAATATTCCAATAATCTCGAATCAAGAACACACTGCAACAAAATGTATTATCACATCAAAATGTCACTTTTCCAAGTAAAGCAACTTACATAAGCTCCTTCCAATTTTGTTGGTGGAGGTAATAAAAACAACAACAAACAACATGCATATGTGCATGTAAGCGTCAGACCAGTGTTCATGATTCTGACCACCTGAGAATAAAAACTGTCTCTGAAGGGGCTGGTACCAGTGCTTTGACAGCACTTGAATAGACCATGAGCTGCATGACTGGAGTCCTCACTGATGTTTATGGCCTTCCTTACAGCGAATGGTATAAATACCCTGGAGCTGGGGTAGTTCTATACCTATCATTTTTGATCAACAAATGTCAAGTGGAGAGTAGCTCGTATATGTGTGTCTCATTATAAGGTTACCGGGTATGACCTTCAACATTACATTACAAATGAATGAAGCAAATCTAGTTCAGGCAGACAACTCAAGTGGAGCTGTGCTCTGGATCAGCTGATGTGTCAGCTGAGCTTGCATATTGCCATCACCGGGCCGGTCTTCTTAAGCTGTCAAAATCATTTGCTAATTCTCTGCTGCTGCTTGTACCTATGCATCTTCCACTTCACCTGCTAGTCTCGCCATCATCACGTCCTTCAATGTTTCTGAATCGGAGGATGATGTAGGCTTATTAAGGGTCAATATGGATCCTGCTCCTGATTAATTCCACTGGTGATCCATCCGATCAAACTGAGGAGGAGCTGATGCCTTACGCCAGTCGTGCCTCCCATTTGATATAAATGAATCCCTGACTGGCCAGTGACTAGTATTTTCTTTTTTTTTTTTTTTTACAATTTTATTTTCCTTTTTTTCAACAACATAACAACTTTGTAATACATTCAGTGTGAAATACCAAAATACAAAAGTTTGCATGTTGTCCATTTTTATATCCTCCCCGACGTACATAAACAAAAGGCAAAATAGATCAAAGATGTAAACATAAATACACATACATTCATACAAACAAATAGACGTATATATTAGTCACGGTTGTCTATAGCCAATCTACATTGTAATTTGGTTTGAATAAGAATCAGTTATGGAAGAGTACACAGTTTTAGCGTTTTCATATATGCAGGGGTGGTCTTACCATTAGACAAAGGTAGGCGACTGCCTTGGGCCCCGGCAGCCAGAGGGCCCCCAAAAAAGACAAGAATAGAACTAATGTAAACTTATTTTTAATCAATATAAAATAAATGTACTTTTTGTTACAATAAATTATTTCAATCTTCAGTCATGGTCACCCACCCTAATCAGTCAGGCTATAGTGGGTTATTCCACTTCTAGTGCGATTTTGCTACTTGTCTACTATTTTGTTACTATTTCGGTACTTAAGCAAATTTTTCTTGCCACTGCATCAGTAGCTGAGAGAGAAGTAACACCCAAAACAAAAAAAGCAAGCTACACAAATGGGGCAGAAAAACAACAAAAAGTGCCCTTGCATGCATAGTTTTCTCAGCCCCAACTTGATGAAAATATGTAGAAAGGATGGATTAAAAGGGGAGAGGGTTGGGATTCAGGGGGTCCCATGCTTGCCTTTGCCTCGAACCCCAAATCACTAAGTCCGCCCCTGCATATATGTCAGAAATGGTTGCCATGTCTAAAAAATTTACTTGTAGAGCCACCCAATGTACACTTTATTTTCTCCATGTGTAAAAACCTCATAAGTTCTCCAGCCCACTGGACATGTGTGGGAGAGGCCTCCTGCTTCCACTTCATAAGTATAAGGCGTCTAGCAATTAAGGAAGCAAAAGCAATAGCATTCGTGACTAGTATTTTCGTAGCTCTGTATTCCCCTAACGTTACAGCTCCAGCAGGTTGAGCCATGAGAACTGTTCAAATTTTTTAGGGTCTTTACCCAGCCACGAATAACGTCACTACTCTGCTAAAAACGCGGGGAAGTGCAGTCCCTGCTGCCCTCTCCTCCTGCTGCTACAATTTCACAGCATTAATGTTTAATGGATTCATTCCACCATTACACATAGTATAATTGGTGTCTGACTCTCTTCTCCTGCTCTCGCTTTTGGCTGGCTTTGAACTATGGTTACAAAACTAAGCTTTTGAAAACCTCTTTGAAAACTTTTAGATAGGTGGGAAAAGTCGACATCCAATAGAGGCTGAGATCAAGACAAGCCCGAGTCAAAATAGGCACATGACTGAGACAAGTCCAACATGTCAGAGAAGTCTGGAGACCGGACTCAAGACCGAGACAAGACTCAAGCACTACATCACTTTTTTATAGTATGTAGTTCAGGACATATGGGGCTGAGATGGAAAGATCTAAAACAAACATCATGGCAAGTGCATTGTATGTAACCACTAGGATGTCCTTAAAGGAATAATCACCCAAAAATGAAAATTCTGTCATCATCTACTCACCCTCATGCCAGCTGAAACACAGGTGAAGTTTGTCCATATAACACACCCGGAGGTTGCCAGCACAATTTCGTAGCAGCGTTCTCCAAAAAAACAGAAGTCTTTGGGGACCGATCTTTAGTGTTCCGAAAAGAGCAGAAAAAGAACAACAAATACCCATAAAATTACTCCATACAGCTCTTGTAGCATAATCCAAGTCTCCTGAAGCCGACGGTCGCACAGTGAGAGGAAAAGACCGATATTTACACCATTATTTAGCGCAAATCTTCACTACAGCCAGTTGCTTTTTGAAAAAAATGGTTGCGCGTGCTATGCAGTCATGTGAATCTCTTCCACTTCCGTGTTTACACTCCTAGTCACACAAACTGAAAACCTCTGCTGAAAGTGACTTATAATGCTATCTTGTAAAATTGTAAATTATTTCACGTACGTCCGGTCTTTGTAGAGACACGGCCGGCACAGCAGTCGGCTTCAGAAGCGGTAATTCTGTTTTTCTTCCCCAGACTCTGAGGAGAAAGGACGACACGGAAGCATTTAGCTGAGAAATTGACATCCAGCGATTAGCCGGAGCCTTGTGAATAGTCATAGTTGTATTCCGCAATGACGCCCAGTCACAGAGTCTCACAGGCTTCTCTCTGCTGAACCATCCGGGAAGACCTCTCATTCGCGTCATTTTTTAAATATCAGCACTGGGGACAGAAGCTACAACAGCTAGGAAACTGACTAAAGGCTGAAAAGGTAACGTTAGGACAGAGTGAAACTTTTTCAGTTTGTGTGACGTAGCCCTATGACTATCAGAATCAGAATCAGAAATACTTCATTGATCCCCGAGGGGAAATTGGGTTACATTGCAGTTGCTCACATTCTAGAAGAGAAATATACATAAGCATAGAAATATGTAAAATGTGCATTATACTATAATACATAACAATAATAATATAGAAATAAGAGAAATAAGAATTATGTACAAATATGTGCATCATACTACAATATATACAACAGCGTAAATAATTAAATAATTAAATAATTATTACACAGTTGAATTATTGCACAAAATTACTACTAGAATCAGTATTGCACAGTTTAAAATATAAATTATAAATTATAAATTATAAATTAGGCTAGACTAGGAGTGTAAACACAGAAGTGGAGGAGATTCACGACTGCACACGCAACCGTTTTTGAAAACAACTAGCTGTAGTGAAGTTTTGCGCTAAATAAATGTAAATATCGGTCTTTTCCACTCACTGTGCGATCATTAGCTTCAGGAGACTTACATTATGCTGCACAAGCTATATGGAGTAATTTTATGGATATTTCTTTTTCTGCTCTTTTCGGAACTCAAAAGATCATTCCTCAAAGACTTAAGTTGTTTTGGGGAAAGCTGCTACAAAGTTGTGCTGGCAACCTCCGGGTGTGTCATATGGACTAACAAACATGTGTGTTTCAACTGGCATGAGGGTGAGTCGATAATGACTCATCTTTCAATTTAGGGGCTCCTAAAAAAAAGTAAGCATAGAGCCCTGTATTATATCACATATTGCCTGATATCTCCTCACAATCAACAGCACAAAGATTGAATAGTAACATGCAGTGCCTCCTAAGTAACAAATTGCCTTTGCATCATTTGTCAGCCTAAACTGACCTTCAGTATGAGCTAATTATGATTGTGTCACAGATGTTATGGTGTTATTTATATACAGGGTCAATTAAACCACTCTGGCAAGGAAACAACATCTCTTCTCTTCTTTCATCTCTTCTTCTGTCCATTCCCTCATCAATAAATCCTGTTTAGGGGCCCTTAAGCAAGGCATTCAACCCACAACTGCTGTAATGGAGCGGCTCAGTGGCTACCAGTAGAATATATTGTGGTTGTGGTTAAACTCTCAGGTGTGAGTATGTTTCAACAACTCATCCAGGTAGTTACTGTGAGAATTAATGTGTTCTCAACTTGTCTGGGTAAGAAAAGGTTAAAAAAATATTTTTTGTCTCAGCTGATCTACATATAACCTTCTTCGAACCATTTAACATGAAGTGTCTTTTACACTCTACCTTAAAGCCATAATTCACAGTTGGCAAAAGCACCCTGGCCATTTCAAGTATTTTCCTATAGGAACTTATGCATTTAAATGACAGCAAGTTGTTAACAAAGTCCATTTACTGCATGAGCACTTCTGGTCACATTTTTTTCCCTTCACAGTGAAACACATTCATTTTTCAAAGACCTTGTTTCATCAATTTGGAAATGTAGCTTTACATGTGTAGGCTGTAAAGAGATTCAAGTAATAAATGTCAATTTCTCTTTTTTTCTTTTTATAAACTGCAGGTTAAACCTGTCAAATAATGGCTCCCCTTCTAGCCAGATTTATGGCAACATTGAGTGAATTTCATTCCATTATGGCATTGCCTCCCCTGGAATAAGGAAACCTAAATCTTCTGGCTAACATTGTGGGATGATGTTGCACAGTTTGTTTCCTGGAGCCTTTAACGTCTCACTGATTTGTCGTACAGGTGTGTTGTTTGATTAACTGTAAATATGAACATTCAATTTCAATTTCAATTTTACAGTATGTGCAGTTTGAACAAGTTACTCCCGCTTTGATGAGTAATTCCAACTAAATTCCAAGGAAATTGTTTTTCTGTTCTCTGAGGATTGCTCATTCATGCATGCACACATTAATGCTTTCCAGAATATGTAAATATTGCATTTGTCATTTATATTGGTACAGTGGGCTGCGCCAAAACATTGAGTCAGAGGTTATGCCAGCTTTTAACTTGTTATGTAATGGGAATTTCACGAAACCTCATAGCAGCATTTGACAACTAAAAGTCTATAATAAAAATGTAATTCTAATAATTCTAATAAATGGATACCTTGACATTTTGAATACTGGTCAAGCAAAATAGATGTTGTCACCATTGTTAGCATATGTCATTGAAATGAATGTCACTTAATCAGAGCATTCTTATGGTCCTATAAAGAGCTATGTGGTTTTGAATGTAGAAGATTATTTATTATTATGTATATGTATTTGCATTTTATGTATTTAACTGGCACCTTTTATCCATAGTGTTAATAGGTACCTTCCAACATTGAATAACACCTCTAGCCTGCCTGTGGAGATAAAACAATTTCAACTGGATCAAGTTCAGCAGTTAAATTTGAACATAAAACCGCTCCATTGTTGGACACAATCAAGTGAAATTTAGGATAGTATCTACTGAAGCACTATAAGTTGGCCTGCAGCTAGTTGTTACCCCAAGTTTTTTTTTTTGATCAGGGTCTTTTTATTGTAATTTTTCACATTTCACATTTTTCATATATCATAGATCCAAACAGGTCCAACAGAAAAAGAAAAAGAAACTTAATCGAATCCCCCACCCACCACCCCCCAAATACCAGACAAACACATATAAACTTGTTACCCCAAGTTTGAATGAGAATAATACTAACAAGACATTTTTCTTTCCACACTGAGTAAAGTGGGATAGTAGCAGGACATCTCTGCTACAAAGCTGGCTGGTGAATAGAAAGCCAATGAGTCTGGCTAATCATCCCTCTGTGTGAACATAAACTACTCTATAAGCTACTGTATCTCACTCTGATGCAGTGTTTCCTAATTTAGCTGGACCATAAATGCAGCCATTTGACTCATAACTTTCTGTCCATAAATGGTACTGGATCCTCTTTTTATTTAGTTTCCATAAGATAGCCTACCTCCTCCCTATTGTCAATGAGACACAGGGCAACATTTTCAGGCTCTTGGGCAATGCCCTGTGCCATAAAACAAGGGCAAGAAAAGAATACAAAACACTTGCTATATCATTGTTGATATTATATATTGTTGTTCTTGTTCATTATAGTGTTACTTTAATTCTCACATTTCTTTAAACAGTGGTAGTAAACTTCTAGCTGCTGTGGATCAGAAGCACTGTATCCATATACTCATATAGAGTGAACTTTTTTCTCTGGGAATACTTGCCACAGTAACCATCTAGCCCACCTGCTGTACTGGAATAACAGTGGAACCTGTCTTGGTGCTACATTAAAGGGGCATTAAGTAATCTATCACTTGTATCAACTTCTGTTGGCCTTTTAAAAAAGTCACATTTTCATAGAGGAGTAACCATCTCCACTTCCTGCTTCCTTCCTTGAGGAAAGCAAAACTCCTTCCCCCATCCTCACTATGTTCTACAGAGGCACCATCGATAGCATTACTGTCTGGTTTGGAAATTGCAACGCCTTGGACTGCAGAATCCTGCAGAGGATAGTGAAAACAGCAGAAAAAATCATAACCCTAACCTTAACCCAAAAATAGTTCTATATATCACCAGAAATGTGTTAAAAACTGGTTCTATGAAGCACCAAAAAAGATTACCTTGTGATTACTGCTGAAGAACCTTTGAAGAGCCTTCAACGTTTACAGTTCACCAAATGATCCACGCTAGAGGAGGTTCTCATCTGGTTTGGTATGGGGGGTGTAGTGATCGCGTTGCCTTGATGGCTGATTACACACCATGTTTAGCTAATTACAGCCATATGTGTCACACTGACCAATCAAGGGGTCGTTTTTGACTAATTACTATAATCATGACTCTAGCTATCTTTCTGTCTTCATGCTCTCTCCCTCCCTTCCCTCTCTCTCTATCGCTATGTGTGTATGTGTATGTTGGTGTATGTGTGTTTGTGAGCAGAGATCAAGGAACACCATATGAACACCAGAGTAATGAAAGCCCTGTTGAGGGCTAATGATACAGATAAGAGATTGTCTTGTTAAACAGACATCGACTCAGTAGGGTCTCAACATTTCTCTTATAGTCCTTGTTTGCCTCAGTACAAGTGAAATCACTGAGTTTAAATGTGTACAGTATTCTGGACAATAGTTATATCCTTAGTCAGACACTTGCTATTATATGACATTCTATTGTTTGGTGAATAGCTAGACATACCAGTACACAATACCCTGTTGTTAGTAGTTTATCATTGTACATGGGTGGATGGATGGATGGATGGATGGATGGATGGATGGATGATGGATGAGCTTTTAGGTGATGTAATGCACCATCTGGTGACCATGTTGGAGGTCCTTAGCTCTTGACAACAAAAACTGAAAAGGGCTGGTTGCATTTCTAAACTTATGACATGCCATTTCAGCAGATTGTGTAGACATGGTTAATTACCTCTGCTGATGAAGTTGGAAGGAGGTTATGTTTTCACCGTTGTCTGTTTACCTGTTTGTCAGCAAGATATCTAAAAAAGTTACTGTAGCTGTGTGTATCAAATCCACTGATTCAAAATGTTTGGTCCATACTTATAACGTTACTGAATGGGCCTACAGCCACACCCATCTTTTCAGGTCAAAGAAGGATGTTTTAAGCCATATATATAGTGCAAAAGGGGGTGCAAGTCACCATTAGCAATATGATCCTAATGTTTAGTACAATCAGTGTAGATATAAGGCTTGTCTGAATTACTGAATGGATGTCAGAATAAGCTAACCCTACAAGGCAGTCAGTCCAGTAATAAATGGAAACAACAGGGACAGTGAAAGCAGCTTGATAAATGTGGTGTGTTGGCCTCTGCAGAAACACCAACAGTCCAATGGATCCCATGTCTGTTGTTCCAGAAATACCTCCACATATTGATCAAGGCTTGGGTTTCTCTGCTGAGTTGGTTACCCACTCTTTGTCATTCTCTCTTCCTCTCCCTTCCAAGTTAGACAATGTATAGGAGGAGGAAGATTTAGTAGGAGTAGTGCCAGGTGTGCTTAGCATGAACTTGATCATATGTTTCAGTTTTGATACTGTGGGTGATGTTTTTATATGATAAGAGGACCAACCACCCCACTATTCAAGGCGTAATAGACCAGAAATAGGCCAAATTGTACAGATTTGCATAAAAGCACCAAAATTGATATACATGTACAGTCCAATTCTCTGAGCTTTTTCAAAAATTTTACAGAAATGGTACCATTTGGCCATCTTTCTTGTCACCATTCCCAGGAAATGGGTTTTCCTCCATGTCTGTATGTCCATATTCATGATTTTGTAATGAGATGTTTGATTAGCAGGTGTCCACATACTTTTGGCCATGTACTGTATGTTTAGATGGCCAAGGAATACAGTCATGCTAAGGAAAACACCATAAACTGTTCAGATCAATGTGCAATGGAGAATTTAACGTTACTGTGTCCAAAAAAATACAATGAAATTGAACTGACAACATTGCCATCTTCCCATATGCCATTGATAGCAAAATCAAAGGAAGACAGATGGGCAAGCAGACAGACAGGCTGCATTAATTAATTAGAGTCATAAAATAGTTCCTTATTACATGGACTTAGTGGTAGTAGCATACTTAAATAAAATATGCTCCCAGATAGATCTAAATGATGGATTCTTTTGGTTAGGCTCTCCACTGTTGAATAACATGCTGGCCAAATCACCTGTCTGAGTGTCACCCACTAAACCAGTGCTCATATCCACACAACAGCTCAAAAGGCTAAACATGACTGACTGAAAAGGCTTGTGTATAGTCCAAAAGGTCCAACAGGACCTTATTATTCTTTGTTTAAATTTTTGTCCTGACAATGATTTTATGTTCATAAAACATAAAAATCATTGTCAGGACAAAATAAGAGTTTATGTAAAACTGCAGCCGTCTTATCAGCCTAAATCAGGAAGTGGGATAGCAGTGCAATAGCTGAGAGCATCCCACTATTTGCCCAAATTGAAAAAAAAAAAATTCTGGTGTCAGTATGGTCACTGGTGGGAAATCTCCACCAGCCATTTGGGGCCATTAACATGGACATTTTCAGAGTGCAGCTTTAAGAAAGGATAACACCCTCTTTACTAACACATTTTCAGGTGCAGGACTGCCCATTTTTGTCTTATGCACTGTCCTGGCATGGTGCTAGCCTAGTGGTTTTCTAGTGGTAGGCTGTGACCAGAGCTTTTTCCGCTATCTGCTTAATGAGAGCTTTGGCAGTGCTCTCCATAAAGGACTTTTCATCACCCTGTCAGCAGAACTGCTCAATCGACTGTGTGTGTGTGTGTGTGTGTGTGTGTGTGTGTGTGTGTGTGTGTGTGTGTGTGTGTGTGTGTGTGTGACATGAAACGTAGGGCAAACGTAAGAATTTATGCTGATGCAACAGAGAAATGCCATCATGACGTGTTTGGCTCACCATCAGCCCTATAGCACCTGATAATGTAATAACTATCAGATGATGTAATAACTTGTTAAAAAGTAATAAAATGTCCTTCTAATGTCTTCTAATAAAACTTATTGTACTGAATTCCCAGATAATGTAACAACATTTTCAGATAATTAGAAATAGGGTAACACTGAATTGTTGGTTATAACACATTATATGTCATCATGCGTCATCAGCACTGCATTGCAAAATCTCGTAATACACTATAATGCATCATGAAGCTGGCATGAGCATGTTATGAGTTATAAGTAATATATTTACCACTGGGGCCTATTTATAGATTTTTTAGAACATATCATAAGCACATTAGAATTACTTCAAAGTGACATGTCCCCCAGCAAATTGCACTCTGTTAGTTAACATGATGGCATCCATATTAATTATTTTTTTTAATATGGATTGTAATCTTAATTGTAAGATAATATTGTGATGCCAATAAAGTTTTAAAAAAAAAAACATGTTAGAGCCCACTGTCTGTTGTCACCTTAAGTTGGCCTAAAGCTGTCACACTAACCACTATTAATAGCATTACATTATACATACGCCTTTTTTTTGTGTCTATTTTTGTATCTGTGTGTTTTATTAGGTGTGTTTCAGTGTTGGTGATATTCAGTTGCTGTGTAGGGTAATGGTGTTAAACTCCTACTCAAAGGATGCGGAGTGTGGAGCAAAGGAAAAAAGGCAACAGCAGTCCAAATGTTTGATTCAGAGCTCTGGGTTTTTGCTTTATTGTCATTCAAAACTATGTACGCTGTACACAGGTGAGTTTAGCCAAAAACACACACAAAAAAGGTGACAGAGAACTTACAGACAGCATTTCCCCCAGCCCACAGCCAGTCACACCCTGAAGAAATCAAAGCACTGGTCAGTATCATCCCCCCTTAGCAGCAGGGGTGCTACTAAAAGTAGAAATGGCTATCTACCATTTTGACATATAAGCCAGTCGTTAAGTCTTTACATTTATACAAGATGATACTCGCAATAAGCTATATATAGAACTGCAGGGCTGTCAGGATAAGAAAAATAAATATACACATATCCAAAACCCATTGCTCCCCCCCCTCTCATCCACACACTTGTCATTTGCATTAATCGACTAAACTGGATCCTGGTTTAGCAGATGAATACATAACTTAAGAAATCACTAGAATATAACTAAGGATGAATTGTGAGTGAGTGTAGGGGGCTGTTCACCTGATTACTGGGGGAGTGCATATAGCTCCCTCACATGCTGCCAACAGTGTGTCCATTGCCACCACAATAGATCATTTCATTTTCAATAGATCAATCTGCTTAAACCTGCAATAAGCGATTTCAGACCCTGTAACCAATCCTGAAATGAACGTGTGGTACGTGGAGATTTCCGTGAGACGTAATGATACAAACAAATAACCAGACACGCGGACCAGCTGTGTTGTTTTCACCTCTTTCCTAAAGCTTGTTGTCAAATTTGGCCCGAGTCGTAGCTCCTCCCCACCCATTCCGTAAGCTTTTCCTTTTTTTAAAAACTAGCTCGTCTCCTCCCTCGCTGTTTGAAAGCGGTACTCACCCCCTCACCATCCCTGAAAAAAATTCTGGTAATGGCGGAATCCATGAAGTGAGCGAGTAAACTTGTTCAACTAGTAAACTTGCTACCTACCTCTTCACTTGTCATTGTGGGACATGTAACCTTCAGCGGGAGGAAAATCTGGCAAAGCGAGTCTGGTAACCTGCGACATTCCCCTAAGCACTGTGCATTGCAAAAAGGGTTACAAACTATCAAATCAACACAAATGAACAAACAAATGAACAACGCACAGAGCCCAGCTCTTATTGAGGTGCTCCTGAGCACCTAATAACCAGGCTAGAAAAAGAGAGAGATGTGAAAAAGATGGTGGTGGTGTGGGTGTAGATCTATTTAGTGAACCAGCTCCTTTAGCCCCAGCTTCTAGTCCAAACCACTCCAAGTTGACTCATGTAGCTGTGTGTATCAAAGCCACTGATTCAAAATGTTTGGTCCATAATCCTGCTGCATTTCCTGGCTAGTTGTCTTGTAATTATATTCCAGCTGATCTTTTAAATATCAAATCTAGCTGTCCCTACCTCCACCTCAGACTCTTCTCATTTAGTAATACACAAATTCATCTTTTTCCTTGGATTTTCTGTTGATGAAGTTTGAGTTTCTGTAGGTAGTGCTCTTTTCTCTGTCTGTTCACTGGTCATGACCACAAACATAAAATGCATCACTTCCTGTGCACCAGAGGATTTTCCCCAGGAAAGACCTACCAAACACGGGCTGTTTAGAACAGCAAATGGAAAAACCTTTATAAACTGGGCACAGATTGAAACTTTATTGTGTTATATCAGTCAGATAGAGAGGAACAAAATGGACATTTATTTATATGAAAATGGTAAGGATTATTACTTGAATTGAAATGGAATCTAAAAACCAATTATTAGACATCATATTATAACATTATGAAGGTTTGAAAGTTTGGTGAATTTGGTGGTTAGTGGGAGACCTTATTTTAATCAACCTAATTGTCTATAATAATTTCAATATGAAACTAATAATAATAATCTACTATATTCAACTTTAATGGTACATATGTGATGTTTGGGGCTGAGGGAGCTGGCTTTCTGTAGGGCTAGATGGGATACACGCTTTATTATCATATTTTCGGTAACGCTTTATTTTCTGGATCCGCAATTTCCAAATAATTTCCTAGAAAGGAACTGTTAATTTCTTAGGAATTTTCCTGGAAAGAATCATCAAATTATGTACTAAATATAGGGAAAATAGAAAAATAATTCAATGGTAGTTCAACTCTTTCTTTTTATATATATAATTAGTACCTCCAATGTCTTGTGTTGTTGCCAAGAGAAAACCATGAAATTATGTAGTAGTTATAGAAAATTTGAAATTAGAGGAAGGAATTCAACAAATAACTATATTTTATCATTATATGAATAATGACTTGGGTTACCAGATTGACCTCTGCCTATTATTTTTCCAATAAATAGTTTATAGTTTTGCAGTTCTTTCCAGGAAACTATTTTAGAAATTGTGGTCCTGGAAAATAAAGTGTTTGAGACAGTTTCTTTAGAGATCCACACATGGCAAATTAAAAGGCCATAAAATTACTCCATACAGCTCATGCAGCATAATCCAAGTGATTGCATTGTGGGTCCAAAAGTCCAGTATTTACCTCATTATCTCCTAGATTTGCCATAGTTGTTCTGCACCGCAATAGCCATCACTACAGTACCAAGTAGATGCTGCCTTCAAGTGCTGTTGGAAATACTGGAATTATGGGTAGAGCGAGCTTGTACAACTCAATAAAGTGGTAAATACATTCAGTCAATATTTTGTTTTTGTTCCATGATGTTGACCTCCAATTACTTGATTTTTTTTCACTTGTTCTCTAAAGCAAGACATTTGGTCCCCCAGTGGCTCAACCGGTAGAGCGCATACAATTAAGGCTAAGTCCTAATCGCAGCGGCATCGGTTTGAATCTGGCCCTTGCCCTTTGCTCTGTGTCATCCCCCCATCTCTCTGCCCTCACTTTTCAAATCAAATAAAGCCACAAAAAATTATTTAAAGTGAGGCATTATGGCAAATGTGCCTTAGCTGTTTTGAAAAGTAATTCTGAGACAGGAGTAAGATAAAATAAGATATACCTTAATGTCCCCGTAGGGAAATTTGTTTTGGACTCCGTCCTGCAGTTTCACAGAAGATAAAATCATACATACTACATAGTAAAAGACATCAACATCTTAACAACACATGGCTTCCGTACACATACACAGTTTGCACATACACATATTCAGCAGTTTATACACATATACACATACACACCTGCTGACAATGGCGACATATTGCACAACCCTCATGGCCAACATCTACATTACATGTTAGTGTTGAGAAGCTTAATGGACATAGGCAGGAATGAGCGTTTATAACGGTAAGTAACTCTGCACAGCAATGTCTGTCTTGAGTAATAAAACAAAGTTAACTCTACTAAAGCTGTATGTAGTCTTTTACCCCTGAAAATGTATGCAGCAGGAATTGATAAGGGAATTGATAAGAATCGAAAATGGCACTGGAATTGATAAAATCATAACGCCGCCCAACCCTATTATACAGTACATGGTACATAAGACAAAATTACCCATTCCTGCATTGCAACAGTTAAAATTGGTAGATAAGTCTGCATAAGTAACTGCATTGTATTAGTATTTTTGTAAAGCTATTTTGGCAGCCTATTTACTTTATTATGAGTATATCCATTATGTAGAACAAAGAAGAAAATCAGAGAGTGCTACCAAAATGGTGCAAAGTGCTAGCCTGATATTCAGACTGAATGGTCACTTCGTTCCCACCCCATTATTCAGCCTGAGATTGTCTCCTTTTTAGCCATTTTCTGTGTGTGTGTGTGTGTGGGGGGGGACATATCCAGCCGCTTTGACGTTTTTTTCAGTGACCCTTTAATAACATGTTCTCAGGTATCCATGTACCCACCACTGAACACAATTTCTGCCTTTGTGTTCTTGCACCCATGATTTAGCAAGTACTACTCTAGTACACTGGGTCCTCACTCCCACCCTTAGAGAACATGGTAGTCCTGCATAGAAGTGTGTGTGTGGAGGGATCATACGTTCATCACGGCTCGAGTCCATCTTTCTTTGTGGTGGGCCATTTTGGGTCAAATTCGAGGGTCGTTTTTTTTTTTATCGCAGTCTGCTACTGAACCCACCCTACCCCGACCGTGCCTTGCTGTGATGGTATTCAGCCCAGCACCGACAGACTCAGAAACAATTTCTACCCTTCACCATAAGGATGCTGAACAGGCCTCACAGAAAAACACCTCAGTGAACTTAACTGAGCATTACCCCCTACCAGCAACACCATTTCAATCTGACACACCTGTCACTTTAAACTTTACTGTTTACCAGTCACTCTAGTAACTGTGACTCTGTTAAAGTTGCAAAACTTGAAATCCATGCACCAATCACTTTATACCTAGATCCTGTACTTCCAAGCATCTCGTCATCCCTGCTGAATTATAACTAAATGCTGTGATCCTGCTAATGCTGGAATAATTTATTTACTATGCATCAGTCACTTATACTACTACTGTTAATATTGCATTGCGCTGTTGGCACTGCTTTTTATCTTGTTTGCAATAAGTTGTGACTATGATGTTTTTTGTTTAACTATGCACTTGTCACGTTGAACTGAATTGCACTGAATTGACATTAACTGTGCAGATGGGTGGTTGATGTAGGCTTGAATGGAATGCACTGTCATATACTGTATATTGACTTTCCTCAGCTTTTATTCATTTGGAGTACTGTTTCAGTGTAATGGAATGCTTCATACTGGATTGCCTTGATTTCTTTATCAGTGACACACCATGCTACTTCCTAACTCTTTTCTTTTGCTATCTATCAGCTATTTCTTTAAGGTGAAGCTCCCATTACTTTTCTCTCCACCATGTAGCTAAAGCAGCTTGTGCGTTCCTGGTACTGATTTAAATCTGGCCTGGGTGCCAAGGTCATAGCATTTGGCAGCCATTAAGCCATTAAGACGTTGCAGGGTGGACACTGTGTAACTTTCAGACACCTGCCCTCTCCTTTCCTATGTCCTTTCTCTTTTTTGCTCTCTGTCTCTCTTTTCTCTCTCCCTCTTTCTCTCCCTCTTCACACTTATTCTCTCTCTCTTTCACTCTGTCTCAATTTTCCTTTTTCAGCTTTTCCTATGCAGGCAGGTGGCAGCTCTTCTTTGTCTAAAACTTGCATAGTATACAAAGTCATGAAACCCGGATGGGGGTTGTTAACCAGTGGAAATGCTGTAATGCTTGGTGACCTTTGACACGACCCCGGCAGGCCAGACGGTTCTTTATCTTGAAGTGGCCGAGACAATCCTTCCATCACGTGATGGATCCAGCATGGCAGCTCAGGCACAGGGCTGCTGTTAGAAGGTGGAAAGAGGTTTTACATGGACAGGGGAAGCTCATACTGTACAGAAAAAAATAGATTTATGCTAAATTTACATCAGTTGTTGCAGCAGCATAAGTAATGGGATTCAGCAAGGAAAACAGGATCAAATATAAGCACACAAATAATATAAAATGGACATTAAAGCAGTAGAAATAAAAATAATGAAACAATAAAAGCAATCAAATAGAATATAAACAATTGTAGGGTTATGTAAGAATAGGCTGCTGACAATTTCAACACGTTAGGTAGACTGTAAATAGGAATTACAGGAAAGAAATGGAGTATTTACATGTATGGATCTACAAATAGATGATACTTACAGTCTTGATTTCCTTTATGGAAAGCATTATATTATATGGGTGTACATAATGTTTATAGTAACTAAGGAGACATCAAGCAGCAGCAAAGAGTATGCTCTTTCCAATAGAAACAAATTCATTGGACTATTGGAGGGTAACGCATTTTCCAGGTCCGCAATTTCCTAATAATTTTCCTAGAAAGGAACTGTTAATTTCTAATTATAGAGAAAATAGAGAAAGAGTTCAGTGGTAGTCGGTAGTTGGTAAGTTCCTCCAATTTCTTCTGTTGTTTCCAAGACAGAACCATGAAATTATGTAGTAGTTATATAGAAAATTTGAAATTAACTAAAATGATTAAGGATTCAACAAATAACTATATTATATAATTATATGAATAATGACTTGGGTTACCAAATTGACCTCTACCTATTATTTTTCTTTTTATAGTTTTGCAGTTCTTTCCAGGAAATTCTTTTAGAGATTGCTACTATCTCATCGACTCCACCAGACTGTTTACATTTTCTGTATAACTACTACATCATTTCATGGTTCTTTCCAGGAAACTTCCTGAGAAATTAACAGTTCCTTTCATGGAAATTATTAGGAAATCGTGGAACAGGAAAATAAAGCGTTAGGAGATTAACACTGGGAACTAACGCTAGCAGTTAAATAATAAAGTGACTGTAGATGTCGATGATGGTCATGAAATAGTTGGACTGCCTGGACGTAAACTAACTAGTTTATTTTATTTGACCTGTATTTACCCAGATTGGTCATACTGAGATGAAGGATCTCTTTTATAAAGTAGCTGTAGATAAAGTAAGATGTATATAAAGTAAGAAAGCAGCAGCACATTTAGTTCTAGAAAGAAAGAAAAAACATTGTACTACACGTAATAGTCAATTCTCGATAAGATATAGAGGATCATAACTGTGGAATAATTTCATGCACATTGTTAATGAAGATACATCTTTCAACAATAAAACATGTAGAAAATATAGAATAGAATAGAGTAATATAAAAATACAGGCTTATGACCTGTCTGATGAAACCAAAGTGCTTAAATGGGCATTAATAAGTAATCTGTGACTTTTATTGACCTCTATCAGCAAGGAATTACAACAACATCAACAGGACTCTGGCGCAGTCTGTAATGGATACAAATAATAAAGTCACTATCACATAGTGAACGCATTTTCACATAGATTAAGCTAGCAGAGATCCAACAGAAAGGTCCATAAAAGGTAACGTATCACCATGTAAATCACAGGAATTTATACCAGAACTCATACTGCTTTGTCATTTGCTTTTCTGTAGAATGAGGCTTTATGGTCTTAAATGCTGCTGAAATCCTAAACTAGTTTTTACATTTTTTCACTGCAGCTTCAAAACTGGTCCACACCGCCTTAACAAATAAAGAAATCCATACTAAATCCAAAGATGCTACGCAAAATAGTCAGTGTTGGTGTCGGACAGAGGTAGAGGTAATAATTTTACACCCCTTTTCACTTTCCCATTAGTCTGACAGGGTGGGAGAACCGGAATTAATTATGGCCAGAAAATTGTATGAGTATGAGGAGGAGTTTCTGTTCCAAAACAGAGTATGGGCCTGAAAGTGAGTTTTGAAAACCAGAAGTCTCAGCACCTGACCAAGTAATTGTTGAATCATTGGTAATGACCCACAACCCTATCAACCACCCACAAATATATCATGTGTTTTTGTTTGTTTGTTTATCACGTATGTTTGTGTTTGGGGCAGTACAAATCTATTGCACCTTTAAACAAGGTATGTACTGTGCACACTGCTGCTGACATTATAATGCTTCATGAGAGCTGTGCAGTGGGTATGGCATTAAGTCTTGAGTAGCATGCAGACGGCTCATTATTGTGTCTTACAAGCAGCTAAGCTGCAGTTTAACAGTGCTTAAAGTTATGGTGAGGACTATCAGGGTTAACTGAGGTAGCTCTTTCTCTTCCTCCTAAATGTATTAGAGAGTTAATGCTCTATCTTTGACAAATTGTTTGAAATGAACTGAATTGAATTGAATTGAAGGTGAACTACCACAGCCCTATCTTTCACTTAATACAATACTTAAAAATTAAGTAACTGACCAAATACTATGACAAAGAATATCACCATATCACCATCACCACCTTTTAATTCTAAAAAAGTAGGTAAAACAATCACAGCTAAATTGCCATGACTACTAAATTTATCACACAATCAGCTAACATATTAAAGTGACGGTAATGATGAATGTTAAGTCATGCTAGATTGTTCCAACACACATCTAGATTAAACCAGTATGGGGCCATCATTTATAACAAGCATTCACACCTAAAGCAGTACTTGAACTCCTGGTGGTGTATTTAGTTTGCCCTTGCATATGTTAATGCATGTTTGTATCTATGCATACAGTATGTGTTTTTGGTGTGTGTGTGCGTGTGTGTGTGTGTGTGTGTATGTGCGCGCGCGCATTTGCAAGCCTGTTTTAATGCACAGTGACAGTTGTTGACGAACCATTTTCTGCTGATGACTTGTTGGTTTAACAACTGCAAACAATTATATTCAATTATTACAGATTAGAAAGACCTACTAGTACTACAAGATTGTATTAAAAGCCAAAGAGGGTCTGAGGCCCTCTGTGATAGCAAAAGTTAAAATCCTTTATATCACACTGGCAAAAAAAAGTGAAAACTGAAAAGTTAAAACTGAAAGCAACATTTCAGGTCCAATGAGCCTTTGTCATCTGGTGCATCCTGGTGGTGTACTGATCTGCATGCCATGTTGGAGTGGCGTCCTGGGCTCAGGTCCAGACCAGGACCTTTTTCTTCAACTGCTGGCTGTGTGGTGCCAACATTTTCTACTGCTTCAGGCTGTTTTCTGTTCCAAACCATTCCATTTCCCCCCCAGAACACACTGGAAAGAATCCCCATGTCATAAATTCCCATAAATCATGATGGCCTGACTATTTGCCAACTTAATGAATAAAATGTGAACAGAAATGTGAAAGGGGCCATTTTTTCCTACAGTAGTGGTACTTTTCACAGCAAGGTTCATTCAGAAAACAGAATCAGGGACATACAGTCAAATTCAACATCTCTTCCTACAACAACTGATCATACTGTGAGGGAACTCCTGTTGTCCAAGCCTAGTGTAGGAGGTAAAGCATGTGCAGTCTGAGTCCTCTCACAGCAGCCCTTGGTAGGACATTTCGGGATAATTGTAATAGGATTGTGTTACTATCTATAGGAAGGATAGAGAGAGGTTAGAAGTGGTTACTCATTCTTTCCTCCCCCAACAGGAAGAATCAAGCAATAATCGGATACTTTCAACACCACCCTGTGGAACACTTTATATTGAAAGAAAAAAACCCTGTCAGGAAAGGGTGCTCTCTTTAGAAAGGCTGACAGTGCATAATCAGAAATGCTTTTTCTATATATAGAAAGACCATGGTGGTGCCTCCTCTATGTGTGTTGGTAAATCAGACACTTCCATTAGAGCAGAGAGCAATATTCATATATAATATATATTCAGCGATTTCTGAATAGTGAAAACAGATGGTACAAAAGGAACTATTGACAGTTTCATCATCAAGATAATAATCCCTCCTGCAAGCATGTAGTTAGGTTCAAAATGTATGAACCCTTTGTGACATTCAGTGACAAAAATGCAATTATTTAGATTTTTTGTGTTTGGGATCTACACAAAATATTATTCTATCAAAATAAAAATCTACAGCACACAAATGGATACACAACCATGTAGAATTCTGGACTGAATGGTGTCAGAGGCAAATATGAATTCTGAGGGGGCTGAAAATGTTCCAATATCATCAAAGGGGGGACAGAAAACGTTTGGGACCCACTTATTAAATAATGCTCTATAATTGTATGTAACCTTGATATTTCCTTCTTTTTTCTCTCTCTCTTAAGAAAAGCCTAACTAGGGACAGGAGTTGGAAACTAGCAATAGCTATAATCTCTGTATGCAGAACATCAGTTCATCAACTTGTTTGTAAGCAGTTGAAGTGGCACCATGTTAATTTGCATTGTCCATATCAAATAAACTATATAAATAAAATAAAATAAAATCAGGCAAGGTCCTAGCACCAAAGCAGCTGTTGCATCATTACGTACAGCCTATATACTGTATATAGTCTGTATATTGTGAGTCATAGTAGCCTAGTGATTGATAACACATGAGTAGGTCTAATTTATGATCTGATGTGCATTTATCTTTTTCCCACATTACTGTATTGTACTGTGTGACAACGTTTTCACATTAGAAAAAAAGGATGCTAGCACACATATCTATAAATGCAACTCTACTGAGACCAAATAGGCTACTGTGGTGTACTGAAAAGGCACACCACATTTTCACGGCATGTTCTTTTTGGAAATACCAATTACTGTGTGGAAAGTGCAGTATTCATTATTTTTGTGTGCACGCATCATTTATATTTATCTGGTCCCTGGTCTCCTGAAATTTTGTGAAATAAGCACGATATTTTAAAATGCAAATAATGTACTCTGTACTTGAAAATGAGGGAAATGCATTTCCTCACCAGGAAAGAATTAGGGAGGAGACACAACTAGAAATAAGTAGTCTGATATTTAAATAGCGGGTTGGAGAGTAAGGGTGTAGAGGTCAGGGGGGCAGATACATTTACCACAACTCCCACGACCCGGGATCAATTTATAGATTGTGAAGTTTTCATTTTCTTTCTTATTTAACCATGACCAAAATCTTAAACTAACCTTAGTTAGTTTAAGATTAACCTAGATCAACAGTTATGAGATGGGCCCATGGAGGTATGGGGAAGGTCAGGCATTTTCTAATTTCGTCTGGGGGAGGGTTAGGCTTTTAAAAAATACAGTCATGGGGAGGGCTGTGCATTTTATATTTTACTTATTTTGAAAATATGTGCTTCAGAAATTAATGTTTAAATGTTCATTGTGCTTTTTTCGGTTTTCTCCCCGTGGTCTACACCTACACATCTAGCTGGTATGTAGGGCTTCATCCTGACCAGTGACTTGCTAGCTGTTCTGTAAACAAAGGAGAGTGAAGTTGGTGGCGCAAAATGTGGGAAGAAAAATAGTGTAAGAGTGTCCAAGTTAAGAGTATCTTTACAACCTCTATCAAAGAGACACTGGAAAAATGCAAATATGCATTGGAGTTGGCACAGGAGGGTCCATTCCACTGAAAAATCACAGTTTAAACCTTGTTTTGGAGGAAACTGTTTTACCAGGGTTTCAGAATGAAACCCAACTATGTGGATTTCTGGGGCCAGATGTGATAATGGTGCATACACACAAAAATAAAGAATGCACCACTTTCCTCACAGAAATTGGAATTTGAGAAAAAGAATGTGCCGAAAGATGCACGCAAGCTGTAAACCATGCAGTCAGCTGAGCTGAGTGTGACATAGTAATGTGGGATAATATCAAAGAGGCAATTTGGGAGACAGTTTATGTGGAGATTTAATCTTTTCAGCACACCTAGTACATAGTAGACTAATTAAGTCTCAGTAGAGTTTCATTAAGATGTGTGACATTATAGATGCTCTACAATCATGACTTTTATTGTAGTATTTAAAAAAGGGTAAAGCAATTACAACACAAGTAATATGAATAACCAACATAAAAATTCAACAGTGAACAGCAATTATTATTATCCACTGTAGGTGCACATACATTCATATATCATTTATTGTAATTATTATTATTTTATTTTAGAGATCCACTCGATAAGCCCTCTTGGGCTTTTTTGGTCTTTCTTGCACTTCTTGTATATAATTACTTTACTTTATATATTTGTAATAAATAAATACATTCTAGTTCAAGTAAATAGGTTTACATATTGTCACTATATCATACAGTAATGTGGGAATAAGGCACATATTGGATCATAAATTAGACATACTCGTGTGATCTATCAATAGGCTATTATGGCTCATAATATATAGCGGTGCACAATGGCTGTGTGTTATGATGGCTGCTTTAGAGCTGTTACCAATGTAACACTAAGGATAAAACAAGCCTGATTTTTTGACCCATGATTGCCGTTTATGATTGCTGTTTGTGTCCAGACCAGGCAGGGGGATCAGGCACCCAGTGAGTTCAGAACTCGTACATTGTGCGATTGATTCAATGGTGAATGAGTATGACCGAAAAATTACCACTGCCTTGCTCTGTGCCTAACTCCAACCAACTTGTATTGAGATCACTATGTGAACTTACTGTTTTGGGGTTTTGAATTCAATTTTTACAACAAATCGTTGTTATCACAACAAAGAAGGCACAAAGTCTTGGCACTGCACTCCTACACTGTCAATTCTCTGTTTTTAATATTTTAAAGTCTGGTTGCATACACATCAAAAAGAGCTTGTGGGTTAGTGAGCATTAAAATGTGGTAGGTGTAGGCGTATTTGTTCCTTGTATAGATATAAATCTCTCAGTGTACAGTTCTGCTGTCTTCTGTCTTTAAAGGATACGCTGGTGTTTTTTAATAATCACTAACTGTTACCATGAAAAGTCAGGCTGTTGTAGTTATTACCAAATCAAATTCAAATGGGAAAAAATTCTTCATTACGCCGGGGACTATTTTCGGACTATTTTAAAGTTGAATATGCTGCCCAGAGCAGTGGCATGGCTCTGTGACGTGTTTTTAATCGTTTTTTTAATACAATGGAGTTCTATGGCTACTGAAACATGGCTTCATTGGGCATCGGCTACATGGGCGAGACTTGTTGGCAAAACAAAATCATTGCTGATTTTGTTATTTTCATAGAATTTGTTGACGGTAAGAAATGCATTAAAAAACACCAGCCTTATCCTTTAAGTTTTGCAGGGAGAGGGTTTTCCGTTTTTTTCAGTGTCCAAGGAGGTCCATGTGATATATTTTTGTGCTGGAGGGAGGGTTGACTATTTTAGTGTTGAAGGGGTCAGAAAATCTCCATATGCCCCTCATCATAAATATTGAACAGTCCCTAACCTTAACCAAAGTTTTAGTTGCCTTGCCCTAAACCCAAGTTTAACACTAACCAGTGTTATTTTAGTTGCCTAAACTTTGTGCCTAAACTGTTAGCTGACCTGTTCATGAGACACGTGAAAATGGCGTGCCCACTTTGTGCTATTGTCACATTATCTTTTCATAGTGGAGGAACATAATTTGTTAATTTGTTTGAGTTTGTGCACATTTCGCACACTTTTATGAGACTGTGTTGGAGCAGTAGTGTAGAATAGATCAAGAAAAGGATGGAGTCAAGTAGATTAGAGTAGGAATAAAGTAGTAGAGTACAGTAGAGTAAGAATAGAGTAAGAGTAGATTAGAAAAACGGCTTAACTATACCGGTTGCGTTTCTGTTCCATCCGTTTGTGTCAGAAGAGTCGGATCAGATGCGTAGCCATTTACTTCATTGCAACCTGCTGCACTGGCTGCACACGCAGCATGTTAACAGATCTGCAGATGGAGCCGCAACTCTGGAGATATGCATGGCTTTTATTTTTAATGCCATCTGTCTGTTCCGTATTTGAGCCATATAAATATATATAAATGCTAATATTTTGCTTACTGTAGTCATTTATCACCATGTCAGTTAACAAAATAGAGGATACATAAACCATGTCACTTAAATAAATGTTGGAGTTGAGTTTATCTATGGATAGCTGCTGAGAAGCCTTGTATTTGGCAACAGTATGCCTACACTCTCAAAAAACATACATACAAAGACATAAATATGCCTATATGGTACATTAATGTTCCTCATGGTACAACTTGAGTTGTTTATGGAACAATAGGCAAAACTTCATAACTGTGGTCACTTACCCATAGGTAAAATGTAGATAGGCGCAACAATAACAAGAACAAGAACAATAACGGACCTGGTGTAGCTTAACATTCCATGCAGCAACTGGACCGCAAACAAGTTTGGATACGCAAACATTATACATGCTGTGTAGTTCAGCCATTTGAGTAGAATAGGAGTAGAGATAGAGTATAGTAGAGTAGAATAGGAGTAGAATACAGTAGAGTAGAACAGAGTAGAGTTGAGTAGACATTAGGTTAGAGTTTGGTGTAGTTTTGTGTGGTAGCAGTTGAGGTAACGTAAAGGTCAGTGTGTTGTGATAAAGAGACAGGAAGAACCAAATCACTACCAGAAGACCAGAGACAGAAAGAGCGAGAGAAAGATAGAGGCGCAGATAGAGAGCGGCAGATAGAGGCAGAGATGGAAAGATGGAACCAAAGATGGAAACAAAGACAGAGAGAGACAGATAAGAGACAGAGACAGATGGAGACAGATAGAGAAAGACAGAGACAGATACTGATAGAGTGAAAGAAAAGGAAAGACAGAAAAAAGTGAAAACTAGCACTAGTCACATTTGCCAGCTGTGAGTGTCTTGGCCAATAATGTAACAAAATCAGATCACCAATAATAGTTCTTCGCTACAACTTGACAACTAACTGTTAACTTACTGCTGCTTATACACTTAACAAGGTCTAGTATGCTAACATTACATCTTCAACAAAGGATTAAGCCCACTTACATCGAAGAAGTCCGACAAACATGCAAAACTTAAATTAAACAACCTAATGTGAAATGACAACTTCATCAGGAAACCATGGAACATGAAATGAATCTTATACTAGCTAGACCTATAAAGGTTACTACCACGGGCATTTGTGACTTCTTTGCAAGTTCTTTGCAAGGATCCAGTGGCTCAAATGTATTAAGATGAAACTAGAGCCTGGGTAGAATTATGCTTTTACGACATTAATTTTCATTACAACTTTGATTCACTAATGAAATATTTTCATCATGAAACAATCACTGAGAACACGTTAAGACATCAGTCCATTTAAAAAGCGCATGTATCATCAGCAAATTAGTATAATAAATGGTCAACCACTTACATGGAAACGCAATTCATCTGCAATGCAGCAGAAACAGCTTCTCATTCAAAATGAATAAACTTACATGGCAGAGGTTCCCATTCAACACTTCAAGATGATCAAAGGTTTAGAGAGCAAGTGAAAAGCTGGTTAGACACATTAGCTTAGCTGGTAATGTTAACTAACTCTCTAGGAGTCCAACAAATGCTGTGCGATAGCAAATAGTTGTTCGGATTCGGAACAGTTGGGCAAAGGCTAAGAACAGCGATTCAAACCACTGCTGGCTTTGCTGATTACCAATATCCATGGACATAGCCAACCAAGAACAGCAGTAGCCTCATCTGATTCATAATGAATGTTTATTTCACTGTTTAGTCCTTAGTGCCCCCCCTTGTTTGATTGATAATATGTCAGCTTCTTTTTGCATCATTGTCAATTGTTATAATCATTGAATGATTTTCACCTAGTCTAAAAATTTTACTTCCAACACAAATGCAAACAAGCTCTATCCAGGTAATATTTCTCTACCCAGGTAATATTTCTCTTTGTCTCGGATACTTTTCCAATAGTAATTTCAATTGTTTACAATTATCGAATTGCAACCTCGGGAAAAGGTCGGAATGCTGGTTTTGACAGCGGATCAGGGCAGCTCATGGTGGAGTCTGGATGCTCCTTAACACCTATGGAAGTGTGCATGCTGAAAAGATAAAATGTTCTATCAAAGTGACATATCCCTTTTAACACCAAATATTTCCTCAGCTAATATTAGATTAGTCATGTCGATGCACAGTCCAGATGTTGGCATTGGTGGCACGCTTCTTAGCTGTTTCTTTTGTTTGTTGAACTATCTGCTGACCTTGTTTTGTTTTCCATACAATGTATTATGCCAAGTCATGAAGTAAACACCACACAGACAAACACACACACAGAGCAAGGTAATTCTCATCTGATTACGTTGTTATTTTCATCTTTTGACTACACATATCATAAATTATAATATCTCTACATACATTATGTTGTAATACAGCAAAAGGCTCCCAAAAAATATTTTATTACAACAATAATTGGGCCATCTTGTTACTGGGTTTGCACAATGATTACAGCCTTTGTAGAATGATATCAAACTCTATATCAAAACAGATATATAGGTATACCAAAATCTTTTAAAAATTAAAAATGATTTGCAAATAAGAATCTTTTCTTTCTCTGTCTCTCAGGTCCTGGCCATGATCTCCATCCTGTTCATCATTATGTCCACCATCTCATTGTCCCTCAACACCCTGCCAGAGCTGCAGGTGGTGGACGAATTTGGCCAGTTCAATGACAATCCCAGCCTAGCCCATGTGGAAGCTGTCTGCATCGCCTGGTTCACCATGGAATATGTGCTGCGCCTGCTCTCAGCACCCAACAAGTGGAATTTCATCAAAGCCCCACTGAACGTCATTGATCTGCTGGCTATACTGCCTTACTATGTAACCCTCTTCCTAACTGAGTCCAACAAAAGTGTGCTGCAGTTCCAGAACGTACGTCGTGTGGTCCAAATCTTCCGCATCATGAGAATCCTGAGGATCCTGAAGCTGGCCAGACACTCTACAGGACTCCAGTCTCTGGGTTTCACTTTGAGGAGGAGCTATAATGAGTTGGGGCTGCTGATCCTCTTCTTGGCCATGGGTATTATGATCTTCTCCAGCTTGGTGTTCTTCGCTGAGAAGGACGAGGACGCCACCAAATTCACCAGCATCCCTGCCTCCTTCTGGTGGGCTACCATTACCATGACCACTGTTGGTTATGGAGACATCTACCCACAGACCTTGCTGGGGAAAATTGTGGGAGGACTCTGCTGCATTGCAGGTGTGCTGGTCATTGCCCTACCCATCCCCATCATTGTGAACAATTTCTCTGAGTTCTACCGTGAGCAGAAGAGGCAGGAGAAGGCCATCAAGAGGAGAGAAGCTCTTGAAAGAGCAAAGAGGAATGGTAGTATTGTTTCCATGAATCTAAAGGACGCTTTTGCCCGCAGTATGGAGCTGACAGACGTACTGGTGGAAAAGGGAGAGGACAGCAAGTGTCCTGTGGACAACCACCTATCACCCAGCCGCTGGAGCTACCACAAACACTATTCTAATACAGAGGTGGGTAGCCCAGCCCGTTCCCAGCACAGCATGTACCAGCAAGTGACCCAGCTGGGCTCCCCTGACCGAGTCAAGCCCCTTCATAGCAGAACTAGCCCACAGCACCTTAATGCACAGCGCCTGGAAGACACTTACAATAAAATGACAATCAGCCAGGAGCAGCATGGGAAAAGGATAGAGGAACAGATGGAAATGAAGGTGGTGGCCTCCACATGTGCCAAGCATCCTCAAGGTAAAGAACAAGCAATCCCCGAGGTCAGCCCTGCCGGCAATTTCTCCAGTGGGGTCACGGATTTATCTGGGGAGGAAGGAGAGAGAAGCTCCTTGCTCCCTAGTGTTGGAGTAGGTCAAGCTGGTCCTAGACACCAGCGTATCCCCCCTCCCTTGGATCTCAGTCAGATCAGTTCCATGGAGGTGAGCAGAGGTCCTGACAGCATCCAGACAGCGACCATCATCAAAGAGGGGCTGTATGAGTTTGTCTCCAGCCACCCAGACAGCAGTGGCAGTGGAGATATGGGTGTAGCATCACAGAGTGTGGAAAGCTTTGGGATGACCTGTGAGAGCATCCGCAGCTCCCTGCGAGGCAATAGCACCCCTCAGAAGATGAAAGCCCTCAAAGTCAACTTCATTGGATCCCAGGAGGAGACGCTTATGGCAGTGATGACACCTGTGGCGATTCCAGCCACTACTGTCTCAGCCAAGCTGCCTCAGGCACTGTCCGATGACACGGTTTCCCGATCTTCTTCCACTCTCGGCACAACCATGCAGGAAACAAAATCTCCACTAGGGCTTCTGCAACCTCCATCCCCTGCCCAGCAATCTGTCAGTCCAAGCAGCTCCCAGGGGGGAGGAGAAGGCACCGTGGCCAGGAGCTTAGAAGGTGAAGGGCAGCTCACAGGCTTAAGCCACCAGGGGAGGAATCACATGGAGAGGTCTGCTGTCGGCTCAGGCAGCAGTGCCAGCCCACTGTCACCTAAACCCAGCCCTCTCAACTGCACCCAGGAGTCGGAGGTGGAGGGAGGAGAAGGAGAAGGAGGAGGGGGAGAGGGAGCAGCAGAGAGTGGAGAGAAAGTGGAAAACCACGTTGCTCTGGATGGAAGCCTTACACCACCCTGTGAAACAAGCATGTGACCCTGACACGTAGAGAGAGATTCAGTGTAAGGGACTCCAAATGGCAGGGTCAAGGTCTGACAGTGAGGAAAGACAGAAGCACATGTTGATAAAGCTAAAACTACTTGAAACCTGGAAAACAGTGGCTGTCTGCATGGCTAAGAAAAGCACTGTCCCATGTCAATGTCACTGCTTTGCTACAGTGGACCAGTGACAGTGGATTTTATTCACAAAAGGCTCAGATGTGCGCAAAAATGAAGCTTTGTGTGAATGACAAAAATGTACTGAACAGTTTTTTTGTCCAGTTCTTTTTATGGGCTATAGCCAGATGTCAGTTACAATTTCTTATTGGTTGCTGTTTTTTTTTTCCTGCGTTACTATGGACTATTTACACCAAGAATGGAAAGAAGGTGGAATGAAACAATTTGGATATTATTCTATTTTTTTTATATATAGGTCTAAACGATTTTTGAAGCATTATCCTCCCTAAGACTTGAAAACAATGGTTAGTCATTGTTCAGTGTTATGGATCCTTCTTTACCCTTAAAACTTTACCATTTTACATTCATTCACAGAGAGGGTCACTTCCAGATGTCTTCATCATTCGATCAGTCCAGATATTACTTTCTTTCATTGTGTATAAACGGAACCCAGACAGAATGTTCTGTAAAATGATACCTGAAACTCAAGCAAATGATACAGGAAAGACAGTGACATATTATGTAGCAAATCTTCTCTTATCACTTGTCAGTACCAAATAGCATCCTGTAGACCAAGAAAAACATATTTATCCTCTGTAGACTGTACATCAATATCTGTGTTAGCTCTTCAACAATGTATGTTTTGTTTTGTATTTTTGCTGTTCATGTAAATGAGCTTGTGAACCTTTTTCTGTTTTAGCTAAAACCAGGTTCCTACAAAGGTGAAGGGGAATAGGAATATACAGGGCATTGTATTTAATGCTAGGGCACTGCTTGTACTCACTCATTTTTAGAAAAACTCATACTACAAAATGTAACTGGTAGGTTAGGAAACAGCACCATATTTTCATAGAGACAGGCAACATGGATAGATAAATCAGGTTGATCGTTTTTATGCGAGGCATCATTCAGATTCACTGATCAATCAAGTCTGGGTGATCACACACTGACTCCACAGACTGTATGTACTGACGTTATCGTACTGCCTTTTGCTAAGGGACCTATTAACAATTTGTTGATGACAGTCATACGGAACCTGGGAATGACCAGGATTTACTATAATGCGCACACGATGTGCAATTCGAACCCTTGTTTTGGTTTATTAGTGCGCACAAGATACAATTTGTTCCCTCAATTTGTGCTCGACAAGCACTCGTTATGTAAAACATGCATATGAGTTGCCAATAACGTTCCCTCAAAATAGTGAAATCGTGCTCTTGATATATAAAACATGTCCACGTCACGAGCTTATAAAGTGTCAATGCACATACTGGTGATTTCTTTTGAAATGTGGCGTTCCCCTGGGTAAAGCAACATGTTCTTAAGAGTTGGTTGAAATCAATGGCTCGGCTTGGAATAACTGGTGTGCCATTTTAATTTTGGGAATGTCATTATTTTTTGCGCACAAATTATGAATTTGTGGGAATGAAAAAAACAAATTGAGGGAATGAAATGTATTCTGTGCGCACAAATTAAGCCAAACCATGGGCACACCTTTGCCTGGGAAATATGAAATGTGGCCATGCCCGGGTTTCATATAGTCAGAACATTTTTTATGTATATCTGACGTCTGAAGAAAGAGAGAGAGGGAAGGAGTGCGTCTGTGTGTGTGTGTCTATGTGTAATTTATATTGCATGGGGGGATTGCATTCTGTTCAACATGAAAGGGTACTGAACGTCAAAGTAATGTGAGAGTGCCCTCTACAGGCATTGTACAGGCACTTTAATGAAAAGACTTGATGCCTATCTGTAGCGCTCTCCTTATGTGTAATCTTATTTAATGGACATATTTTTATTAGATTAATTGTGTGTTAATTTTATTTCATGGCTGACACATCCAAACACAGACACCTAATTGTGTGTACACAATGGATCACTCACTCACAGGTAAAGTGAATCATAGGAATTACACAAACTGTGCTCCTAAGAATACTTACCCAACTCTTCCTAGATTAAGATGATACATTTTTTATTGGCTAATTCTGTTATAACTGATTGACTGCATTTTGGAATTTGGCGGTGCGCATTGATATTAATGTTAACGTCTAACTAACTATTTAAGAAATGTGTGCCTTTTCATAAATAGATAATTTATGAGAAGGCGAAAAAACCTATACAATTTGGCTGGATCCTCCAGAGATCTTTAATGACTTCTTTGTTTATTATTTTCTTATTTTCTCTCTTTCTTATGTTTTGTGGAGACACTAGGTGTCAATATGCAAGTGCTGAGTTCTCAGGTTTTGTATAACTTGAAAGCTTTGTGATGTCTCTCCTGACTCTTTCACGCAATCCAGTTTGATGTCAGTCATCTACTTTTCACACTACGTAGCCTGCCAACCTAACCGTACTGCACCCCAATGCTGTTGGGTTACAGTAAATGAAATGAATGAAATGAAAAGTTCTCACAGAAAGCAGTTGCTTCAGTTCAGTTCAGTTCAGTTCAGTTCATTACAGCTCTTGTCAGTCCAGTTTGGACCACTTCGGTGGAACGATGAATAGTTCATAACTAGTTCACTGCAGCACTGTATTGTTTTGCCAGTAGACATTCAGTAGTAGCTGGTTAACCACAGCTAAAAAAAAATTGCCACCACTGCAAGAGAAAAAGTTAGAAAAAGTATCAAAACAAAGAGTGTGTTGGCACAATGAGTGGACCTGTGGTAGAACCAAAATTAACAAAATAGGGATATCTGGAACCAAGGCCAGCCACCATCACAGCACAGTACTGTTCCGGTAGGTTCAGTGCACTTCAGGTGAATGAACCACTATTTTTTTCTTTTGTACAGTTAGAAACAGCCTGAAAGTGAAATGTGCAGTGATATGCAATTGGGTGTAAAAAACGCTATTCTAAATATGGTAGTTGTAGTGGTGGGGAGCTAATTTCTAACCTCACTGTTCCTAGGACCCAATATTTCAAATGGGGAGACTTAGGCCGTGATGAGATAGGAGCATTTTTCTCCTGCTCAGACACACAACTCAGCTGTGAGCGTTGCTAGTAACACATCAAGAGGTTAAAGGGCACAAGGAGCATTGCTTCATTCTCATTGCTATGCGACACAAAGTTTGACAACAACTTGCAAACTATTTAACTACCGAGAGCAGCAGGCTAACCTGTATAAAAAGGGGATAAGGGGATCCATAATATCCCTCAAACTCATTTCGGGGATATAATGATTCTTAAAAGTTGGTTCAATTTATTTTGCTTTCCAAAGCTACATACTGCAGCTTGAGAACAGTTCAGTTTGGCCTTGCTCAGCTCAAATGAGAATGGTTTATTGGTGGAATAAAACAACTATATTCCTAATTCACCTCTACTCATATCTGTAAGGATCTTCTATACCAGAACAGTACAGCTGTGCTTGGTTTGGTTTGACCTGGTTTGGGCCAGTGGTGTGAAAAAGGTTTGTTTTTTCTTGTTGGTGCAGTCGTGGCGATCAGGGAGCATATGGACACTGCTTTGATTCTCCTATGCACAACCTTGCATCCACACAATCATCTGTAAAATGTCACACAGTGTCCATTTGTATTTTTTGTTGTAACAATTACATTTTTTGTACAGTTAGTCAGTTCAATACTCAAATTGTCAAACCAATCATACAACCAAGATATATAAGTCTCTACTTAACTCTTCTTCATGTATCCTGCCTGCTTTCCCTCTTTTACTTTTCTTTTATGTTCCACTCCTTCCATCCCTCCTCACTTTGGTTGTTTAACAGTATGTGACCATTAGTCAACTTCTTTAATTGTTAAGTCAACAGGACTTGTTAGTGAATGACCTAGGGGCTTTATTGTTTCAAATGAGTCAGTTACCATTATGCAAGACAAATAAATGTGTTTATGTGAGCTGTTTTTGTCTTTGTGCATTTTTGTATTTTGTGGTGTGTATTTGTGTGTGTGTGTGTTGGGGGGGTGGGGGGGTGTAGTGATCAACACATCTCAGGGAAAATTAAATTAAAATCAAAAGGATGATGAAGTGGGATGTCACTGTTGCTATCAACTGTCATTGTCTAAGGGCTCCAACTGTGTGCAGTTATGTAGGTCTAATGGATTGAGATCCACATGTTGGAACTGCGCTGACGTGTGACACATTCAGGAGACATGGGGGAGAAAAAAACACTAGATGAAAAAAAACAATAGTAGGGGGAGAAAAAAATTGATGGAGGAGAAAAAAGTAAATACCAATTCAGAATGCACTTTTACGTACCGCACCCATCTCACCTTTTCTGTAGCCCAGTGGTTCTCAACCTTTTTCATATCAAGGACCCCTTATTTAGTCCACATTAGAGCCACGGACCCCTATTTGATGAGATTTAGTCAAATATGAGAATATTTTTATTGTCAGATATGATTTTGTCCAGAATTCCATGACTATCTGTATTGTAGGTAGAGAGATAACAGAGAAACTATGATCAAAACAGTAATTCTTCTACATTCTCTAATTGTATTAACTTCTTGTAAATGAAATAATGCTGAAGTTTAACAATTCATCAATTTGCTGGGGACCCCCTGGAACCCCCTCGAGGACCCCTGGTGGTCCCCGGACCCCACGTTGAGAACCACTGCTGTAGCCTACCTTAGTGTTATATAAAATAATAGGAAATAACCAGTATGAATAACATTTGCTAAATGCCATATATTTATACACATAATCCTTTTCTCCTCTGACCCACAACGTTGGGGGGTGGGGGTAAGCCTAAATTCGTAATATTTAAGGACCTAGTACACTGACTGACAAGCATCTAGATGTAGTAGGTAGGTAGGTACGTACATACATACATAGTTTAGTGATTCATTCAAAGCTTTGGGGCAACTACTGCTTCACAAATGATCAGCAATGGCTCACTGCAGCAAGTGAATAACCCAGCCCCCCATACCCCTTCTCATGGGCTCAATAACACCAGCTCCTCAAGTAAAAGCTGAAGTAAACCTGATAGTAAAGTCAGATATTAAAGAGTCACCCACTTTCAATGGTGTATATATGAATGGATTGAAATGATGATCACTTATCTGAACAAGAAGCAAGTAGAAGCAAGGCAGTGCTTCCAAGAGATAATGGAGAGGCTCATGGGCAGGGCAAAGGAAATAGTAAAAGTGTCAGTAAGGAACAGCTTACAACTTTGAGTATGACCCAGAAGGAGTGTGCAATATTCTGAATTAACACTTTGAGGCTTTGGCACTCTGAAGCAATATAAAAGCTTCTCCCACAGGATGATGCTGCCACCACCATGCTTCACGGTAGGCGTACTGTAAGATGGTTTCCACCAGACATAGTGCTTACAGCTGAAGAGTTCAGTTTTGGTTTCATCAGATCACAAAATGTTTGCCTCATGAGACTCTCACTGCCTTTTTACAAACTCCAGGCTGCTGTCATGTGCCGTTTTTCAGGTATGGCTTCCTTCTGGCCACTCTGCGATACAGCTCAGATTAGTGAAGTGCTGCATTCACTGTTGTCCTTCTGACAGGATCTTGCTTCACAGCCAAGGAAATCTGTAGTTGTGGTACACTGTGGTACTTGGCATCTTGGTCTCCTCCCACCTGCAATGTACTTTCTGCCTGGTTGGTCAGTTTGGTCAGATGACCACCTCTAGGAAGACTCTGGCTGGTTCATATTTTTTTCCATTTCCTAATGATGGAGCCTCCTGTACTCTTGTGAACTCATTTTACACCCTTGCAGTGCAGATGTATGCCTCCTCACAATTCTACACTACAAAGGGGTTGAATATTTATTGCAGAAACATATTTCAGCTTTTCGTTTTTAATTAATTGGTAAAAATAAAATGGATTGGTTTAGCCTGAAATCATGAAACATGCTATCAATTACAGCAACTAGAGCTTTCATTTTGTCAGTTATAATTTTCTGCAATCTGCCTTCAAACATGACATTATGCATGTACAATTCTACATAAAATATATAGGAATATTATACAACAGGTTTATAGACATCAAACAAAAGTTATACACGCTTGTTTTAAGAGAAACCTACACTATGTATCTCATGCCCTCTACACTCTTCCACATTGCATGTATTGAATGAACTATAAATTGTCTCAATAATGCTGTATCATTGTGATTTAACAGCAGAGGAGCACAACAACTTACAGATTTAGAGTTGTAGGGCAGTGAAAAGATGTCTTTTTTAAGTCAGGCCATTGTTTCACATTTCATCTTGATTAGGCCATTGGAAGTTGATTTTTCAAAACCAATGACAGGAGCAAAAGGTTAAAGAAAGTGTTCCCATTAACAAAATACACAAAACAAAGCATTCCATTCTCAAACAGCAGTTTATTGTTAATAAAGTTATGTTTCATCATCAAATAACTCACAACATTTATGTGGCAAAGTAAAGCAAACCAAAGTTCATCCATATTTGGGAAAGTAGAGATGAATGTGGGCTTACTTAAACAGGCTCAGCTGGTGGAACTGATGACTGTTCAGTGCAAGTAACTTCCTGTAAACAATCATTTTGGTGCTATAACTTGGTTTCGCAAATATTTTGACAGTGTAGTGGGGGGCATGTTTTATGTTCATTTCATATGGTGTCCAGTCATGAATTTTAAGTATCTTTATATCCAGCAGTCCGGTGCTTGAGACAACTGTTCCTCTTGTATTGCATTTTATGTGTTACAGTAAATGTGGGGGAATTGGAAATATATATACACTTCCTATTGTCACTCCCTGCTCTCTTAGGCTAGCTAGGTGTATGCTCGTAGGGAGTGACAGGATCAGAGCCTAGACGCAATACTAAACTCTGTTCCATTCATTCTCAATAATCTGTTTATGAGTTGGCAGACTGAACTATCAAACTGTCCCAATCTAGAGGGATTTTCAGGAGACAGGTCAGGGCTTATCTTTGGGGTAAAGTGAACAGTTTTTTTTAAATTTATTTTTATTACTGACTATTTGTAATATGGTTTGTGTACAAAATGCATTATTACATTTACATTCATTTGTATAGCAAAAGGCAGATAAAAGATAATATAAAAGTAATATAAAAGAACAAGCAAAATGCATTGCATTAAAATAATCAAATCAAGTAAAATATTAAGATATTTTTACCCCCCTTAAAGGAAACACAGAATCAAGCGGCGTTACTTCTTGGTATTGAGTAGTCACTCTCACATTGTATGTAGTATGTTTTTTGTGTATCGTTTTGTTCTGATATTGTATACCATCGAGGATCCCATTGGAAACAAGTGTTTAAGTATGCTTTTTTATGTGTTAGCCTCAAGGTTGTATTGTTTGCACCTTTTTATACCCAATCAATCAATCAATCAATCAGTGACTTGTTAGCTTGGAGTGAAAAAGACCAATTTTATTTTTCCAGTCGACAGACATCTCAGTACAGAAACTGTTACCACAATGGGTTAAGTGAAGATAAATAAACCAAAATTCAAGTTTATTAATAATAATAATAATAATAATAATAACAATAATAATAATAACAATAATAATAATAATAATAATGACAACATTATTATTATTATTATAAATCCTTTGTTTGTGAAAATTTGAGTATTCCTGTCTAACCTTGGCAAAGTTGCTGTATCCTCTCAGCAAGTTCCAGGCAGTGTAGAATCCTCCATTTCTCTCTTTGGAGCTTGTCAGGGGACACTTGGCCTGCTAGTTTCCCGGAGAAGAGCACCAGGTCCTGCATGAAGAGGCCCACAGGCTGCTTAGGTGCTGGAGGTATCTGGGTCATGGTGCTGGAGCGAAAGACAAAGTTGATGTTCTTGGCCCTTGGGAGGCCTGGTCCCCGTTCCTCGATCCATGTCAGAGGTCTGGTATGGATACACATTAAATTATTCTTCATTTTCCTGAGTGTCCCCTTAGAAGGATAGGTACATTAAAAGTTTTTCCACAAATCAAATAGTGACATTTTAGAGTAAAACCATATAGTCTTGCAATGTGAGCAAGTTATCCGCTTCCCATGACAGGTCCATCTGAATTAGCAAACGACTAACAGTTACAGAAAATCTCAACAAGCATTATGCCAGTAGGCCCAGATTTAAAAGAAATAGCAAAACATCTCAAACGTAACCAACAAAGTTTGAGGCTAGTCCTAGTGACAGAAAACAAGCATATTCTGGGGCAAGGTGTGTAAATGTTGAAATCACTTCTGAATGTAATATATCATGTAATAGCAATTTCCCAATAGAGGTTGACTGAGGATGGACTAATTACAGACTTATAAATTGGTAACTGGTGGATGTGAGCATCATTTATGGCCGGTTACACTCTCTGGTGTTGAAACAGTGTTAAATCAGCTGCCTCAATAATTTGTGGGAGTGCCTTTATAGTATCAGCAGCACATGTTAAGTTTTGACTATCAATTTGTGAATTCTGCACATACGTTTTGGTGACATTCAGGGCCGCCGTGTATCTTGCCCATGCCCAGAACAAAATGATCCCAAATGATCATCACAGAGTTCCCCACAAGTCTAAAACCTCTGAGGGTTTTAGTCGGCTTTTAGCTTTGATCAGTGGCTATGGTCTGTAGCCACTGATCTGCTCGCCACCAGTTATGACTTCATTAGTCATTTTGACTCCTGGAATAGAAAGGATCTGTATAGGAGAGACACTCTTCATCCCAATGCAAAAGGTACTAGACTGGCTCACTGCCAATTTCTCTTCTTACATAAATGGTTTGTTTAGACTGAGTTGCATAAATGGTCCCCTACAGTCTAGCCCAAGCCCCACTCATTACTTAGAGATATTGAGCATTATAACCTTGAGACCAGATTTGCGTGCTCTGTAAATGATTCTAACCTGATCACTATCCCTTGCCTGTTTAGTTCTTCTGTACCTTCTCCTAAAGTGCTTAAGGGATACGGCTGGTATTTTTAAATACATTGCTTAGCATCAACAAATCCTATGAAAATAACAAAATCAACAATGCGTTTGCTCTACTCCCATTACTTTCCGACTTCCTACGTACCGTTTTTAGCCGTCAACCCGAAAGTCATTGGCTCCAATTGTAAGCTAAAAACCTTTAAATACAGCTCACAAAGATGGTTTCAATTTTAAAAATCGCTAACTGTAACCACAAAAAGTCAGGCTGTTGTGGTTATTACCAAATCAAATGGGAAAAAAATCTTCATTATGACAGGGACTATTTTTGGTGGTACAGAACTACTTTCCTGGGATTGAAAATGTGTTTACAGCTGGCTTATTAAGTTGTTTGAGGAAAAAGTCGGCTGGCCTGGTGCATCGCAATGATGAAATATGCTGCCCAGAGCAACGGTATGGCTCTTTGACATGTTTTTAATACAATGGAGTACTATGGCTACTGACACATGGCTTTATTGGGCATCGGCTACATGGACGAGACTTGTTAGCAAAACAAATTCATTGGTAATTTTGTTATTTTCATAGGATTTGTTGACGGTAACAAATGCATAAAAAAAACCCACCAGCCTTATCCTTCAAGCTTGGGTTACTCAATGTCAGATCCCTTAACAAATCTTTTATCTGCAATGATTATATTTTATCTAATGACGTGGCTATTTTAAGTGGATAAGTTGGTGCCATGCAAGTATTACCCTGCCTCTGTCACAATACTAGCAAATTAGCATGCCCTGCCCTCTACTGGGCAAAAAGGTGTAAAGCACTTAATGCATAAAAAACACAGGATGTTGCCTGGAAGTTGTGAAGACTGATTCTCAATCTAAGGAAAAAAAACAAAAGTTGTATTCATTTTGAAGTACTGGTTCAAAATGACTGAATCACCAAAAAGACTCAAATTGCCTAACAGTACAAGATAGAGGACCTGAAATTAGGGATGTCCAAATCTGGATCCATTCATTTATATGTTTAATTTTTCTCCCTACGCACCATTTATGTCAAATGTGGTAAAAAATGTGTGTGCCGGTATTAACCACCACCACCGCAGTAAGGAGGGGCTTTTTGTATGTTAAGCCCCTTTCAGATGGAGAAGCTGGCGAAAAGGCGTTATTGGAAATGCTAGTTCAAAACCCATTCACACTGCCTTCAGCAAGCCATCAATCTGCCAGCTTGTACCCTTTACACAGAATCACTAGTGCACAACCACTAAGCAATGCAAGATATGCATAATTGTTTGTTTACACTGATCAGCTGTTAAAGATGGCGCTGACAAAGTTTTATATATCTTTTTCAATATTGTTTTTGTTTGAAAGCACATTAAGGCAATGGAGTATACTTACAGCTACTAATAATGCAGACCAGTTTTCTAAAATATTTGACTGCAGCCAGGAGATGATATCACGGAAAAAGGAGTCTTCAACGGCACTGGGATCTACAGGCATGGGCTAGTAAGTAAGCATAGGCTGCGTGATGGAATATAGTTAGTGTAATGGAAAGGTTTTTATACTTAGTTTTTGAACATAATAGCATGACAAAGACTATCCATGCTGTAGGCTAATTATTCTTAATGCAGATATGTAACTGAGTATTAAAGGTTAAATGTGTAATATTCCTGCTTTACTAAAGCATGTCATTAGTAAATAGCAGCAGAGGTTCCCGAATGGTAGCGAGTGAAACAAAAAGAAATAGCCACAGTGCACGAGCTGCAGAGATTTCTGCATTCAAAAACACAGAAGCGGGCTGAGGCTAATGTTTTTGTTGTTTGAAAGCCCTCCTACCACACCAAGGGCCGTTCAAAAATCTGGCAATATAATTTGCAACTCTTCATGTCCGGCAACGGTCCGGATGATTTATACGCTGGACTATAAGGCCAGCATTGGACCAGAAATTACACATAGACCCTTTAAGCTTATCTTTCCTAACTTGGCTTGATTTTAATGAAGTGAAGCCTGCAAAGCTAGTTCAGGCAGACAACTCGAGTCATGCTGCTAGACTCGTGATGCAGACTACTCATTGCAACTCATATCCAACTCATATCGATTCCTTGCAACAAAGGGGGGCTACCAAATGCGCCTTGCTCACTCTCTCACATTGCCTATGCTGCTGCTACGCTGCTGAGACTGCTGATCACTGTTGCTGCTCACCATACCAACATTTCATCACCCCCACCTCCACCCCAGTATCCAACTGTAGGCTCTGATTTCGAGGTTGCTTTCTCATTTGGCTAGCTTAGGTGTATGCTTGCAGGGAGTGACAAGATCAAAATGAAGTCTTTATATGTTATTTTATGCGAGTTGTCTGACTGAACTGATTTTAAATTGATCAGAGTGATGTGTGTAGTTCACAGCTGTTTAAAAAAAATGAATGACAAAAATATCAATACTCGATGATGATGAAAAAAAAGTTGATCGGGACATTCGTAATGAAATGCATTGGAATAGAACAAGTGTGGCTAAATCACAGAGGGGGTGATATTGAACAGACTTACTCCATTTCTGGATACACACCTTAAAAACATTATTGGAATGAATGAGGAATGCAATTTGGTGATGTTTCGCTAAGCCATCGTGTTGAAACTCAGAATTTGAATATCATTGACTATTTACGAACAGTCCAATGCCTAATGTCTTGCGGCCAATATTCTAGGTTTATGATTTGTAATTTTCCAGTGTATTTTCTACTTTTCACAATGTTTCTGTGGTGTTGGATTAAATATGAAATATGTATACAGCACTGGAATTAAAGGAATTGAAAGAAATTCAAAGGGAATTGAAACCGCTGTCAAGTTGGTCAGGTATATACAGAGCTGTTTGATGTCTACTTTAGTCTCCTTTCTGTATGCATTCTGTACAGTGTAATACATGCAGCGTTTATAGTTGAAAATGGCACATTTTATGGCATTTTTCATTTTTATTATGACATCAAACATTAATATGGGTGCTCACTTATTCAATTCACAGATTAAATACAAAGTAATTGGTATTAATTTTTTTTTTTTTAAATCTCACGCTTTTGTTTTGAAGGCTAAACGGCCAAACCGGAAGTCTTGCTTCTGCTAATTCGAGCTAGTCTTACCTATCGAGGCTGAGGTGCGCGCAAACATGACGCATTTTGAAATCAACAGCTAGAGAGGCGATTGCTAAATAACGGTGTAAATGTCGGTCTTTTCAAGTCACTTTGGCATCTGTTGGCTTCAAGAGACTTGGAGTATGCTGTAAGAGTTGCATGGAGCCATTTTATGGTTATTTTCCGTTATGTTTTGAAGTCTGAAACAGGTCTCCAGCAACTTCCGGGGATCTCCGGGACTGTTGTATGGACTAACAAACTTTACCCGATTTTCTACTGGCATGGGGTTGAGTAGATAATGACTGAATTTTCATGTTTGGGTGAACTATTCCTTTAACTCTCTGACATAATGATAGTTGATGCCATTAAGTTACATGCATGTAAACATGCATGCATGCCCACACAGACAGATTATTTTTTACCTGTTATCAGCAGTTACCAGCTTTGCAGTCATCTTGATGTAGTTACCATTGGAGTGCTCCTCCATGGTTGCTGTGGTTACTGACAGGTCACCGAACAAATCAACCAACCAGGTGAGACGAGCAATGCCATTGAATGCTAGGAAACCAAATCCAGGCTTCAGAACACCACCTAGAACACACACAAACACACAGCTATTATTGTGTATATAGTTAATTAAAACTAAGACTACAGGGTTTCCCACACATAGAAACTTTGTGGCGGCCCGCCACAATATCAGCACTGACCGCCACAATGTTTTTTTTTTCACCATTTAATTGTAGAACTGCGTGTAGCGCATTGATTTGCTCAGCCCCTAACTGCTCCGCGCTCTCTCTCTCGCTCCCTTTCTCTGTCTCTCGCTCTCTCTCGGTTGCGCGCTCTCTCTCTCTCTTTCGCTCACTCCCTCTCTCTCTGTCTCTTTCTCTGTTGCTCGCTCTCTGTCTCTCTCACGCGCACTCGCTCTCACCGGACCCGTCTGTGCACCTCCCATTGCGGGTGTGAGGGATATTTTTTTTCCATGCCAAGAAGACCTCCAGCTGAATTCCCAAAAAGAAGAACTACTGCTTAACGTTATTCGGAATACAGCTGGGTTTCCAAGATTAGCACGCTGTAGAGGTCTTCACGGGTCTACCCGGACCCTAGGATCCGAGACCCGACCCGGGACCCGTACGGGTTCGGGTCCACGTTTTATTATGGTCAATCGGGTCCGGGTCGGGTCCCATTCTATTACCGCGGGTCCCGGGTCTGTTTATCATTATGTGTAATACACGAGTGGATCCGAGAAGACCCGTGATCAGCGGCGATCACGTGACGAGACGAGAAACGTATGGAAGCGCTGTGTAACTTGCGTGATGATTAGGCTGACCTAGGATCAGATTACAAGAGCAAAAATAAGGTGAAAAAAACTTTGAGCAGCGCCAGCGAGTTGGAGCCGAGGAAAGGCGCAAGATGGATACCTTCTTCACTGAGGTGAAAAATAAGCTAAAAGAAAATGAATATAAAGAGGTCAAACCAGCTGCTAGATTCCATTATGGAGTCTCACTGTCATCTACTGGACAAACTGTAGAACGGCACAACTTGGCAAGTCTTTCTATTATTTTGATCTCCTTTTATTAGGCTACCATATGTTGTATCCGACATGATAAACGTTTTTAGCAGTTGAACGGCATTTTTAGTAGCAATTTTCTAACTCTGAATGTTTGCTACCTCAATCCAGATTAATATTGAAAAATATTTTCAAGGAAGGAAAAGGACTCGTCCTGAGGAGGAGTAGGACAGTCTGGACCAGAGGAGCTGCTGAGCAGTAAAACAGAGTAGATAGTAGAATGTAACATGTTAAAGGCTGTAATGTAACGATGTAAAGATACAGGTGAAACTGACAGCACAGAGAGATGTAGCAGGGCAGAGGGGCAGAAAAGCAGATTTCTCTGTAAAAGGGGCCTCCTCCTTCTGTACCTTGTAGACAAAAGCAAGCAACAAACAGAACAGTGTAGCACTGTTTAGCCTTTCTTGAAGCAATTCTGATGTTGAACAGCTATTTCAAGATTTGACCAAGTTAGTTAGTTAGTGAGTTAGAACTCACTTCCTGTTACCACTATGTGGTGCTATAGTTAATAAATTATAATAATTAATACAAGTAAATTGGATCTTCTGCTCAGTCTTTTCAAAACAGAAAATCCAAAGGATTCATACAGCATTTTAAAGGAAGACAACACCACAAAACAACATGCATCTAATTTAGCAGCGAACACAGGAGTGTCAGTGCATACCAACTCTGCTCAGGTATTACTGTTTTCACAAGGACTTTGCTATGCCAAAATTGGATGATCCACTGAGGAAATAAATCTCACTTCCTGCTGTCACAAGCTGGCACTATAGCATTCATTGACCGAAGTTAATCATGATCTTAAAGCTGCCGTTAAGTATATCAATGTTACCACTAGGTGGCACTAAATTGCATAGAGGGATCAATAAAATTCAGAGAGTGTGATTCTGAGTGGACTAATAACGTTAATATTAACTTTTTAACTCTGACTCTGAATGTTTGCTCCCTCAATCCAGATTAATATTGAAAAATATTTTCAAAGAAGGAAAAGGACTGGACCAGAGGAGCTGCTGAGCAGTAAAACAGAGTAGATAATAATGTCAAAGGCTAGTAATGTAACGATGTAAAGATACAGGTGAAACTGACAGCACAGAGAGATGCAGAGAGAGCAGGGCAGAGGGGCAGAAAAGCAGATTTGTCTGTAAAAGGAGCCTCATTTCTATTCTTCTGTACCTTGTAGACAAAAGCAAGCAAGCAACAAACAGAACACTGTAGTACTGTTTATATTTTTAAGTTATGTTATCTTTGACACAAAGTACTTGAAAGGGAGCACTTTAGATACAGGTTAGTTATTTGTTTGACAAATGGAACTATTTAAAATGGAGTACATTATTGGAGTACATAAATGGAGTAGATAATTTTTCAGTCATCCAGGTAATGGGATCCTTCACTGAAAATAGCCTATATATAGCCTATATGTCACCAACTCACCTACCACCACAAATATATTCGAATTCTGGGGGAAACACTGTATAAAGAATATCAAGTTTTGTCAAAATTGGATAAACCATGTGTTCGCCAGTAACTTTGTTAGCACGTGGTGCCCAAACCATACCCAAAACAAAAAATATTTTTATACCCCAAGGTAACTTAGCCCCAGGGTTCAGAATATAAATTTTGCTGAAATTGGACCAACGATGTAAGAGGAATTCTGACTTTAAACTCAGAATTCTGTACTTTGTGTAGTAATTTTGGTGTCAAGAGTTAATTAGGTTTACACTTCATGTAAAAAACAGTGATGGACTTAATAAGTGACTACATGTTGAAGTGTGGCATACGGCAGATTTGTTTTTACAAATCTTTAAAACTTAGAATAAAATTTAGTAGGCATTATTTATTTACAATTATTTTGAAAATATTTTTAGCATGGCATGTCAAGATCATGCCATGGCGGCCGGCCACAGTAGAATATATACAGAGGAAAGTGGAGTGGGAGTGGAGCCACAGGGGGAAAGACACAGCGGGAAGAAAGCCGTGTGTGTGTGCAGGGAGTTTACAAGCAGCAGCTGTGGGAGTGTGGTGAGATCAGTCTCTGGTGTGACAGAGAACATAATGTGATGCACAGTGTTACAGATTGCTTTAGATCAATTTCTATATACTGACCAACTTTTGATTTTGTGGCGGCTTGTACCAATATTGTGGCAGTGTGCCACAAATAAACCTATGACATGGGAAACAAGTGTGCCGCCATTTCGTTTGAACAGACAACAGGAAATACACACTTTTGTCTCTGACCTATGACTAGTTCCTGTTATTACCCTGCCCCCTTGCTTGACAGACAGCCTGCAGCACCTCCTACATGTCGTAATGTTCTGAAAAACCATGAAGGTTCAGGGCTTACAGAGGTTCGTTTCAGGTGGTTCTCAGAAGCAGTTCGGATGAAGCATATCCAAGCCTTCACATCTTTGAACTGCATTGCCCCCTCCGACCTTGAGAACACATCGGAAACCCTCTCAGAACAGAGTAGAAAACAAACTTCATGTCTCTTACCAGTAAAATGAAGGGTGCCTTCCTGCAGTTGTTTCCCTTCTACCTCTCTCTTCAGTGATTTGTATTCTGCGGACAGCAGCTCTATATGCTCCACATGAAGAATCACTCCTGGACACACACACACACACACACACACACACACACATCTTACTGAGCGGATCTAGGAAAAATGGTTCAACAGTCATGGACTGCAGGAACATGGCTGGATTATGTCATCAGGGGGCCTCTGGCATTTATTTAACTTTTTACAGTCACAATGTAACCAGTAACCCAGTGGATTCAAACCAGCAATCTTGTGATCACAAACCCAGTGCTCTATGCACTGCACCAAAAGCACAATGGAATACAATGGAGTAGTGTGGGCACACCAAATTGATATACCAAATTTCATGTCATTCTGACTTGTGGTTCATGAATTCAAGATTTCTAAAAGGTTTTTCAAAAAATTCAAAATGGCAGCTAAAAATTACAGGCAGACATTATGGGTCCTAAAGGCAAAAATGTTCAGCATATCCAGATATATACACTACCAGTCAAAAGTGTGGACACACCTGATAGAATGTACTATGTTTTTCATTATCTTAAAGCCATTTTGATAAGCCATAGGCTTATGCTTACATGCTTGTATTAGACAAATATAAATAGTGAAGTGCCTATGTACGAATGTCTTTCCAAAGCTTTTGCCTTTCAAGGCAAAGGGTGGCTACTTTAAAGAATCTAAAATGTTTTAACACTTTCTTGGTTACTGCATTATTCCGTTTGTGTTATTTCATAGGTTTGATTATTTACTATTATTCTAAAATGTGAAAAATAGTAAAAATAAAGAAAAATGCGGGTGTCTAAACTTTTGACTGGTAGTGTATATGTGCCAAGTTTCACAGTTCTGCGACTAACGCCTTGGCGGGGTTGAGCTTAAGACTTTGAGGGTTTACAACAGCGCCCCCTATCGGCCAATCAGTACCATACCAATACCGGGACGGCTGTGGCTCAGGAGGTAGAGCGGGTGGTCCACTAATCAGAAGGTTGGTGGTTCGATCCCCAGCTCCTCCAGTCCACATGTCGAAGTGTCCTTGGGCAAGATACTGAACCCCAAATTGCTCCCGATGGTGGCGCCAGCACCCTGCGTGGTAGCTTGCCGCCATCGGTGTATGAATGTGTGTGTGTGTGAATGTAGGCATTGTTGTAAAGCGCTTTGAGTGGTCGGTAGACTAGAAAAGCGCTATATAAATGCAGTCCATTTACCATTTACCATTCTTTGTGTCCAAGGAGCAAATGACCAGGATTGTGCATGTGCCAAATTAGAAAATGTTACCAATGTATGGCCGAGTTATTGGACCAAATAGCAGAGAAAAGGAATAAGTAAGGGATAATGCCTGACGAGGTGTCCATAATCAGGAATTAATGGATGACGAGGCGGAGTCCAGCTATACTCTAAAGAACAGGTCCCCACTGAATTCAGTTGTTTTGAGAAGGCTGCTATGAAGTTGTGCTGGCAACCTTCCTGTGTGTTATATGGACAAAGTTCACTTGTGTTTCAACTGACATGAGGGTAGATGAGTAGATGATGACAAAATTTACATTTTTGGGTGAACTATTCCTTTAATAGTGACTAAGAGGTAGTAAGTAGCAAACTAATATATCAATTTGTGGTTAATCAGTGATTAACTACATAATTAAACATTAAGTAGTGAAACTGATGTTACCTTCTATAGAGTACAATAATTGGTGGCATCACCTGGTACCAAAGATCAACCAATAGCAGATGGCAATTTCAGTATTATGCTTTTTACCTTAAGATGTCAGGCTTTACAAAGATTCGGGTTTGGCGTTAAGTTACTCTTGCCTGGTGTCCAGCCCCCATGAATTGCAGTATAGCATATTTTGATAACTGACAACTAACACCAACCAATCTGTTGGGGCGAGAAAAGTGCTAAAGACTGCGATTCGTGGGGGCTGGACACCAGGAAACGGTTGCTCTTCAAATCAATATCACCTTTTTCCTGGGCCAAATCCCAGAGCTCCACAGCAGCCTTGTAGTTCATGGTCATGGGATACTCCACGCAGACATGCTTCCCTGCCTGCAGGAAAGTTCTGAAGAGGATAGGGGAAACAGATGTTATGATAGGCATTCCAGTTGTCTAGGTGTATGTAGGCTTAAGAGGCAGGGTCAGAACTGACGTCACACATGGGGGTCTTATTGGAGGTCAGTTTGATACAACGCTGGCTGGCGGCAAGTTTGAAAAACGCACCACTGAGAGAGACGACGCTGAAGGCCTGCCGGATTCTGGAGACAACAGTGACTCTTCGCCATCTACACATCCTCCACCTTTCCACCATATATCTGAACTACTAACAAACGAACGGGTTGGCCCAGCCAAGCCTACCAGGCTGTGCCAGGCGAGCAGGCCGAGTGTGCTGGTCGCTGGTAACAGAGTCGAGACCTGCATGGCGGTGAGTTGAGCTAACCCTACCCCAGAAGGTAGGGATAGCACACATACACAGGGCAGAAACACCTGTCACGTAACTGCAACACGCAGGGGTAGACTCCAGGTTGCGGGCTTGCTAGGCTGGAGGTAGGCATTTATCTAACGAGCTAACTTGCTAGGTCTAGCGAGCCCCGTAATACAGGTCAAATAGGCAAAATTAGGAAAACAGCAATTTGATTAGAAATTAATGTGAGTTGTGCATTCAAAAAAAACAATTTATACTCTGATCACAGGACACTGGTTACCTAGAAACAAGAAAAAAGTGGCAGTGGATGCGAGTGCTGCCCTAGCCTCTGTGGACGTTGCCACTGGCCGAAGTCTCATTTCCAACAAAGTGTTTCTACCTTGCAGTGGACACGAGTCCACTGCAAGGTAGTTGTGATTATCCATACTGGATAATCACAGTTGTGATTTGTGATTATCCATACTGTCCACTTTGTCTGTACACTATTGTTGTGTCACGGCACCTATTGCATGCTCAGCTGTCCTGGTGGGGGATGGCCCAGCAAAAGTTTCTTTCAGGTTTCTTCCATTTTTTCTTAATAAGGTTTTCCCTAAAGGTTATAGTGCAGTAGCAGATAAAACTCAGCCCTGTACACACTGAAGTCAGAGAGGGAGAGAGAGACAGGCAAGGAAACGAAAGGTGCACTGCTGAACAGTTATTTATCTTCTCTCTTACAAACCTGAAACACACACATACTGCATACTGTGAGTCAGCTCTGGATAAAACCATTTCTCAAATCAGTTGCCACAGTACTTTTTTAGCACTACATGCAACCCTGATATAGCATTACCTGACTCAGCATTACCTGATATTGTCCTCATGCGACATGTTCTCTGTGCAGATGAAAGCCACACGGATGTCCTCTCTGCTCACAGCCTCTTCCACTGAGATCTGACTCACACCATGCTGAGCCTCCAAGCTTCTCCTAATGAGCAAAATCATCATCATCATCATGACAGGTTAACCCATTATGGATTTTTGGAAATGAGGAAAGGAAACTGTCAAAAACATGATGATTAAAGTTAATCAGCCTTCCTTTTTCATGCATAGGCTTACCTGACCATGTTGTTTATCTCACAAATAAGCACTAATTTTTGTTTTCATTCAACTGTAGGATTGCTGTCCCCTTTTACAATCAGTTGTCTTTCAGACTCTGAGTTTGTGTTTGACTGAATGATTTTTTAATTTCTCTGCCAGCCCACTCTCTTTCTATACAACACCTAAAGCTTGTCAAAAATAAAAGGTTTAAAGGGCTGTATCTCCGACACCGTTTGTCCGATTTACATGAAACTTGGTACATAAGTCCACCTAACTACTCTACAAATTTGCCAGAAGGACCCTCAAGGTTCACCTGGAATTTGTTTTTTGATATTTTTAATTATTTAAAAAATACATTTTTAACATTTCCTCCGACACCGTTTGACCGATTACCACCAAAATCGATCAATCGCATCTGTGGTCCTACGCTCTTTAAGTTTTGTTTATAGCTACTGTAGTTTTGAAGATATTAACTCTTAAAGTTGTGAAGGAGGCGTGGCCTATAAGCTAAATTGTGATAACTTTGTGATAGATGGTCCAATCATCATGAAACTTGGATTTCATGTTCATATATAATGAATGAACATGTGTGCAAAGCCATTCAAATATTGACCAATAGGGGGCGCCACAAAGGCCAGAAAACTGTATCTCCTAATCCAATTGGTGAAATTGCACACAATTTGATACACATGCTCTAGGACCATGTCCTAATCAAAATCTGAAGTTTGGTCGTCATTAGTGAAAGTGGGTGTGGCCTGTGACATTTTGGCTTAGAACTCAAACAGAGTTTCACCAATCGCTATGAAACTTGGTCATCATGTTCCAACCTTGATGTGGAACATGCACACCAATTTCCATACAGATCCGACCAAATTTTTTCCAACAGCAGCATTTTGAGTGTACAGCTAAACACAGTAAAGCCAATACGAAGTTAGAAAGTTAAAAGTAATGATTTTATTATAAACTTTTTTAGAACTTGAATCATAACTTAGACCCAAACAGCAACATATATGGGACAAAATCTCAACAACATTTTGGACACAGTATATGGACTTCCTAGAAAATGGCTATTACCTTGAGTTTTGTAAATTCAAACAGTTTGGCTGTGGTGCACAACACGAAGATTACAGTGAAGACACGCAATCAGGAATTGAAGCATAATTCCCTAAATGCTTGATGCTAGAACAGCCAAACTTAAAAAAAAAGATTAGTGGTGCCAATTTGAGAATGGAAAAATTAAAAATGTTATGTTTTATCCCCCCATGCACCACAGCTGCATCCAATTACAGAGGAAACACTGCTATGTTTTCATCATTATTGGATCTCGGTTCTCCAGAAAATATGCACTTTAGTTATCATTTTAATGAGCAAATACTTTACTCAGAAGAGAGAACCAGTCTTGCTCAAAAAATGTAAAAAAGAATAGCGGCTGATATATTGGTTATCAGAAATTTAATCTCCCAATTATCAACATCAGTATCAGACCCAAAAATCTCAAATCGGTCGAGCCATAATAGGAAGCAACATATAAAATAAACCAATTTTCACAGTGATGGGCTTGTTTTTCTACAGCGATTACACTATGCTATCTAAATTAATTTGAGAATGATATATTAAGGTAAATATTGTACACGTATGGTTTTAAAGTTCTGAGCTGCTGCAAAGTCCAGTTGAGGCGTTTCCCTGGTTGTGTTTAACTGTGCATGCTAGAGAGTGTGCATGTGTTACCTGGATACGAATCCTTTGATAGTGAGTGTCTCTGCAGTACTGCCAGGCAGCGGTGTCAATATGTCTCGGATCCTCACCCAGCCTGCCGTGCCAATGCCAACCACCACTGCACCAAACATACTGACCAGAGAAAAAGGAAGATGTTACTAGACCTTGCAAGTTACTGTGTGTGTAGGTGTGTGTGAGTGTCAGCCGTATTGACTGGTGTGTCCACCGATACCAATACCCACCACATCCCCTTACATACTGATAAAAGGCAACAGTTACAGTTACAGACCTTGTGTGTGTGTGTGATAAAAGAGAGATGAGGTCCCTTCCCTTCATTCTGTGGAGAGTGGTGCATTCAGTACATGATGCAATACTGTTGGAGCTGTAGACAAACTATATATGGACAATATACAGTATGTGCATTATGGATCATTTGTTTCCTGGAAATGTTTTGGACAAATATTTGTGTTTGTTTGAGTAACTGATATGATAGCGACCATAATTTAACTGACAAAATGTTTTTACCTCTAGCAACAGATTGGACAGGGGTTATGTTATTACACCGTTCCATCTGTCTGTCTGTCTGTCTGTCAGCAGGATAACTATAATAATAACTAAGTTATTAATGGTTTTGCTTGAAACTTTGCTGAAACTTTGGTCATGGGACAAGGAACAACTGATTAATTTATACAGTTGTATATGGTGTAAAAGACTGTACTCTTGAGGATGCTCCCCAAATGAATCCAAGCAGCATGCAAGAGATTCTGCGGGGAGCGCAATAAACCCTGCAAGGCATGCAAAACATAAGTCGGAGATAGCTTGCACAATTATCCTGTAAACAGATAATAGCAGGAGGAGGTTGGGGTGGTGGAGGGAGTTTGCATTGACTTGGGTCAACAGCAGCAGTGGCATGAATGATCAGCCGTGTGAGCTGGCCAGTGGTGAAGTGGTGCCTGGAGAAGTGAGTATGCTCTTAATTTATGCCCCAAATTTAGGATAACGCCCTGTGTTATAAACAGTGACATGTAAGACTACTCTTGCATATTTAGTTCACCCAAAAATGGGCCAGCAGTATTTGCACATTGTCACTTAACTTCTGCTGCTTGACTTCAGGGAGTAAGGATCATTATGAAATTAACATTAGCCACAGAAGAGGTGCAGATTTTGCAATCAATACTGGCCCACAGACTATAGGGTGAGACAACTACATAATTATGCATTTTGAGTGAACTATTCCTTATTCCTTAGTCCATCCACACATGAAAATTGGACAACTACTCTCTCACCTTGCAAGTAGTCTATGGGCCAGTAGTTTCTTTTGTAAACTGTCTCTTGGAACAACTGATTTGCAACAGATAGTGTAGGCCAGAGTGTGCCACCATTATAAAATTAACATTATTTGTCAAGGGGGTATTACTGGTCCTACACAGGCCTAATGCATGAATATAATACATATTCAAGATGAGGCAAACATGGTATTTCAGTCAGAGATTAGTTTATTTTTAACAAACATTCAGAATGACACAGCCGATTTAAAAAAAAATATATTTCAAAACTGAATTTGACAATTCTCAATACATGTTCACAAATCAACTTTAGGGAAGCAAAGATTGCCCAGGTGCTGGTAACAGATTACTGACGGGCAAATTCACAAAAGAATTGCGGGCTTTTGCTGACGCTAAACCTGTGCAAATAAGACAAAAAGAAACCATGTAATTCACAAAGCACTCGCAAAGGGTGAAATGTACCGCTGACTGCGCTGCCACGCAAATAGCGTCTCGGTGCTCTGTGCTATTTGCACGTATTTAAATTAGGTAATATGCATACATTTGGACGCAAAAGTGGCCCCTTTCTATGCAAATGAGCCTCATTGCAAAAACAGTCCAATTCACAAAGATCGGCGCTAATTGCCACACGCAGTTACAGTGAAATTATTAGCGTCTTCAGAGAGTTGGTGGTAATTGAAGCGCATTTATAAGGACTTTCCAGTGATCATGGCAGCAGTGATTGTAGCCAGGCGAAGGCATCGTAATGCCATCACTTGTTGATTTAACTGAGAATTGAATTGAACTGACCTTGCAAATGTCTCTGCAACAATTCCACCTTTGTGTGACCTAAAAAAATTAAATTGTCTGCAAATACAGTCTGTAGATAATATTTTGACATTATTAGGGGTCCAAGCACATAGTGCTGGGAACCCTATTGTTTTGGTTCGGATTCTTCTTCTGCCCTAAAAGCAGAAGAATTATCTGGATCGCAGAAACCGTAAGAGCTACAGCGACCAAACTTGGCAGATAGGTCCAAAGTCTCAGCCACTACTCAGGTTATGAAATCCACGTCAATTGGCGTCATGGTGGCGCTATAGCAAGCAACTTTACGTTTTGGGCTATAACTTCTGAACCGTATGGGCCACAATCAAAATTCCACTTTCCCTGGATTCCTTGGTTCATTCTGCATCCATCCATACAGGCCTCGCCCATTTCCGCCGAACTAGATTTTCTGCCATTTTGAATTTTGTCCAAAACTTTTTTCACTACTCCTCCTACAAATTTTGTCCAATCGTCACCAAATTTGCAACACAGCATGTCTGGACTGTCCTGCACAAAAGTTATCAAGCAGTTTTTTGATATTCCACACCGTTTTCATATAATCAACAAAGTTTGGTCAACTGTTGTGGGTGGGGCCTATTTCACTAAAATCGCCATAACTCAGGAACGCATTGTCCTATGGTAACCAAACTTGGTACACATGTGCAGGTATGTACTCTAAGCCAATATACAAAAAATTGTGTCATTTCACCTATAGGGGGCGCTATAGTAACATTTCACATTTTAAAAGGCCATAACTAGGTGACTGTCGATCATAGGAACAAAATTCCTTGATTGCTGGATTCCTTGGGCCAAGTCGCATCTATCCATATAAGCCACTCCCATTTCAGCCCACAAGGTTTTCCACCATGTTGAATTTTGTCCAAAACAGTTTTTTTCGCTTCTTCTCCTACATATTTTGTCCAATCTTCACCAATTTTCGCTCACAGCATGTCTGGACTGTCCTGCACAAAAGTTATTGAGCAGTTTTTTGATAGTCCATACCGTTTTGCTACAACTGGCTTTCAAAATTTGTAGGCAAGGCCTAATATACAAAAATTGCCCTAAGTCAGGAAGTTGTTGGCCTACCTTAAACAAATTTGGTACATATGTGCACAGGTCAACTCTGAGGTAGCATGCAACATTTGGTGGTATTGTAACCATAGTTGACCATAGTTAAAATACTCTAAGGCTCTAAATAGCCTATAGCTTGGACAGTCTCATAACTTGGCCCTATTTTTTGGTGTTCCCTCGATGGCCATCCTGCGGACTCAGTAGTCTAATGGTTAATGCATAGGTCTGCAATGCAAACGATCACCGGTTCAAGTCCCGTGGGTAAAACTATCACCTCACACTGCTAAGCTTGTGATAACTAAGCCTAATGTCTTAAGTTTCTAATCTTTGGACAAATGACCATATGAAAAGATTACCTTGACAGAAGTCACGGGCCAACACAAAAGCCGGTGTTAGACTGCATGTCCAAACTTCACAACATGTCAGTTTTTGTGTGTGTCTTTCTACCTTCTGTAATGTTTTGTCTATCTGTCTGTCTTATCAAATTGTGCTTGGACCCCTCAATCACCGCTTGCGGCTAGATTTATTATTATTATTATTATTATTATTACTGTAGAACTTTAACACAAATTGCTTCACAAACAAAAGCAAATAAATCAGTACAACCAAACAATCAATACAACTCAATTTCTCACTCTGAAAATATTTTCACTTATCTCACTAGACAGCACAGTGGGCCTTATTTTGGCCTAAAGATTCAACACCATGGACAACTCCGCTCAAACTTATTTATTTTGGGATGCAGTGAGATGCAATGACAAACTCTCCTGTGTCAATTCCCTCCTCCAGGCCAAGAACTTGTTTGTTCTGGAGAGTTTGTTGCACAATTTCTTCAATGCTGTTTAAAGGCTGTTCTTGAGGTGGACCTCCGCCCGTTTGTGAAGCTTGTGAGGCATTGAATGATATTTTCTCCTTTGTTCTCCGCTTCAAATCATGCCATCTTCTTTTGCAGTCTGAAGGTGTGCATTTGGAAACACCAACAGGACTGACAGACTGGGATATTAAATCCCAAATATGGTTTCTTGCGGTCCCGGTTAAATTTATTGCCTGAAGTTTTGAGGAATGCCTCTGCAACTCGTACGTCAGGACTTGCAGCTCGTGTCTAAAAATGTTTCTCTTTCTCTCTGCCAGTGTCCTGCCTGTGTTCTTGGCGCAAAGGCAACATTTATATTTTGCCACATTGATACACAAAACATGGGCAAATTGCACTCAGTTGCAACACGTTATGGCCGTGTTTGCGCTGGCATATCATTAGCGCAATATCTTTCGTGAATCGGTCCTTGAGACGGAGCAAATAGCAAATGATATGCAATTCATGGTGCTATTAGCAGCCGCAATCCATTCTTTGTGAATTCGCCCCTGAGTGTTTGTTGCTTTATTATTTGAGGTAAACCAACACCCTAAAGCTAACCAACCCCACCAACGAAGGCAACGAGTACTAGCCAATCAGAGGCAGAGTAGGGCGGGTCATGCCTTCGCCATCCTAGGAAAAAAATTAGCAGCACACAACTGAACTAGAAGGGCACTCGGAGAGCGCAGACCTCCGCCAAGGTTTGTGCTATTATTGCTTGTTCGTGAGTCGGATCCGGATCAGCTCCAAAATTTAATGGGTTCTTCCTTGGCCCATGCTACACCCACGAAGTTTCATGAAAATCAGGCCAGTAGTTTTTCCGTAATCCTGCTGACAGACAAACGGCACCAAAAACATAACCTCCTTGGCAGAGGTAATGATGCGCATCAGAGGGGATATGCAATGCCGACTGAAAAATAAGTAGGTATATGCCGTATACCTGCGTATACCCTGCACTACACCACTGGAGCTGGCACATTATAAAGACCGCCTCATTGACTTTTGAATGTGATTGGTGATGAGAGTCAGCTGTTGGATTGGATAGCTGATAGCCGATCAGCTGATGGTGTGCTTCAGTGTTCTGCCTGAACGAATGCAATGCTCCATTTCCTCCCACTTCGAGTTTCCATCAAAGGTCACTGAATAAGTCCGACTAGCCTAATTGCCTTTCTCCCCACCCACTCTCTTTCAAGCCTATGCACTAAGACAAAGGGTAGGGTAAGTTTTCTACCCTTAAAAATGTTAACACTTGCATGAAAAAAAAAAGGTACAGCAGTGGAGGTGTGATATTTATATTCAGTAAGTCACTCAATGCTGGATCCATAGAGTAGATAACTACAAACCATTGTAATGAATATCTCTGGCTTTGGAAAACCACATGAATTTTGTTTTTTGAGCACTTATTTGACCGGCTGATATAAAGTGCTTGTTAAAACCTAAACAGATCTCTCTTTGTTCAGAGATTAGGCATTCATCAGACATGAGTAGGTACACAGGTGATATTACCCATTTTGATGGAATTTACAGCCTTCCAAAGATTTCCAGGATTAGAATGAGAGTTTGCAATTCGCTCCGATATTAATCTGATTTGGCTTTCCTGATAGCGGATGTACACTACTGTGCAAAAGTCTTAGGCCACTCTGAAAATTCTCATTAATGCCATTTATCTGAGCAGTAAGTGTTAATTAGTTAAAACACTTTAGAACATTGAACTAAACACAAAGATACAAAGAAAAGTAGCTTATTATTGTTTCTTTCTAGAACCACACACGTTAAATCTGCAATACCTGGAAACAGTCCAGCAGAAAATAAAGGAGATAAACACTTTCAACTGTGCATTCTTATGAATACTCCACATTGATCACACCAACAAGTAACCAGGATTGTTAATGAGTACTACACACTTCATAATACTACTACTAATAATGTTACTACTGCTACTACCACCACCACCATTACAAATACTGCTTTTAGTAATACTAATACTACCACTGCTACTGCTACTGTTACTAGTTCCTTACTAAATCCTGACAGTAGTCACTACTAGTCCCCCAACCCCCCACCCCAAACATACATATTCGACATATTAAAGACACTTCCACAAAAGCTAGCGCAGCCTTTGTCATTTCTGCATCTGAAATGTCTACGTCTTTTTGGCTGGACCACAACAGCGGGGCCAGCCCTACAAACGCGAATGTCTGTCACTGACTGACTGACTGACTGACTGAGTGACTGAGTGATCAAGTTACACCATTGGTCGGCCGTGGCACGTGGCACATCATAGCGTCACAGAGCCAGAAATTTAAGTTTTGTTTTCTCCGCCGTCTAGTTTCTCCGCTGAGATCGGGAGCCCGTTTCTCCCACACAGTAAGCAGGCTGACCAATATCATGCATGTAAGCTGAAGCTAAAGTAGAATCTATACAATTATATCATATCACCGTTTATGTCAATGCATATGCGCGAGCTCAGTCCACCTGAAATCCTCTGTTCTGTTGGGGGAGAGAGACACACAAACAAGCATGGAGGTTTCATCACGCCGAGAGCTTATTGCCGACCTTCCCGAAGTTTCCCGGGGCCACGGTTCCGGCCGGTGCCGCTAGCTGGGCGCCGATTTGTTCCCGATGATCCGGCCAAGATTTCGGCCGGGGTCCCGACGACGATGCGCCCCCGGTGTCCAGCGAACAGCGTTTTCGGCACCGACGGGTAACAGAGCACCTGGCGCTTGGATCGGCAGGATCAATGCGGGCCGTGGGTGGAGACGACAGCGGTGGAGAGAGAGACGGGACGCGCTGGAACGATCAGTATGGATGTATGGACTATTATTCTGTATTAGCAGTCTACAGCCAGGGGTTAAAGTGGGCCGGAACAATCCGGAACGGCGTTCCGGCACCTTCGATTAATAAATAAATAAATCTGATTGGCAGTTTCATACATAATAATGACAAGCGAGTTCACAGGGCTGCCAACTCTCACGCATTGACCGAGAGACTCACGCAATTGACATTTTTCACACGCTCTCACGCCACAAGTCTGAGAGCGTGAAAAACAAATTCATAACTGATAACGTCGCGACGTGAAAAAAGGAAACTGACAGCAGGACAGACGAGACAGAGCAGCACAGCAGCGAGTTATTCAGACCATCTGAATAGCGAGAAATACACACAAATTATTATATATATTATATTATTATTATATTATTATTATATTGTAATTTATTCCCATGCATGCTGCTCAGAGTAATCTCAGTCAGCAGCTCTTCAGCGTCTCTCCCTCTCCTCTCGCGCTGTGCGCACGCAGGCAGGAGTGAGAGTAAGTTGCTATGGTTACGGGGACGCTCTGTGTCTGTCGCTCTGAAACTTTCTCATGATTCCCAATAATAGGTTTTTTAGGTTAGTATGCCTATGCAAGATCATGAATGTAAGCACCTCAATGCTGTTTCTTGACTTAATCCAAGAGGTTAGGTGGTGTAGAAATGCAGGAAATTTGTTTTAAATTACTATTTTTTTCTGACCCCCCCCCCCCCCCTCCGAAACAGGGTTCCCCCACCTGCCAAATCCCACTTTAACCCCTGTCAACAGCGGAGTTAGTTACACCATTGGTCGGCCGTGGCACGTGGCACACTCATACACGGTCCAGCCATATACTAGGTTTTTGACCTAGTCTTGTTTTACGTCAAAATGTCCTGAGAACACAGGAATAATATTCTATGACTTACTATGTTTCCTATTATGCATGGTCTTTGTAAACAGTTGATCCTCTTTTATATGCATGTTTGGTAACTTTTGGTAAAAGTTTTGAAATTCAAGAAATGTGTAGACCATACACCACATCAATGTTGTTCTACTGTTCTACAAGTAGGGACAACAACAGTAGGGAAGATGCTACCTGAAGGAAATGCTGAGACTTTAATCAAAATAAATTTAGAATTTTGTCTACTAAATGTTTTGTGTCAAATTGTGCAAATTGCACTTATTGTAAGTCGCTTTGGACAAAAGCGTCTGCTAAATTACATAATGTAAAATTGAAATTATTTGTTAGGGTTTAGAATCTAATCTTAAATTGTATTAACAGGGCTTCCTCCCATAAGCATTGCTTAGCTTAAAGGAATAGTTCACCCAAAAATGAAAATTCGGTCATTCGGGTGAGTGTTTTTTCTTCATACAACTTACCTGAAGTTCTCCAGGCTCGCTGCTGTAGGAGCTTCTTCCAGTGAATGGGAAATGAATGGGGAGCCGGACGTTCTGCTTCAAAAAGGCCAATAAATGTCCATAAAATTACTCCATAAAGCTCGTGTAGTATATTTAAAGTCTTCTGACGCCTGACAATCGCTCTATGAGTCGAAAAAACGTAATTTGATCCATTATTTCATGAAAATCCGAGTCGATCGCTATTGCATGTACTTCTGCATTACCAAACCTCACGAGATTGAGGTCGCGCACAAACGCACACACAAACCTTGCCGGCCACGGTGGCTTCGCGAGGTTTGGTAATGCTTCCCTTACCTGTCTGTGTTCAGCTCCTCGGCGACCTGCACGAAATTAGTATGACTAGATATTATTATGACCACTACGAAGGTATCTTGACATATATATAAACGAGTGCACCCTATCGTAAGTCACGTAAGACACATCCACGCAGTGACGTGTCAGTCCAAACAGGGCTACCAGCGGTATAGTAAACGAGTGCACCCTATCGTAAGTCACACGCCTCATTGGCGAGCGTCTGTGTGACGTAAGCGGAAGTAAATAAGTCACGTTTCTCCTTGAATGTTTCTACCTTAATACCAAGGAGGTTCTATATTAACTTAATACATGTAAAACCATGCGAGGACCTTTTATTGCCCAAAAGTGTTAGAGTCTAAGGTCAGTGTATCTAATTTCGTGCTTGTGTCATTTATTCAGCATAAAGTGCAAAAGACGTGCCAATAAAAGCGAATGGCATTGTGCGATACATCACACAGCTGAAAGAAAATTGGATTATAAAACGATGAGCTGCACTGCATGTATCATTTCAAGACATCAAGATCATTTCATTTCTTTCCGGTGCTTTGAAAACATGTTATTTGTTGCCATAATTAGTAACGTTAATCATGCCATGTCTTAGAATTAAAGTGATAATAAGTGAATGGATAAATAGCATAATTTTATAATCCTAACATAGACTAGTGTACCTGCTGACGGTGCCGGTGTAATGCCGGGGCAGGCAGGGCAATTGCTCAGGGCGCCCCATCATCAACAAGCAAATAGTAAACATGTTGTCCCCCACCAGTGATGTAGTTCCACCCTTGGGTCAGTCAGTGATTGCTGAGTGTACTTGAAATTTGAGTGAAATTGTATAAGCATTTTCGTATGGGACAATGAAAGGACAGATTGACCATATATTTCTGTTGCCTACTCTCCTCAGAATTAGGCTTACAAGTTATATCTTGAAATGTAGTAACTGTAATTGTCCTGTTTTTACTCAATACAGTACAAAGTATAAGAACTACAATATGCAATAAATACAATCCGTACATTACACAATGTACACTACAATACAATTTAGAATACAATATACAGTATAACATACAACACTAGGAGCGTGAGTGTTATGAATAATATAAATGCTAAATGATAAGTGATATATGGTATTGCACAGTAGGTAAGTGGTAATATGATATAAGTAGTCAACACTGATGGCACAGTGGTAGTGCAGTGATGATGCAATAACAGAACAACAGTCCAACAACTGTACAATAACTACAGTGTCTTGTGGTTAGAGGTTTGCCCAAAAATTCTCCATTGACTCTCACTTCAACACATCAACCCAGTCTGATGTCTCCAAGTGTGTAGCGTGTGTAGACTATTATGTTACCTATGATAACTTTAACTGTATTGCTTTACCACTGAGTCGCCATTCATTGTCCCCCACATTGTATGATAACTTTAACTGTATGACCTGCTTTACCACTGAGTCCCCATTCATTGTCCATGCCACCCCCTAGCGGCACAAAGTCAACGTTAAAGTGTGACTAACTAACGAACTAACTAACGGAGGGAGACCGATCCATTTGGTGGGGGACAACCAGCTGCAGCCACGGAGGTGGAGACCAACCGCAGTTTTAGACCAGGCCTGCGTTCAGCCCCGACAAAAGGTAGCAAAATGTTTATTTAAACGGAAACAGTGGTGCGTTGAACACCCTGTTGTGTTACGCAAGCGATGCAACTATGGCAGCTGAGGCGGCCATTCTTTGCGTTCTTTTCGAAGAATTTTCGGAGCCTGATGAAATCGGTTTAAATACGTGTTTAATACTACAAAATACGCTCGATGTTACAGTCACTGCCCTTGCCGTCCAGAATAGCAGAGAACATCCCAGAGTGAAGGGGTTTGTGGAAACTGTGCTTCCTAATTATAGTGATCCAACATTTGCCTCATTTGCATTTCAGGATGACAAGGCAAACATTTCAGGTGAAGGATAATCCACTTCTTACCTTCGAGACTGTGTTACGATCTATATGAGCTAAATATTTTGTTATCAGTATTAGGCATATCATTATTGCTGATCACTGTTGTTGTGATATGATATTGTAATATTTACCATTATATATTTAGAGGAGTAGAGTGGAGTAGGAAAGTTTATGAAAGTGTCACTCCACAATGGTACATACAATAGCAAAAGATACAAACATGTCTTCTAATTAGTTCAATTGTTGCAGACACCAAGCTGCAGTGGACACATTTGTAAAGGACTTTTGTTGAATCCATTGTGCACACTGCCTTTTTAATACGGCGGGGTTTATATACACGTCGCTGCTGATTAGGTAACACCTCTGACAAACCCACCAAACGAGAGACAACGTACCTCAAAGCCCGTTTCACACCATTTCGAGGAAACATGACGCTCAACCCGGAAACCGTAGCAAAACGGTGCACACTGTTTTCAGATTGAACGCGCCCCTGCAGTGTTAGACGACACATGCGCAGAGCTCCGTGAAGTACGGCAACGCTGGAGGGGAAATATTCGTGAAGCAGCGAGCTGCAGCCAGGGAGCGGAACTAGTATCAAAAACGCTCCTCATTAAAAGTTGTTTTTAAAAATAAATAATTGTTCGTTATTAAAAACTATGTAGAAAATATGTAAACTATTTTTTTTGCATTTTTTTTTTCTCCAATACATTGTGTGCTAAACTGATGGACTGGGTAAATGGGTAAATTACCAGTAAAGGCATCAAACAAAAGATCTTTTTCATGTTTTCCTTTAACACAAACAACAACAAAAACTGTTTAATGGGTTTCTGAATTTATTTCTGGTTATTGTGGGATGATGTGCTGGGAAAGCCACCGGGAGTTCTTTTTCTGTGAGAAGAAATAACAGAAAACAGAAACAAAAGTTTACAACCATAGAATAGAAAAACTAAAAACTGAATGCAAACTTAGGTAACTGCAAATGTGACAGATAACAGATATTACTGTCTAAGCAAGTTACAGCTTTAAAAACATTTTACATATATTTACTAGCGAATATTACAACACTGCATTCCCAAATTGATATTGAATAATGCTGCTCTTTGTCATTTTAAACTCATAACATAAGTAACGTCACTTACTGTCCGCTTCGACACCATTTTCACTTCTGAGTCCGATATCTAAAACTGCCACGGTTCTCTAGCTCTTCGCTGCTGCAGCTCGTGCACATGCGTCATCAAACTGCAGGTCTAGAACTGCTGGTCTAAATCTGCGGTTGGTCTCCGTGGCAATTTGCCCACACTTGTCTTAATTTGACTTTATTTGAGTGACACTGGGTGACACAGCACAAATATAAAATACATTTATCACGATCTACAAAGAAAGATATACCTACTATGCTTTTGGAACATTGTTAGTTGCAGTAACAGATTACATCACTGGGTGGTGCTCCTTGTTTTACTGAGACTGAGTAACAGCAACAGGTATTGCGTTCTACTAGTTTATCTCCCGACGAGTAGCTTTGATAACCTTTAAGTCTCTTAAGTAACGACTTGATACGTGTTACACTATATTAATCGGGCCAAACCAGGTATTGTATGGACGGTTGACAAGTATAGTTGAATAAAGCGGCATTTGTGAGAATCCAAATCCTGATGTCGTCTGGCTCTCTCAAGCTAACCAGGAGCATTTAAGCTAAAACACGACCAAACACGTTACTAGAGTCCACTTCTAATGGTGAGTCAGTCAACATTTATTTATCTTGGCTATTTGGTTGATTCAGGCTACATGTTGGCATTGCGTGCTTCTTTTGCTATTTGTTTGGCTTTGTGTGGATTGGTGGGCAGCAGTTTTATAATTTGATGGTGGTATCATGGCATGATGAAATAGGCTAGTTGGTGAAAATGCAGCATTTTCTTCATTTTATATTAATATTGTGATGTTAATATGGTGTTGATATGGTATCATGTGAAATTAGTGTTGCCAGCCCTCCTGGATTGGCAGGGAGACTCCGGTAATGGAAAAATGAGACAGAACAAAAACAAGTGCTTCCACCCGTATTTCAGGATGCTGATTTTCAAATGAACTGGTATTGCAGCTAAATGAAATAAGAATGAAAATACAACTTCTGCTCAATTTGCCCCAGAGTTGGGGTAAGTTGATCCTAGCAAGTGTGTAAAATGAGCCGCTTGGGAGCAAACTGAGCCACTGAATTACTCATGTTGGAGTCTGGATAAAATACAAATAACTATGTAATAATTTCTATGTCAAAATACAAATAGGCTTTGTGTTAGGGGTGTAATGATACATTGATCTGGATCGATAGATTGAATTAAAGGTAAAGATCTAACTTAATCGATGCAAAGGACAGATACCGATTTATTTAATAAATCATAATATAAATCAATGTATAATTGGTATTGGTGTCGTTGGTCCCTTCCGACCCACCATAATCAAATCTCGCTCGCTTGTGTCTTCCACCTGGTCCGTACCCGCCCCCACTCTGTAAACACGCACATCTCTCGGCTTCCGTCGGCTACACAGACACAGTGAGCCTCGAACAATTCTCACAGTTTTACTAATCATTTCGGAAATTTGTGTTTGGTAGATTATTTCTCTGTTGTAACAATGCTTCTTGGCAGTACATTTTATACCGTTGGAAAGCCTGTTTATTTCCCTTTTAAATGGTGCCCCATTTGTAAGGAACATGCATTTGTGGGATGAGCAGCACAGCTGAGTATGTGGGTTGCGCTCATGTAAAATTTGCCAAATCTTCTCTGCCAATGCCAAACAGCTTATTCTGCTGTTGCTATTGACTCTTGTTTTGAGCTTCCGGTACCCCCAGGTGCTGACAATCAGGTACCTGATTGGCACCTGATTGGCAGCACCTGTGAGCATGATCTCGATAAGGCCTGTGCGATAGGGCGACTTCAAGCTGGTGTTCCACAAAAGCAAGTTGCGGCATTATTTGGAGTGAGCCATAGTACCATCTCCATACTAAAGGCCAAGTTCCATGAAACGGGGGATGTCAGAGACAGACCGTGAAGTGGGCGTCCCAAGAAGACGACACCCCAAGAAGACCGGTTCCTCACCCTTTCAGCACTTAGGAACCGTAGGCTGTCTTCTACAGATTTGCAGTCAAGGTTTGCAGGACGATATGGCACGCGGCTCTCGGCCCAGACGATCCGGAACAGACTGCACGCAGCCAATCTCCGGGCTCATAGAGCTGCCAGGAGGCCTGCCATGACTGCCCTTCACCGTCAGGCCCGTTTGCGCTGGTGTCGGCAACACCTGCACTGGAACCTGAACATGTGGAGGAACGTTATGTTCAGCGATGAGTCCAGATTCTGCCTACGGAAGTTGGATCGTAGGGTCAAAGTGTGGAGAAGACGGGGAGAATGCTATGCTGATTGCTGCACCGATAGAGTAACACCTTTTGGTGGAGGCAATGTGACGGTGTGGGGCGGCATCTCCATCACTGGAAAAACGAGGCTTGTCATCATTGGAGGCAATCTCAATGCAGAGAGATATCGAGATGAGATTCTGCAACCAGTGGCGATCCCATATCTCCACAGTCTGGGACCGAACTCCATCCTCCAAGATGACAACGCTCGCCCCCACAGAGCGGGGTTTATCAGAGACTACCTCCAGAATTTGGGAGTAGAGAGAATGGAATGGCCTGCCAACAGTCCTGACCTCAACCCAACTGAACACTTATGGGATCAGCTTGGGCGTGCTGTTCGTGCTAGAGTGACCAACACAACCACGTTGGCTGACTTGCGACAAATCCTGGTCGAGGAGTGGAATGCCATCCCACAGCAGTGTGTGACCAGGCTGGTGACCAGCATGAGGAGGAGGTGCCAGGCTGTTGTGGCTGTGTATGGTTCTTCCACACGCTACTGAGGCTCCTGACTGTTTGTTAAATGAATAAATTGTAAAATTGCCAATATGTCTTGTTTCTTCCTTGTTACTGATAGACTTCAATCATCCAATCCACCAAACAACACCAAACAAGAGTCAATAGCAACAGCAGAATAAGCTGTTTGGCATTGGCAGAGAAGATTTGGCAAATTTGACATGAGCGCAACCCACATACTCAGCTGTGCTGCTCATGCCACAAATGCATGTTCCTTACAAATGAGGCACCATTTAAAAGGGAAATAAACAGGCTTTCCAATGGTATAAAATGTATTGCCAAGAAGCATTGTTACAACAGAGAAATAATCTACCAAACACAAATTTCCGAACTTTTTGTTCGATGTTTATATATTTGTCATTAATTATTTTACCGATCCTTTGGTTTTTAGTTGTTTTTAACAGAGCTTTTACCCGCTGAGGAAATCTTAGCGATCAGACATTCTCAAGAAGAAAAGTTTTAGCAACAGTTCGCTACTGGTGTCCTGCCTGTCAGCTTAGCTAGGCTTGTTTTGACAGCTGTTTCTACTGCTGGTTATGCTGCTTTATTTATTTAACGTTAACTTTACCTGGACTATCAGGCACTATCATCACTAGCATCATCATGGCTGTGTGTGGACTTTGCCAGCCGGCATACTTACTGCTAAAAGACGACATCAGACGGCTGAAACAGGATCTTAAGAGCAAGGATGAGTTAATCCTGGGCTTTTCGTCTGTTGCTGCTGCACAGGCCAAACATCTCTCCGTGGTGAGCTCCTCCTGCTGCGCCGGTCCGTCCACCGAGTGCTCAGCTGCTGTCGCGCAGGGTGATACCACTCTTCCCTGGTTCGGCTCTGCCACCACCGGAGGGGAGCTGATCCTTTCAACTGATGCCCTGGCCCTGAATGATGACATCTGGCCCATCCTCAGGGCTAAACCCAAGTCCCAAGCCTGCTCCTCTCCCCACAACTCGGAGCCGTGGGTCATGGTCAGGAGCAGCAAGGGTCGGGCTAAACGTTCCCTCCAGCCGCGCGCATCTGACACTCTGCAGCTGAGTAATAAATTCCAAGTCCTGGACAGTGGGGATGGACCGTGTTCTCCAGTGAGGCTCCAGCAGGACGACCATCCATCTTCTGACCGGGCCTCCGCTCCCGAGCCGGTTGGTGGCTCCTCTGCTTGCCTGCTGTCGCCTGGGTCCAGCCCCCAGGTGGTCAGGCATGCACACTCAGGCACGTTGCCCACCCTCGGTGCTTGTTGTTGGCACCTCTGTGGTCCGGCAAGTGGCGGTGCGCGGTGGCCAGACTTTCTGCTATCCTGGTGCCTGCGTAAAGGACATTACACTAACCGCTCTGCAGCTGACTGAACAGCATAACTCTGCCTCTGCAGTCGTTGTCCAGACCGGCACCAACAACATCAAAAATAAACAGTCAGAGACTCTCAAAGAGGAGTTTGTGTGCCTTGTGGACAGTCTGCTGGACACCGGGACGCAGGTAATTATTTCCGGCCTGCAAACTTTAAACTAGCTAAAAGTAGGATTGTACTGTCGCCGAAATGCCGAACCGATTTGCGAGTCAACGTTAGCTAACTTTGCCAATCAAACATGTTTAATATTATCGGAAGGTAGGTGCGCTCTCTCCAGCACCAAGCACCCATGTACAGTATTCCTGTTAGGATTATGCCTAGATTTAACCACTATCCTATGCGTTCTGTGTTTTCAACTGCTAGGCCAGATAATTTGATTACAGTCTGCTGTAGTACTTCCAGTTCAGCTAAAGCCCCTTATTCCAGTTGTCTTTGCTCTTTTAAACTCTCAGTCCGTGTCTAATAAATCTTTCATTCTCAATGATCTAATTACATCTCATAATTTTCTGAATACACCTAGGTTAACAGGCCGTAGTGCGGGTATTGCAGCTGTTTTTAAGAATCATCTCACTTGTACTCCATTCAGTTTTGGTTCTTTTAACAGTTTTGAAATCTTAACTTTTAAAATTGTGTGTGATAACCCAATTTGCTGTGTAATCATTTATCAACCCCCCAATTCAAACATGGGCTTTCTCAATGAATTCTCTGAGTTACTGGCCTCTCTGGTGCTTAAATTTGATAGGGCCATTATAGTTGGTGACTTTAAAATTCATGTTGACAATATTTTTAACTAATTTGCTCACTCTGATTTTTTAAACATTTCTAAATCTTTTAACCTTGTGCAGCATGTCTCTGGCCCCACACATAACCGCGGGCATACTCTTGATTTAGTTTTTACTCTGAACATGTCTCTTAAAGTCAAGATGAAATGAAAAATGCATTTTTAACCCTTTTAGATCACATCCCCGGTCATATTGTGCACCTATTTAACAATATATGGCAAAAAAATACAAAAAATTCATGTCTTTGTATTCTTATATCAAAATCCAATCATGTTTTCTTCCTGTAAAACAAAATATGCCGTGTGCTTACGTAAGCATGAACCAACCAATTGCAACCAATAATATCATGACATCCACCCATCAATCATTCTTCAACCTTTAGCTAGCCACACCGGTCATATAAAACCGCACTTCACCGTTTCTGGGTCGTAGTAGCTGACAGGGCAATATGGAGAGAGATAGGAAGAGATGTTTGGATATCAGTGGGCAAAAACTTTGTTTTCATTTCCAAAACAATGTCGCTGAGGTCTAATTCATTCATCTCTCCCTTGTCCTCCTGATCTAACAACAGGTGAGGGAGGTGTGTGTGGAGCCAACAGTCCTCTGTAGCTCTGTTTCTCTTTGTAGCTCCTTATCGCGCTAAACTCTAAGCCCTGCCCACTGTTTAGCGGTCCAATCAAATGCAAAGGATTTGATTTAAATCCCTCATGTAACTGTACACCGCTCAAATATTCCGCTTCACTGGGAAATACGTCACAGTACAGAAGCTAAAGACACTCTAACTTTCGTTTCAGTGGGACTTTAATTCCCTGAATAAGTTTGATTTTGTCTCTGACCATAAAGGTTTTACCTTCGATGCATCCCTAATAACTCAGAAACGTATTATCCACTCTCGCATCTTTAATGAGCAGTCCGCAGCCACATTCTTCAGCTACTTTTCTAGTCTGGCCAATTGCCCTCCTCATTTCGCCAATATTAATGACCTAGTTAGCTGGTTTAATGAATTGTGTACATCAGCCCTTGACTTTTCCACTCCATACACTTCCAGGGCTGTCCCAGTTATTAATACAACCCCTTGGATCAACGACAACATCAGACTGCAAAGAAGGCAATATAGGAAAGCCGAACGTAGTTGGAAAAAGTCTAAACTTGAAGGTCACCACCTCCATATGAAGGAGTTATTGATTAAACTGAACCAAACCATTAAAGATGCGCGAGCTGCCTATTTTTCTGGGTTGATTAATAGTAATAAACTCAACCCAAGGTTTCTGTTTAGTACTATCAACCAGCTTATAAATCCCTCTCTTCCTGCCATTCCCGCCTCATCTTCCAATGACTGTGAAAACTTTTTATCCTTTTTTGTTGGCAAGATCGATGGTCTGAATTTGCTCCTATTTCCCTGCAGTTCCTTTTAAACACTGTAGCTCATATATGCGTCCCTCATCCAGTCCCTGTGATACGGTTCCAGGGCTGTCCCGAATACCATTTTTTGGGCTTCGGAGCTTCGGTAGTAATCAACAGCGAGGGGGGGGGGGGTCACGCACCTTCAAACTGCTTGGCTTTCCATACACGGGTAACAGTTCACCCGACAAAGTTCACACATAGACACAGTTCCTCCTCAAAAACACAGCGCTGAAAACATACTTAACATACATATAACTTCAATTAATAGCCTGAGAGAGAGAGAGGGAGAGAGAGAGATGGTCGGGCGAGCTAGAAAGTGAATGAAGAGAGGGAGCGGTAGTAGCGAGAAAACCGGTGAATCAGAGAAATAAAACGTTATTTTCTGATTGTTTCACAGCGGTTACGTTCTAAAGCGCAGAGAGAGAGGGGGAGAGCCCCGTATCAAAATACCGGTAGCCTACCTTAGAAAAAAGATTTTTAAAAAAAGATCAACGGAGAAATGTCTTGCTGCTGCTTCTCCTGAGTTTTGTTCAGCAAATTTGACAACTGACAGCTTGAATTTCAGGTCGTACTTTTTTCTCTGTGCCACCATTGCGATCAGCAAATGTGACTGACGTTTGAATGCAAGTAAAAAAAAAAAAGAAACTGCTTCGCAGCGTCAATGGCAACCGGCTTACGGATTACATATAAAATTACATTTAAAAAAACGAATATCCGAATCCCAAAATTGAAAACCGAATACCTACCCAATGAACGAATATCCGAATAGTCGAATATTCGGGTCCAGCCCTATACGGTTCCCACAAAATTTCTAAAATCCATCCTTCCTGTCTTAGCCAGGTCCTAGCGTGCTCTCTATTATCAATTACTCTTTCACATCCGGGTCCGTACCTGGCTATTTTAAAATTGCCAGTGTTCAGCCACTCCTTAAAAAACCCACGCTCGACCCTTCCCAGTTAGAGAATTATAGGCCAATCTCCAAGCTACCTTTTTTATCCAAAATCCTAGAAAAAGTCGTTACAGACCAACTCCTGAAGTTGGTTGAGGGTCATAACATCTTTGACAAATTTCAATCCGGCTTTCGCCACAAGCATAGTACTGAGACTGCATTACTAAGAGTGACCAATGACATTCTTATGCATGCAGACAAAGGTGAATATTCCATCCTTATTTTACTCGATTTAACTGCTGCCTTTGATACCATTTTACTTTGATAAAATAACTGGGTTGGCATTTCTGGTACAGCTTTAAACTGGTTTAATTCTTATTTGATTAATAGATATATTAATGTTTGTATCAATAATCATGTGTCCTCCTCGGCTCCCCTGCTGTGTGGAGTCCCTCAGGGGTCGGTCCTTGGACCAATCCTCTTCTCATTCTACATGCTTCCTCTGGGTCATTTGTTCAGCCGCTTTCAAGACGCGTCATACCACTGTTATGCCGATGATACACAGATCTATTTCTCTGCCAAATCCAATAACTTGAATCAACTGTCCTCCCTCCATGATTGCGTAGCCGCCACCAAAGATTGGATGTCTCTTAATTTCCTCCACCTAAACCCTGACAAAACAGAAGTTCTTTTAATTGGACCTGATAACTTTGCCACTGCAGTTGATCAGTTTATTGGTCCATTTCACTCAAATATCAATTCTACCGCTAAGAATCTTGGTATCATCTTTGACCAGTATATGACTTTTGACCATCATGTTACTAAGCTCATCCAGTCTTGTTTTCTTCAGCTAAGAAATATTGCAAAAATCAGATGTGTCTTGTCTTCTACGGATTTTGAACTATTAATTCACACTTTCATTTTCTCCCGTCTAGATTATTGCAATTCCCTCTACTCGTGCCTCAGTCAAGCTGCTCTAAGTCATTTACAGTTGGTTCAAAATGCAGCTGCCAGGCTATTAACTAGAACTAGCCGTAAGTCCCATATTACCCCTGTTCTTGCATCACTCCACTGGCTTCCCGTAAAATACAGAAACTACAAGATCCTGTTGATAACATATAAGGCCCTGCATGACCTTGCCCCCAGTTACATTTCTGATCTCCTCGTTCCTCATTCTATTTCTCGACCACTTCGTTCCTCAAATCTCAGCCTTTTATCCATCCCCCGCTCCAACTGCAAGACAAAAGCTGACCACGCCTTTGCAGTTTGAGCCCCAACCCTCTGGAATCAATTTCCCCAATCTGTCCGATTTGCTGAATCTTTGGACTGTTTTAAGCGGCTTCTAAAAACCCATCTTTATAGGCAAGCCTTTGTATAGATCTCTATCCCTGTCATATGTTTTTGTTTGTTTTATTTTGGTCTATTTCTCATTGTGCTGTGTTGTGCTGTGTCGTATGTTTTTGTTCGTTCTACTTTGGTCTGTTTCTCATTGTGCTGTGTTTTATATTGTAATTCATTTTGCTTTATTTATTTATTCGTTTATATGTGTGTGTGAAGCACTTTGTAACTGTGTGTTTTAAAAAGTGCTATATAAATAAAGCCTTACTTACTTACATGACACAGCACCATGCAGACCTGGGGCATGTTCAATTTCCCCAAAACATAACAAACCTCATTGCGTTCAACGCACTACCGTTTCCTTCTGTTATTTCCTGTTTGTTACGTTTTGGGGCAATTGAATGTGCCCCTGCAGTCTGGGGAAAGTGAAGAAATTAACTCGCCTCTGGGAAATAAATCCGCAGTATGGAAATATTCCAGATTCCATAAGAAAGAAGGAAAGACAGTGAAAACGCATGCAGTATGCAAACAGTGTCAATTCAAAGTCAAATATGCTGGCAATACTACGAACCTCACTGGTCTCCTCAAAAGAAAACATGGCATCTACCCTCAAAACACTGCTATGCCTGACAAGGTATATTTTTTATATATATTTTTTTTTTGTTTGCTTTTTTGTAGTCAAAATTGAAAGATAGTGGTGCTTACCTCAGGGTTCTCTATGTGAAGCTAAAGTTCATGCCTGTTGCACTTTACCTTGAGAGAAATTTAGCACTTTGAATGCATTGCAAAATGTTTTTTTTTAAGTGATTTCCAGATTCAAAGAATTGTGCCTTTGTTTTTTTATTTTGGTTTTTCACCTCTTTTCTAAAGAAACAACAGAACACAGCTGGCCCACATGTGTTGCTATTTGTTTATATCATTACGTCTCACAGAAATCTCCATGTAGCACAGTTAGTTTCAGGATTGGTTACAGGGTTTGAAATTGCTTATTGTAGTAAAGCCTGAGGTAGTAAAGCCTGAGGTTTACACCCCTACTTTGTGTACAGTCTAGGCTATTAAATTAAACATGTTAAAATCACACACAGGCAACACAAACTGGAGTTATGAAAACACAGGGACTGTGATGGAATGTTTACAACCTCATGTCTACTTAATTCTTGCACAGCCCCTGGCTGTGAAGCCACACCTACTCAATATTGCATCTATCCAGGCTGTAGGGAAATACAAAATCCAACTCTACTCTGTCACACCTGGCTCCAAACAAATATGTTCAGACACTGATTTTCTAACCTAGGAGGACATGTTTTATTTTTGCACCTTTGACAGTTAGCTACGTACAATGTGGTGGAGGTAGGAAGAAAATGAGGAGGGAAAAAATTTAATAAGGTTAATAAATGTTATTTTGAATGTTTTATTGCCAATATTGCACAACATTTAATGCTTGTCGCCCTCTGAATCCATGATTAATCCTTTTTCAGCCCTCGATTGAGGATGGCTTTATAACTTCACCGTGAACGTGCATAGTTCAGTCTCAACCTATGTGGAGTTGATCAAGCCTGATCACTGAAATTGGAATCAGCTTTTGTGGAACCGAAAATTCCCGCTATGCCGTGTCTGGCTCACTCAAGTCAGAATTTAGGATTTAGTTTAGGATTTCTTAAACCGTCTTTCTGGAATACCGCCCAGGGGGAACATTCAATGAAGTCACTGTACTGCACTCATTTTAACTTTCTGAGTGTTGAGCAGTGTTAGAAATCTCAGATTAAAAAGTATCAAGTTACTCTTTACAAATACCGTAACGAAAACATGCAAATTTGGAGAAAATTGTGGAATTTTATTTTTTTTCACTTTAATTTTCACGACAGGAGACTGTCAGATTAAGTACAATGCTAGTGGACTGTGCATCACCAAATTACATTATGTACACATTAGGCACATTACAGAGCGATTTATATCAATTTCTATTCATTGACTAACTTTATTTTGTGCCAGCCGTGCCGATATTGTGGCGCTGCACCACAGTTTATGTATTGGAAACAATGGCACCATAATCTACTGGTTTATTTAAGAATAAGAGCATATCTACATGGTCATGGATGAGTCCAGTGTGCAGCCTCTTGACAGTAAGTCCAGCCGCTGAAACACACGCTCCAATGGAACAGATGTCCCGGGGTCAGGAGGCAGAAATAGTGTTACGCCAACTTCGCAACTTTCATTGTGCTTGTAGACGTGCCGTATTTCAACTTTGTATTATAATGTTTACGATGAACACTGTTTTCTGTCCGGGTGTAATTCTCCTACACTAGACTATGCTTCGCCCGCTTGCTTGGCTTTCCTCTTTCTCTGTATAAGGGGTGAAGTTAAACTGCGCCCGCGTGGTGGTAAATCATTTCAGCACAAAATGAGAAATAGCACATAGCCTACATTGTCGGTTAATCAGTTAATATATGCTTGATCAATCAAAATCTTAACGGTGATTAATCAATCGTCGATTAATCATTAACATCCCTATGTCCGATCTATCCATCCTTCCTAGGAAGCAGCAGTGATGAGGGTTTCCACCAGTAAACTGCAGCAGCTCGCCATTTTCACCACTGTGCTGACTGGTGGAGGGATCGGCACCATGTACTACCTGATGCAGAGTGAGTATAAATATTTTGTGTGTGTGGGTTTCGGAGTGTTCATGTACTTGTACTTTGGGTTTATACCTTCAGAGTGAGGACATTTTGGGTAGGCTAAGTGATGTAATTTTGGCTGATCTCTCAGGCTAGTTTAGGGTTAGGATTTAGGAGTTAATAGTAGGATTAGGTATAGGTAATACATTAGGGAATTTAAGATTAAACACTAATGATGTTGAGACATGCACAGGTACAAGTTAGTTCTATAGTAGTCTCGCTCACAGACCTTTGATAATATATAGCCTATTATCAAGGTATTATCAAGGTATCCAAATTCTGTGCGGAGGGGGCGTTGACCTGAAATCCACTGACACTGAAAACCACAAATCATGGTTGAGGGGGTGGGGAATTTAAGCCACAGCATCATCTCAGCATGTAAATAGAAATGTAGGAAGCATGCGGAAGTCTGCATTAGTCAGCATGGCTCATTTGCATAAAAAAAAGAAAATAAAATTTACACTGACACATCACAAAATAAGAAGTTGGTCAGTGTATAGAAATGTATCTAAATCAATCTCTAATGTGTCATGTACACATATCTGTCATTTGAAGATGCACAGGAGACCAGTAGCATAGTCTCCAATTGTGAAAACAAAAGTGAAACTTAAAATTCCACAATTTGTTGCAGACGTCTGCTGCTGCCCTACAAACTTTAACGGTAGGTAACGTTATTACCTTACCTGACTATTCACTGCAACAAAAGTGGAACTATAGGGCGTTTACTCACGAAGACCTCCCCGCGGCCTCGTTCTGTTTCCTGTACAGGATTTCTATCCGTTGCCCGCAGAAGCTTGTGCGACGCTCCCGCCTTGTGTCCCGAGAGCTTCTGGGTTTCTCAGATTAGTTCTACAGTGTTACTGTTGGTCCAACAAAAAGAAGGAATGGGAAAGAGAAACCCGGTGGTTGTCGCAGGAAAGGGCAGATGCTGGTTAAGGTTAGGCTAAATTACAGGTTTAAGCCTAACCTACAACTAGGATCCCCTATAGGTATGGATTATATATGACTGGGCCTAAGGATAGTCCTTAATATGTCCCAGTATTAACAAAGTTCAGGTAAGAAATTGGTCATAAAGAAGAAGGCTCCGGTAAAGGAGCAAACCACCAGTGTGATAGGACCCCTCCCTAAATATACCTAAATTAATTAACTTCATTTTAGGATGAAGTTAATTTAAATTAGTGCTAAAGTTATATTAAGATTAGGACTTGGGTTTAGGGTTAAGGTAAGAGGAGATAGTAACAGGGTAAGGTTTAGGGTAAGTAAAAAAAAAAAATTAAGTATTATTAAAAAGTAGGGCTGGGCAATAAACGATAACGATATCTATCACGATAGAACTTATAGTCAATATAAATGTAATACATGCGCTCTAGAAAGGTCGATAGAAATCATTGCTTGGTTGGTTAAGTAAGCAACTCCACACAGCAGAGAGAAAGCCTTGGAACAAAGTTAGGTTTCACCAAAGACCTGTGAAAGAAGCGCTGGCGCTGTTTCTTCATTATTTCCTATGGAAAAGTTGCACTTTCAGCGCTTACGACCCAAAACAGGGACCTCCTCACCTCTTTTTAGCGCTGAGCACCGTGATTCCAACTCATCAATGTCACTTAATCACTTAAAGTTTTACCAACCAATGAAGAAGAAGCAGGAGCGGGACCAAGAGCCGGCATCCTGCCATTTTGTAGCTAATGTTAGCTAGGCTAACCATGGATGTATAAAACTAGGTTTCCGTTTTATGGGGGGTGGAAAGTGCCAAAAATGAGGAGAGGCAGGTCAATGATTAGGACAAGCTCTCAACAATGTCTGCCTAATGCGTGTGTGATGCATGTGTGATGTCTGTGTGATGTGTCTGTGTGTGTGATGTTTGTGTGATGTGTCTGTGTGTGTGATGTTTGTGTGATGTGTCTGCCTGCCTAACTTTTTATTAACATATAGTTGCCATGACAGTAATAGGGTTATGTAACCAGCTGTGTACACCAAAATTTAACAGTATGACAATATTCTGAATGTGTTTTCTTATCCTCAGTTTTGTTTAATTGACAAAGCCTAAATTCCTGATGAATTTGATATCTATTTTTGCTGCCAAACTAATAATTTAGGCCATGTCTCTGTCATTTTATTTATGCTGGTAGTAATATATAAAAACTGTGTAAAAGATAGCATGAAGTGAGGATTCGTATTTATCATATGTATTGAGTGTATCTAATGACCACAGTATGGTAAGTGACAAGCAACATGGTTAGAAAGTTGGAGTTAATAGCTGATAAATGGGTTAACCCGGTGATTTTACGGTGAATGCATAAGAGCAGCATTATGCCAAAAAAAGAAAACTATTCAATTTAATTTAATTCAGTTTAAATATTCAAAAATATTTAATCAGGAACTGATAGTAATGGCATACCACAAGTACAGTTTATAGTGTCCTAATCATATTTTATGACAATTTTAATGCATATCCGTATGGTATCAATATAGGCTACTATTGCTATATGGTCTTATGTGTAATGTAGCCTAGCCAAAGTAACGGCGTATAGAATCATAAATAATTAGTAAAGATCTAAATTATTTTTTATGTTTATAAAAATATAATCTATTATTGATTTTCATCTGTGTTTTATAGTGTGGCCTGTTCCTGTGATGTACTGCTTGAGCAAGATTAACATTAGCTCAATCACCAAGAGATCGTCTTTTAATGGAAATAGCTTTTTGATGATCTTAAGCAGGTTGCAACTTGGGGGTGTGGGTGGGGGGTCCCTACTTCTGCTATTCATTTCCCTAACTCTGATCATTACATTTAATCGCTGGTGGGGACATGCCTTCTCCCCCTCTGCGGTAGTTTTTTCTCCCTTTTCACACACAGATTATAGAAGTTGCCTTCTCTCCAGCTCATATGAAGAGATATGTGGATAAAAGCAGGGCGACTTTGCCCATCCATCTATCCATCTACAGGGAGAAGTGTAGAAAAAGGAAATTATCAGATCAAAACCACATTCAAAAACAAAGCAGACTGTACAAAATAACATAATAATAGAAGCAAAGTTATAGTGGGGCTGCGGCAAAACGAACCATATTGGAACTAACTTCCGGGTTGGCCTATAAAAAACATCACCTATGAGTGGAAAAAATTGTTTCGGCATATAAACTATAATACTTTCACGGTGGAAACACAGCACTTACTGATTTGACATCAGGAAGTTCCCTTTCATTTACTTGTAAAGCCCTTTTTAATGTGGTTTGAGAGATGAGAAGGACATCTACAGGACAAAGGCAGACTTGCATGACAACGACCATTCTTGCATCCACCAAACCAATACATGTGCCAGCAAACCAGTGTATACAAGCCAGTATATATTCATTAAAACCAGTGTACAAATTAGCCAAACAATGTATATAAACCAATGCATGTAACGTAAGGTCGTCATGCATGGTCATCATGCAAGTCTACATTTGTCCTGTAGATGTCCTTCTCATCTCTCAAACCACATTAAAAGGGCTTTACAAGTAAATGAAAGGGAACTTCCTGATGTCAAATCAGTAAGTGCTGTGTTTACACCATGAAAGTATTATAGTTTACATGCCAAAATAATTTTTTCCACTCATAGGAAGTTAGTTCTGATATGGTTCCTTTTTGCCGCAGCCCCACTATAACTTTGCTTTCATTATTATGTTATTTTTTACAGTCTGCTTTGTTTTTGGTTTTGGTTTTGATCTGATAATTTCCTTTTTCTACACTTCTCCCTGTAGATGGATAGATGGATGGGCAAAGTCGCCCTGCTTTTATCCACATATCTCTTCATATGAGCTGGAGAGAAGGCAACTTCTATAATCTGTGTGTGAAAAGGGAGAAAAAACTACCGCAGAGGGGGAGAAGGCATGTCCCCACCGATTAAATGTAATGATCAGAGTTAGGGAAATGAATAGCAGAGGTAGGGACCCCCCACCCACACCCCCAAGTTGCAGCCTGCTTAAGATTATCAAAAAGCTATTTCCATTAAAAGATGATCTCTTGGTGTTTGAGCTAATGTTAATCTTGCTCAAGCAGTACATCACAGGAACAGGCCACACTATAAAACACAGATGAAAATCAATAATAGATTATATTTTTATAAACATAAAAGATCATTTAGATCTTCACTAATTATTTATGATTCTATAATCTCTTACTTTGGCTAGGCTACATTACACATAAGACCACATAGGAATTGATACCATACGGATATGCATTAAAATTGTCATAAAATATGATTAGGACACTATAAACTGTACTTGTGGTATGCCATTACTATCAGTTCCTGATTAAATATTTTTGAATATTTAAATTGAATTAAATTGAATAGTTTTCTTTTTTTGGCATAATGCTGCTCTTATGCATTCATTCATTCACCGTGAAATCACCGGGTTAACCCATTTATCAGCTATTAACTTTCTAACCATGTTGCTTGTCACTTATCATATTGTGGTCATTAGATACAGCACAGATACAAATCCTCACTTCATGCTATCTTTCACACAGTTTTTATATATTACTGCCAGGATAAATAAAATGACAGGGACATGGCCTAAATTATTACTTTGGCAGCAAAAATAGATATCAAATTCATCAGGAATTTAGGCTTTGTCAATTAAACAAAACTGAGGGTAAGCGCTCAGCGCTCACCTGGCGCTGCCAAAGTGCTCAGCACCAGTGCTTCAAGCGCAGTCCTGCCTCGCATTGCGGTACAAATCCTACACGTGCTTTCTGTTTTGGATGCTGAAGTTGAGAAGAGTGGTGCAAGGAAGGCAAAGAAAGAAATGAGTGTACTGTCAGAGATAGGTTTTTTAGCACTCGACCGAGGAGTTGGCAGATTTTAGATTTCAGGCATTCAATATTTTAATGATTTGGTAAATTCTGTATTTTGCACAAAGGATATGCTGACCGGAAATGACAGTTTTTTTCTGAATGTTCTACCTCAGTTCTTAAATTGTACTTGCTACCTTGCATTTGTTTTTTTGGCAGTAGACCTCATTTTCATGTTCTCCTCTGATTGAAAATAAAAAAGCCTCCAAATAACATTGGTATCTTCAGCTTTCATTCAAAAGGTAATTTTTAAGCCTGACAAAAATGACTTGTAATAATAATAATAATAAAATAAAATATGTTAAAAAAAAATAAAAAAAATAAAAAATTATATTGTGATAAAGATTTTTGCCATATTGCCCAGCCCTATTAAAATGTAAATTCATGTTTAGCTTCTGCTGGGTATTGTCAGTCCTCATATCAAAAAGTTGATCAGTTTGAGGGTAAAAAAGGGCCATACGATCGCTCTGTGAGTGAAAATGAACAAAATTCCATCCATTATTTCATGCAAATCGAGTCTTTCTCCATTATATTTAGCAAGGTTTGTGTGTGCGATAGTGCACAACCTCCATCTCGTGAGGTCTGATCATGCGGAAGCTAAATACAATGGAGAACTGGCATGGGGGTGAATAGATAATGACTGAATTTTCATTTTTGGATGAGCTATTCCTTTAATCTTGTTCAACCTCCTTCCTTTTCTTCTACTGTTTTTGTCCTTTTCTCTCTACTGTCCAATCAGAGAAATTCATCATGTCAGACTACTCCACATTGGCTCTGGAGAAGTTGGAAACATGTCCCTTTGCCATGGAAAGTCTGGGGGCCCCGCCTTTAAAAGTCCACAACATCCACCTGTCTGACAGAAACAACCGCATAGACCAGTACACTGCTCAGGTACTGTATAGCACAGCAGAGGATGTTGTTGTTTTTTTCCTATTTCTATGATTTGTTTAGGATTTTGTTGTTTGTTTCGGGGTTTTTTTTTATAATTATTAATATTAATAATTTTAACCTAAAATGCTTGATATTACTGTTGCTTTCCTTGTCACATTTTCAGAATGTGTCACATTTTCACAGTTGTTCCCAGTGTCATAGAAAGTCATTTAGAAAAGTTTTGATAATGTTTTTGATGAATGTAAAAAAATAAAAATATTGAGTGATGCTGACAACCATCCACCTCAACACCAAAACATGATTTTCACACATTTCTAAGTGACATGGCTGTTTCCTGTGTTGCAGTTAAAGATCCCAGTGACTGGGTCTAAAACAGGAGGTTATCTGTATACTTCTTCAGTTAGAGACCCTACTACACACAGGTTAGTACATTCTATTTTATTCTATTCTAGATTGTATTTACTGGCTCTAGTAGTGGGCTGGGCTCTGTTCAGTCCTTACAATCCATCCAGGATGCTGGAGCCCGTCTTATCTTCAACCTCCCCAGTTTCCCCATGCCAGATTCTAAACCTGTGTTTACAAGGACACATACTTTGTTCTGCCTGTCCTCTGATGACCTGGCTATAGCTCCACCTTGTCTCAATTCTTCTTATTCCTGGCTCCTCAATGCTGGAATGATATTCAGAGCCCAGTCTGGACCGCTGACTCGTTCCCTATCTTCTGGTGAAAACTGAAAAATAATCTCATCACTTTCTCCTTTATTTACACCTGATCTTGCTCCTGTCTTGCTACCCTTTCTCTGCCTGACTCGTGCCTCTTTACATAGCACTTGTTTATTGTACATGACTATTGTGGGGACACACTCTATTGTCTATTGTTGTGTCTATTGTCGGAGCGCAGTCGCTTTTAATCTTGCACTCCTCCTTAGTACTGGCAGTTTGTGATGTTTGTGGTGTAGAGCCATTTTCTGCTGTTGGGCTTATTGTAAGATGTTCTGGATAAGAGCAGCAGCTAAATGCCTTAAGTGTAAATGTGAAGGCATGACTGTGTCTGTACAGTTCTTCTGTCAGAAACTTTGTTATTAACAGGATTGAAAAGAATACAGAAAAACAAGTAAACAAGACAAGAGTACAGGCAAGTTCTTGTTTAAGACTGTAAATATCTTCAATTAAAGACCATCAACAGACCAATCTGATTATATATTATACATAAAATCCAGTGGAAAAACAGTGTGTCTCCAATCCCTCTCTTCTCTACTCTCCTCTTTGTTTTCTTTCTCCCTACTTATGGGAAGCTCAGTTACAAATGTACTTAATTTTCAATGCATGAATATAAAATGTGCAGTGCATTTTATCAATGCTTTGTAAGCAACATTTTTGACCTCTTTTTGTCCCTCCCTGCAGATGGAGTCTGAAGCAGGCAGTACTTCAGCTTAGGGAAGGACAGACCATTGACCTGTTGAATCCTCCTCTAACGCCATCACCATCATTATCATCATCATCATCATCGTCAGCAGAGCAACCATACTCAGCAGAGCACATAGGAGGGCTGGATACAGGCCGCTGGCACTGACAACTCAAAATGCAATTCAAAAAGCATGCACTTTTAAGTACAATCGTTTAAAATATCAATAAGATTTCCAAAGCAATCCCTTCCAAATAGTTTGTTACTTTATGTAGGTAGTCCAATGTTGATACTTAACTATCAGGTGACCAAGAGTAGATATAGAAGTGTCACATGACTGTTTGCTGCATCTCTACAGACTATGTAACTATAACCCTGATTTTACCCTAATCCCAATCCCAATCCTAACCCTATTTCTAACCCTAACTGTAACCCAGAGATTATTAAAATTAACCCTAACGGAGACATTGAATATCTAATATCTAATCTAGACAAATTTTCACACTATTGTGAGAAACTCATTACACTTTTTATTGACACATTATTGTAAATTCATAGTTGAGTATCAGTGCTATCCAAATAAAGTGACCAATAGTTTTCTTTCTTTTTGTAATGGAACAAGTTCAGCAATAGCCTGGTTTCAGACTCCTGAATCGCCGCTCACTTTTCAGATTTTGTCAGATTCAGAGAGTCTGGTGTTGCTCTAGTTCCGAGAAACAATCGCAGGTGGTAGTAAAGTTTGAGTAATAACAAACTGGCCATTCAGTCTGAACATCAGGCTAGTTCAGCAAAATATTTCAAAAATATTTGAAAGCATGTCAAGTACCATTTTGAGCTATATATATAATTTTGTATAACTCGGTATGTGAACTACAACTGCTGATGCTGGAAACTATTAGATGAGATATTCTATGTTTCTATTGTATTCTATGTTCATTGTCTCTGATTTACAAGAGATTAAAAAGAGACTGGTGGTAAATGTGGTTTATCAACAACTTTATCAACAATGCATGACACCCACCCATTTCCAACTGACCAGACCAGGACGACTGAATTATATCAATTCAAATGCTGGCATACTTCACTGCTGTTGTTGGATTGTTTGGTTTGTGGTTGTTACAAAAGGAAGTAACTGTGATTTGTTACTGTAAAGACGCTGATCAGATTACAGATGTTATAAAAATACCAGGGATTACCATTTAGATTTGGATTTTTCAAATGGCTAAACGGGCGCTGGGCGCTGTAGGGCGCTGTGTAGCCTATTTAATTGTACTGGACTCCAGAGTAGCAGTAGTATGCAGAACAAGAATATATTGATAAAATACAGTTTCAATTCAAATGATCAGTGGAACCATTGGGGTAAATATAGACTGAAAATGTAGCCGGAAGATGGATGATTAAAAGATATTACATTATTGAACAATGGTATTGCCTGATGAAAGAGTGCCTTATGGATGGGTATTTCATAAGGCTAAAAATGTTTCAATTCAATTCTAAAACTTTATTTAGGCTTGCACAGTAGGACATAAAATACAACCACACAGACAACAACAATAATAAAGTGCAATGTGCAAAATGTGCAAATAAATATCATAGCAAGGAGGGGATGCATAAGTGTCAAGTTGATGATCCAGCATGAGGTTGGCTCATAAGTGGGGTGGGCTAGGAAGTAGTCAGAGTTCAGAAGGCGGACAACCTCTTCTGAGTCCTGCATCCAGGGCAGCGTAGGCGCCAGCCTGATGGCAGCCACTTGAATGCTACAGACAGAATGTGTGTGGGGTCATGTATAATTTGATTCGCTATCCGCATGATTTGCTGACAACAGTGAGAAGACAGAGATCTCAGGGGGTGCCCAATAATTTTTGAGCATATGTTCACAACACTGTAGCCGTTTTCTGTTCTGAATGGCCAGGGAATGGAGCCAGCAGGTAAAGGAGAAGGTTAATACACTTTCTATGTAGGAGTAGTAGAAAGTAGTGAGGATGTTCTTGTTGACACCAAAGGAGTTGGGCTTCCTCAGAAAGTGTTGATGCTGCTGGCACTTCTACTTTTCCTTCCTCTCACCATTTCTCCTTCCCCATCTCTTGCTCTCTCTGTTTCTCACAGTGTATGTGTGTGTGCAGGTGTGTGAGTGTGTGCGTGTTGACGATTCTTTGTAGAGCTCTTGTGGCCTTGGCATCATCTGTCTCTACTAATTCCCCCCTGTCTCTGGCCCATGGGTAGCGAGCAATAATAAAACTCACCGTGTGTGTGTGTGTGTGTGTGTGTGTGTGTAGCAATAAAATCTCTGTCTCCCTATCTCCCTCCCTCACCCTTATGCTTCCTCATCTCTCCTTCCCTCTCTCCTTTCCTGTCTCCTCTCCTCACATCCTTCTGTCCATCCTTCCTTTTTTACTTTTCCCAGCCTGCCTTCCATCCATCCATCCATCCTCCATCCTTCTGCCTCCCATCATCCAACCTCCTTCTTTCCTCCCTCTCCATCCCTCTGTTTCCATCCTTCCCTTTTCATTTCTCCACTCAATCCCTTCATCATCCCTGTACATTCCATGTCTCCTCTATATCCTTCCACCCTCCCTTCCCTCCTTCCTCCATTCCTCCTTCCATCCATTCATCCCCCCACTGTGTAATTCTCCTTTTCCTCATCTATTATCCTGCTTTCCTCCCTTTCTCTCTTTTCTCGCTTCCCTTACATTCCTCCTTCCTCTATTCCCCTATATCCTCCAACCAACTCTCCATCCCTGCATCCCTTTCTCTCCATATCCCTCCTCCCCTCTCTACCTCCCTCCTTCCCTCCTTTCCCTCCCTTCCTTCTCTCCATCTCCAGGCTTACGGCAGTCATGGTGATTTAGGGAAAACACTCAGGTAGGCAAAGCAAATGTCACAGCAAATAGTCGGCCCCTCGGGAGGGAGGGGAAAGGGATCCTTCTCCTTTTTTTTTTACTTCCCTCTTTTTCATTTTATTATCACCTCACACACTGTCAGAAAAAAAGATGCATCTACACACAAAAGGTACCATAAACCGACAAAAGATAATGGAATCCCTTTTTTTCTGACAGTGCAGCTTCATACAAGTACACTGAAGGACATAATTCAGGCAAAATCATGTGTGTTTAAGTGTGTTTATTTATGGAATGTGAATAAATATATTTCTAACCTACTTTCCAGTTTTGTTTTGTTTTGTTTTTTTTTGCTTTGCTTTCTTCTGCTTCCGCTATTCAATATTCTGCACCTTATCTTCCTCCCTTGCTTTTCCTCTAAAGTCGCGTTCACATCATAAGGGATTTAACCTCTGCCGGATGGGAAAAAACATACACATCAGCCTCCTAGTGAGAATTCCCACAACTAGGACTTTCGGGAATTCTTTGCACACTCTGATATCACAAATTGCAAAATGATCAGTTGTATTCTCGGATACTTCTTCTTTACTCTTATATCTCAGAACGTCTACTCCCCTACTCGACCCCTAAGACCCTAAGATCATCTAATAGAAATCTCCTGGTTGTTCCAAGCTCTAAATTAAACCACAAAGGTGATCCGGCCCCAATATGATCCTATCTGCCCCCTCTATCTCCACTTTTAAAAAACACAAGTGTGTGTGCAAGAGTTGTTTGAATTATTGTGTGTTCTACTTTTGTATTTTTAATTGCATTGAATTGCCTCTGTTGCTTTTTATTACTATTATTTAGTCTCCTTCTTCAATACTTGTACATCACTTTGGTCAACCCTGGTTGTTTTAAATGTGCTCTATAAATAAACTTGACTTGACTAATGTGATTGACAGAAAGTTTACAGAAAGTGAGCAATACCTGCTGCAGCTTGTTTATGGTTGATGTTAAGGCCACAACAACTGACCATAATATGGTTGCCATCTTGGATGTGGGCGTTCTAATGAATTGAACATGTCAGCGCTTCCAATCTGTAGAAATGAGATGTCATCCCATTCTTCCACTTCTTCCGATGTGACGTGAATGCATCATACAGTCTAGGTAAATCTCTAGTCTCTCTCTCTCTGTCTCGCTCTCTCTCTCTCTCTCTAACTGATTGCTCCCAGAGGGTCTGTACTTGCTGAAACAGTTGTTCTCACCCATAAGGCAACATCATTAATGGTGCATGCACAACCAACAGCTATCATAATATTATGATCCATAACTACAGAGGCCGATAGAGAGAGAGAGAGAGAGAGAGAGAGAGAGAGAGGGACATTATGGCAGTAGACCTCACTTAATTACAATTACATCTCTCCACTTTCCGCAGCTCTATTCATCCGGGGGTGATCTAAAATGCCGCGCTTCCTATGAATTATAGAAACGAGCCCATAATAAAGCGAGCTAACCCTAACCCAAGGAGAGCCGCTGAGGCATTAGCATAGGCTGCGTCTGCTCTCTATCTAACACTGTGATTAACTAACAGTGTGTGTGTGTGTGTGTGTGCGCATGCGTGCGTGCGTGCATGGGTCTTACAGTATGGTACGTGTGGGTAAGTAAGAGGAAGAGGGTGGGTGTGTGTGTGTGTGCATGCGTGTGTGTGTTTTGGGTGAGAGAGTGAATGAGGATATGTGTGTGTATGTGTGTCTGTGTGTGTGTGTGTGTGTGTGTCGGGGGGTGAGTGATTGTAATTGTGTGCCTTTGTGTGTGTGTGTGTTTGTGTAAGCGTGAGAGTGACAAAGTGAGGGAGTGAGTGTGTGTGTATGTGTGTGCATGCATGAGAGTGTGTGTGTGTGTGTGTGTTTTCTGGTGTGTGCTTGCGTTGTGTGTGTATGAGTAAGGGAGTGGGTGTTCATGTGTGCATGTGTGTGTGTGTCTTATGATGTGCGTGTGTGTGTGTGTTCGTGCATGTGTGTGTGTGTGTGTGTGAGAGACAGAGAGTGAGAGCGACACAGACTGAGTATGTATGTACAGTATGTGTTTGTATGCAAATGTGTGTGCTTGTGTGTATTGTGTGCACATACGCATTTGTGTGTGTTAAATACAAGGTAGAGAAAGAAAGCCCCCCCCCTTTCACAGAAACCTAGTGCCATTTAAATGCATGTTGATACAGAATTAAGTCTGCTTGTCTCCTCCGTGCAAACATATTTATCCCCAATAACAATGCAAATAAGACATTTATACCTGGAGAACAATGTAAACAACCGGGATGATCTTATGAGTTTTTCCTCAAGTCCAGTAAATAAAACCTCCTCATTAGCATACAGCACCCACTGTATGCTAATAACACTTAACTCCTGCGTGGGGTGTCATCATTTACAGCAACATTTACACAGGCGGCCATAGACTATCATTATCTCCTGTTATCCTGTGTGAGTATGTGTGTAATTTGTGGATATGTGGAGGTATAGACTTTAGTTATTGTGCCTATGTGTGTGTGTGTGTGTGTGCGTGTGTGTGTGCGTGTGTGTAGGTGTGTTTATGAGTCATTAATGCACTCTCCCCCACCTTAAATAATTCCGCTGCTTAGTAGGAGAGGAGTGATAATGAATTATAATGTTTCTTAGGCTGGATCAGAGGAAAAACACCTGAATCTGGGTTTGCATTAATTTTCCCCTTATGTGTTATGATAACAATAATGAATTCTATTGTTTCCTATATGATGTTCTGACTACCCTTGAGGCAAACTGTTGATTAAGGTGTCTAAGATCACAGGAAAAACATGTTTTGCTTTTAAGGAAATCCTTTTTTGAGTCATCGACACATGATTTGCTCTCGTCTTATTATGAAAGCATAAAAAAAAGCATGAAAACCCCCTAACGAACCTATTGTTTTTCAGGTTTTATTAACTTGAAGCACAAGTGAAGACAGCCTAGTCTCCAGAATGGCCAAATATCAGAAAATATGCCTGATTTTTTCCTGAGAAGCTGACTTTTTACACAAGGTTTCATCTGAAAGCAGTGATGCAGATGCATGTATTCATTGAACTCCTAATGATGGCGTATAGCCACTTCTCTCCCTCCCTGGAATGTTAATTAAAGAAACTGCACTGAGAGTGACCACCCATCTAATACAGGACATTTCCTTGAGCTACTGCATGTTTTTCGTATGACCAAAAAGTGACCAACAATCCATCAAGTATCAAATACAGCCATCATAACATTCAAGATGAGATTTTTTTGTGACTGCAAACAAGAAAAGAAATTACTGATGACATGAGGAAGGCAGAACATTTCGCAACTATAGTGGACAAGAGTAAAGATGTCAGCAAACAAGAGTAGATTAATCATCAATGACGTGAGGAAAGCAGAAAATGATGCAATTATGGTGAACAACAGTAAAGATGTCAGCAAAAAAGAGCAAACTCCAGTCTCACCATCCGTCTAGACTCCTCTAAATGATGGGGAGGAATGGAAGTCTCCCCATCATTTCCTTCTTTCCTCTCCTTCCTCCTTTTTTCCATTTACAAGCCGTCCTTATTAGCCCTGCAGCTCAATGTCCTCACTAGATGAAGACCCAGTCGTTTTTATGTGTTTGTCTGTAAATGCGTGTGTGTGTGTGTGTGTGTGTGTGTGTGTGTGTGTGTGTGTGTGTGCGTGTGTGTGAGTGCAGCGGAAGCCGGTTCACCTCCCCATCAACTTGTGTCAACGCTGAACATCTCTCCCCGGTTTGTTTCTAATGAGCGATGAGCGCAGCACATCAAAACACTTGCGTATGTGAGTGTTTTGCGTCTGTGTGTGCTTGGGCGAGTGTGTACGTTCTGTGTTTTTGCGCGTAATGGCGAGATAAGATTACCTTTATTGTCCCTGCATAGAAGTTTGTCTTGGACATGGAGGGAAAACACTACATGAAAACAGCAGTTTGTACATGTCTGCTTGTCCTGTAGATGTGTGTTCTGAGTGTGTGTGTGTGTGTGTGTGTGTGTGTGTGTGTGTGGCGCAGCCTTTTTAATTGCAAAGTCTAAAGAGCCCTTATGATCTCCTCTCTTTGCCCAGACACAGAAAAAAAAAATAAAAACAGGCAAACTATCTTGCAGAAGCCTTGCCTCTCCAACAAGTCACCATTTTAGCCAATAAAACAGACTGATTTCTCCACTGGCCATGCTGGTGTAGGCCTGCATGTTGGTGTATGGTGCCATGGAGCAGGATTAGGCATAATCACACTGGTCGTTGTTTCCATTGCCTGGTCACAGTGGGGAAGAACAGGCACCTTGACCTTGGATTTTAGATGCAGCCTATGAAAATGCTTCATAGTCATTCCTCTGCAAACCACTTGCCACCAATCTGTTGATACGTGAATAGTCAACAATGCCCATTTGCACATTCTGCACATATGCTTTTACGCAGCACTCTTGCTGGTAACATCTGTAAATGTGTAAATCTGTAAACTGATTTTACTCTTATTTCAGCCATCGAGGAGAAACCACTTCTTAGCATCACAGAGACACTCTTAATGTTCTTCTTATATTGTTTGTGAGCTTTTTACTCTTTCCTCACCTGTCTATTCCTCTAGTCTAGCCCCTCTGGACATTGTGCTGCTGTAAAAACGTAGCTCTATCCACAAGGGTAAGTAGGCCCTGTCTCACTTAATTAGCGATTCTATGTCCCAGGCTGACATTGCATTGTAACAGTTAATTACAGGGCTAACTAGGGAAAGCGGGGCCAAACAATAGACCTGTACAAAGCACAGGAGGCAGCGATAGAGACATCAAATCCAGAGTAGAGGAAGCAAACAGAACCTGAAGTCTTCAGAATGAACGAACCCCTACAGGATCACTGTTAGGCCAAAAAGGAACCAGTCCAGGGAAAGAGAGTGGCTTGGCTGTCTGGGTCTAAAGCACAACCACTTACTCGCATTGATAATGATATATTACAGTGTAAAATAATACCATCACTCCTCACAGTATATCAATGTACATTACTGGAGGGATTTGGCCTTTCAATTTTCCAGCTGTACATTTTGCTTAGCCAACCGCTGCCGTCCTTATTTTGAAAAATGACATTAATATTCACTATTCACAGCTCATCTTCCTATCATTAGTCTCTATGTTCATAGTTTATTTTTGTTCACTTTTCAGTCTTTCATCTGGTTATTTTTGGGCAGTTTGTGTGTGATGTACTGTATGTGTGCCTGTGTGTGTGTGTGCGTGTGCATGTTTGTGTGGTCGTGCATACATGTCTGTGTGTTGTGCGCATGTATATGTGTGTGTGTTTGTGTGTGTGTGTGTGTGTGTGTGTGTCTCTGAATATAGTGTCTTGGTGTGGGTGTCATCAGGAAAGCACAATTTGGAATGAGATGAGTTTTGGTGCTCGCATATCAGTTTTCAGCACCATTTGATGTGTGTGATGAGGTATTGAACTGGGCAGAACGAGGCAGCTTCTCGCTGGGCTCGTTTCACCTGTCATAAAACATACTCCCTTTATTGGCCTGGCCAGCCGGCCATCCGCACGCGCGCGCGCACACACACACACACACACACACACACACACACACACACAAACACACACACACACAGCACTTTGTGTCCTGTCCCTCTTTAATCCACTTCTAACAGAGCAATCTCCTGGGTTTTGACATCTACTACTCCGTATGGGTGTGTGTGTGTGTGTGTATGTGTAAGCTGGCCAGGATCAATGCCTTGTTGTCAGGAAAGTGTGTATTTAAACTACAGGGTAGTCCAGGGACCGAGAAGATGGAGAGGGGATGGGAGGAGGTGGAGAGGAAGGGAGGGAGGGATGAGAAATTGAATGTCTTTGCTCTACTTGCTGTTAAGTAATGATTCCCATATCCACCATACACCTTGAGGGGAAAGTTGCTCATGTTCACAAATCAAGACTGAACTGTCCAAAAGCATAGGAATAACAAATGCAAAATTTGTTTTAGTGTATGTTTTCCCTAAAGTTTATGCAGCAAGGCATGGTAAAAGAAAGCCATTGTCTTGTTTCTCAACTTATATACTGGAGGTTCCAATGAGGTTGTAAAGGTCCCACTTTCGCCATGCTTGCTATGCTGCTGCTGCACTGTGGCTGAGGAACAGGGTGGGTAGGGAGGTGAATAGGTAAGAAGGAAGGAAGCAAGGAAGGTACATAGTTTTCAGGGTAGGTAGGAATATAGGTAGTTTGGTAGGTAGGTAGGTAGGAAGGTAGGTAGGTACATAGGTAGGTACAGGTAAGAAGGATGGTATTTTGGTTGGTAGGTAGTTTGGTAGGTAGGTAAGAAGGTAGATAGGCTGATAGGCAGGTTTGTAAGTAGGTAGGTAGATGGGTAGATATAGGAAGTTTGATGGGTAGGGAAGTAGGGGGGTAGTTTGGTTGGTAGATAGGTATCTGGGTTGGTAGGAAAGTAAGCAGGTGGGTAGGGAAGTAGGAAGGTATAGGTTTGATGGGTTGGTAGGTAGGTAGGTAGGTAGATTGTTAATTTTGTAGGTAAGCAGTTTGGTGGGCAGGTAGTTTGGTAGGAAGGTAGGTAATTTGGTGGGTAGGTAGGAGGGTAGCTAGGTAGGTTGGCAGGAAGGTAGGTAGTTTGGTAGAACGGAAGGTATTTTTGTTGGTAGGTAGGTAATTTGGCAGGTAGGTAGGTAGTTTGGTGGGTAAGTAGGTAGGTAGGTGGTTTGTTAGTAGGTGGGTAGGAAGGGATCTTGTTAAGTATAGGTAGGTAGGTAAATTGGTAGTTTGGTGGGTAGGTATAAAGGTGACAGAGTTGTTGCGTATATCAATGTACTATATACTATATATATGACACATTTGACCAAAGAATGATTCCACTACAAAAAAAAAGGATCAGAATGGATTCAAAAAGTCTTTGTAGCGTATTGCCACCTCTAATAGAGTCAGCCAACAAAGAAGCTTCAATAAAAGCTGGTTGAATCAGTATGCCTGGCAGGCATCCGTAGCATCTCTTTCACCTGTAGGTCATAGATTTAATCCAGAGCCACCTTTTACCATCTCTGGCTTCCACAACTGGTGAAGCCTCACATCACTCAAGGATCGTCATTAAAGTGAAGGAGTTCTCTATGGAGGCATGGATTGAATTCAAAATAACAAAGGAAAGTGTCTCAAGTGGCAAATCTGCTTGGAAGGGATTGGTGTGGGAAACTTGACAGTACATGAAGGCTGTGGCTTATGTTCAGCTTGCAATGCCTTGCACTGAGAGTGACCACCCATCTAATACAGGACATTTCCTTGAGCTACTGCATGTTTTTCGTATGACCAAAAAGTGACCAACAATCCATCAAGTATCAAATACAGCCATCATAACATTCAAGATTTTTTGTGACTGCAGACAAGAAAAGAAATTACTGATGACATGAGGAAGGCAGAACATTTCGCAACTATAGTGGACAAGAGTAAAGATGTCAGCAAAAAAGAGTAGATTAATCATCAATGACGTGAGGAAAGCAGAAAATGTTGCAATTATGGTGAACAACAGTAAAGATGTCAGCAAAAAAGAGCAGATTTCAGTGATAGTGTGATACTTGCATAACGAGACAAGGAATTACTACATTTTGACCTCGACTGGCCACTATCAAGGGCACACTCAGTCAGTGCCACAGATTTTAGTGCATGTGAGTGTCCAAGTCCTACGATGGGGCATCTGTAATTTCTGGATAACAATGGATTGCAAGAAAAGTTTCTCACTTTGGTATAATTGCGTATGCTGTAGGTGATCCATGGCTGAGGCATAAAATAAGGGGAGGGATTTATGAAAATTGGCAGTGGACGTGATTTATCAAGAGGCGGTGGCCATTATCATCTGTTGATTGCACACAGAATTTAAGACCCAGGAAAAGCATTTCTTATTTTGCGCATAGGATGGCTCCACCTAGACGTTTTTTGGGCATTTTCACCTTAATTGACAGGGCAGTAGAGATTGACAGGACAGACAGGGCAAAGAGAGAGGATGACATGCAGCAGAGACACATTCAAACCCGTGCCGCTGCCTTAATGGTACGTGCTCCACCTGGGAACCACCGGGGCTCTGGCCCCTTCCATGCTCCATTCCATGTTTTTGTGCTAATGTCACACAAGAGGGGCACTGGATAAATACCCATCTGGTGTGACATTAGGAACTGAAAAGTGAAAATGAATTCTGTTTTTTTCTACTGTGGGGGCAACCTAGTAAAACATGAGACCCCCTTTTTTTTCATCCAAACAGACATTCTAATGGGACACTTCATTTTTTCCCCAAGGTCACAAGGAAACGTGTTTTTGTCGGGCCTCTGGGACTGGCCTAAAAGAGTGAAAGTAGCTAACTGACTCACTGACTGACTGACTACCCATTGTTGAAAGTCCCGCGAGAAGTGGCGTCAAGACACAGTTATGGTGGACGTATATGTGATATCGCTGTCATGGTTCTGCCATGGCCTGCCCTTGTGTTTTCCTTGTGTTTCTCTGTGTTCCCTGCCTCCCTTGTGTCTCCGCCTCTTGGTCTGTCTGTCAGTGTGTAGTGTGGGTGTGGCTCCCTCTCTCCCCCAGCTCCTGCTTCACCTACACACCTGAACCTCATCACTCATCACCACAGTATATTAACCCCGGTCCCTCATCCACTCTTTGTCAGTTCGTCTGTTTTGCTATCTGTTCTGATTCCTGTTTTGCTACCTGTTCTGTTACCTGTTCAGTTACCTGTTCAGTTCCTGCTCTGTTCCCCTGTGCTACCTGTCCTTGTGTTCCCTGCCTCGTCACCAGTTTGGACTTCCTTCTGCCTAGTTACTGGCCAGGTTTGGTTTTTATTTTGCCTTTTGCCTGTTGGCCTGTTTTGGTTTTTTCCCTTGATGGATATTCTTGATTTGTACTCTGCCTCAGTTGTTTGTTTATTAAATCTCGGTTACTTCAGTAAAGCCCTCTGCCTGCCTGTCTGCATTTGGGTCCTCACCACACCTCCCCCCTAACAGCACGAACTGACCAGTATGGACCCAGCAGACACACCCCCTCCCTCTGCAACTGGGTTAGAGATAATTTCCCTGTTCACCTATTTTGCCCGTCAAGCAGCCTTGTCTGCTAGCAACCGGCCAGCTAGCCACCAGCCCAAGCCTAGGCCGCAGCAGCAGCCTAGCTACCAGCCCAAGCCTAGGCCGCAGCAGCAGCCGAGCTCCCAGCCCAAGCCTAGGCCGCAGCAGCAGCCTAGCTACCAGTCCAAGCTCCAGCAGCAGCCAAGCTACCAGCCCAAGCCGCAGCAGCAGCCGAGCTACCAGCCCAAGTCCCAGTCTGCTAGCTTTGGGTCTGCTAGCCACCAGCCTGTCTCCCAGTCTGCTAGCTCCCAGTTTGCTAGCCTTCAGCCTGCACTCCAGTCGGTTAGGCTCGGGTTTTTGAGCCTACAACCTGCCTGTCCTGACCCAGCCTGTCCTGATCCGGCATTTCCTGAACCCCAGGAGTCTACTGTGGAGCAGCTGAGGAGCTACCATGACGTCCAGCAGTCACCGTATGAAGGGACTCGCTTAGCCATTTTCACAGGGAACCGCGGAGTCTCCAGAAGGAGGCGAGGTCCCCATGGCTCCCGACGCCACTGGCTCTCTCAGCAGTCCAGCGCCACAGAGTCTCCGCTGCCCAGCGCCACAGTCTCCGCTGCCCAGCGCCACTACTGGGGTCCAGTCAGTCCCTGTTCCCAAGCCGCGGCGGTTTCCTGTTCCTGCGCCGCGGCAATCTCCCGTTCCTGCCGGGCCGCGGCAATCTCCTGTTCCGCAACCTGAGAGAGAAACCGAATCGAGAAGTTGAATTAAAATCAGTGATAGACTATTACAGACTGAAATTATTACTATTAAACAACATAGAAACTGTTTGACCCAACTAAGCAATCACAATGCACAAAAACACTTTGGACTTGGTCGAAGTGTTTTGTTCAGTACTTTCATCCGGTCTGGTATGGAAAACAGGGCTACCTACAAACAGCATCTCATCAGGGCGGATCGCCAAAGAGGGGAACTACTTATCATTGCATTTAGCCTGCTTTTAGCAGGCGACATTCATCAATGCCCGGGCCCATTGTTTAGCCCCAAACTCGAAGCAGAATCTCCTACGATCTTCAAACCCACCACGGCGAGCGATTACTCTGCTCTACAGGTATATACTAACATCATCAATACTGCAAATACAGATTCTGATTACCCACCTAATCTCACTGTCTGCTCTTCGAGCGCCTTGGAGTCCATGTCGGCAGCAGCTGCCGCTCAACCGAGACCCAGGGGCCTGTCTGGCGAGGTGGTTACCCCGGCGGAGGGTGAGAGAGAACCGCCGACACCTGGACAGCGGGCAGCTACGCCGACACCCGAAGACAAGCAGCGACGGTTCCACCACACGGCGAACTTCCAAAACACCTTCAGAACGATCCAAAAGGCGGCCCCCATGAAGACGAACGTTGTTCACTCCCCAAACAACACACGGACAGCTGATCTCGAACCTACAAGCTCTATTCCTCCCGAACTACAAAACAACAACTTCCGTGGCTGGTCAGGTAAGCGTTGGCCTACCAACAACTTTTCCGGAGTTTCAACTGGCTATTCAAATACAACCCAATCCAGCGTCTCTAATGACAGCAGTACAGCTCAACCTAATCTGCTACGGAAAATCACAGGTCTAAACCCAGCAATTAAGAAACTACGAAAGCTGAACTTTCTTCAAACCGTTAATAATGCCAGAGTACTGTGGGATCCTCGCGCTAAACCCAAAGGTCTGCTAGGGGGCCACCTGAATATTCGCAGTATTATTCCAAAAAGTGATCAAATTAAACATCTTCTTGCTGACTCTAACTTAGATTTTCTATGTTTGTCAGAGACATGGCTCCATAAAAACTCCCCATCTTCTGCCTTACATGTCCCTGACTATAATGCCTTCAGGAAAGATAGAGCTGAGGGTAGAGGTGGGGGGTTGTTGTTTTATATTAAAGATCACATATCATGCAAAGATCCAATGTTCTGTTGAGAATGACCTAGAATGTATTTGTCTAAACGTCACACTGTCACCACAAATGTCCTTCATTCTCATTGGAGTGTACAGACCACCCTCTGCAAAATCTGTATTTCTTGAGAAATTATATGCTATACTTAGGGAATGCAGCCCAGGGAAGGAAGTAATTATTATGGGTGATTTCAATATCAACTGGGAAGACATGTCAGGTAAAAAGGCACTGAAACAACTCACAAATAAATTTGATCTCACACAGCTGGTAAAGGGTCCTACTAGGATAACTTCCTCATCTAGGACTCAAATTGACCTGGTATTCAGCAACAAACCTGAGAGAGTAATTAAATCGTTCAACATGGTCACAGGTCTGTCTGATCACAACCTAATCCTCATAGCCAGAAAGCTCACTAAAAATCGGTCCTTCTTGTCTTCTAACACAAAGCCTTGCCAACTCAGAATACCTAAGAGTGATGTATGTGTATTTGAAAACGCAATCAAGAACATCAACTGGAATGAACTACTATCTGGTACAAATGTGGATGCTGACACACATGTGTTTCTTTCCACAATTCAAAATACAAAACAATTTCTAAAGAAAAGTAAATTTAAAGGGGACAGTAAATATACTCTCCCCTGGGTTAATGGTGATATACGGAGACTAATGAAGGAGAGAGACCATGCCCTGCGAACCTTTCTTAAGACTAAGTTATTGACTGACAGACACATTTTCACTTCCCTAAGAAATGAAGCATCGCGTTAGTTCAGGCAGGGCACGGACGTCACGCGTTGCTAGTCATCTACCAGCTGATCACCACACACACCAATCATACTCCATTCTCATAACAAGGCGGTCTATTTAAATGGCCTCCTCCTACACTGATTCCTGCTTCACAACTGCTGCACACTCTGCTGCTTGGTAAAGCTTTATGCTACTGCTGCTGTTACTGGTCATGCTGCTGCTCCTACCTGCTACAAGTTGCCGCTGGTCGCGCTGATTTCTCGGGCTCAAGATGTCTCATTTTCGTCAGATGAAGAATCTCGAGAGGCAGCACCATCGGCCTCCAAACCCGCTGTCGGAGCTTCCATCTCGCAAAATACAGTCTTGTAATACCGCTTCAAGAAGGCATTGTCAAGGAAAGAATGGCGTTTGCGCGACTCATCCTGCCGCGACTCTCACAAAGGAGCGAGAGTCCGAACTCTGATTACTTCGAGCCGACGGCCGGTCATTATATCCAGCTCTCACTCGGTCGTGAATGTCCGCTTCAAGCCTGGAAACCGGTCTTTTCCTGCCAGCGTCAGCGGCCATTAGACCCCACCGCGGACCAGGGCATTCCCATGGGATTTCATTGCAAACAATGACGTCATGGCGCCGATAAGGATGCTGGGAGTTGTAGTTCCCATTGCTCCACTTCACCTAAGCTGAGTATTTGCATTGAATATTTGCTCTTATTATGGTGCAAGCATGCATCATTATGGCTGGCTGGGCGAGCTCCATTTTCGATTCAGTGTTGCTGTGTATTTAAGCATAATGCTGACATGCTGCTGCTTAGCTGGGATTGTAAGCTTGTACTACAATTGCTTGTTGCTTTACATGGGTCTGCAATAGTTCAATGCAGCTCATTTTAGTGAGAAGCAATTTTTTGTTTTGGGGGATTTTTGCGCTCCTTAAAGAATCTCTCCCTTATATTCGACTGGACTCTTGATATTGTCTCAGCTCAAAGCCATGAGTGCATATAGCCTAATTGATACTATTGCTGTCGTCAATAAATTGCATATGACATAAGAGATGCTGCATAAGGTGGTTGACTGGGTTTCACTGCTTTGATTTAGGTAGTATGACCTCACACGGGATGCATGCTTGCATCCCTCCCAAGAAGCAGTAGGTGATAGCTGAGGTCTGCAGCAGGCTTGCTGCTCACATAGATATTTCACATAACTGTAGGATGGCCTCTTTCAGGATGCATGCTTGCATCCTTATTCTTCAGATAATGAATTTCTGAGGTCTGCAGCAGGCTTGCTGCTACACATAGATATTACACATAACAGTAGAATGACCTATCAGGATGCATGCTTGCATCCTTTCATGTAGGCTCGTCTGGTGCCACTGCTTGAGGTCTGCAACAAGCTTGTTGCTACACATTGATCTTTCATTATTGATCAGCTGGTAACTTACTAAGGATCGGCTGCACCAGTTATGTTTGCCATATGGTTCTGTTTGGGGGATTTGCATGGCGCCCCTGCTATACCTTCAGCATGCTTGCCGGGTAAGCAGGGAGCTGCTCGAGCAGGGCCATATCCGCCAAATATAACTGTATTACCATTAGTTGCAATTAATGGTTTCATCTGTGACTAAAGTGTTCCTGACTGAAATGAAGCATCGCGTTAGTTCAGGCAGGGCACGGACGTCACGCGTTGCTAGTCATCTACCAGCTGATCACCACACACACCAATCATACTCCATTCTCATAACAAGGCGGTCTATTTAAATGGCCTCCTCCTACACTGATTCCTGCTTCACAACTGCTGCACACTCTGCTGCTTGGTAAAGCTTTACCTCCACCTCCCCAGCCTCCACCTGTTATAGTCTATGCAATCGAGCCACGGTGGCTCTTAAATGTCAACACTACTGAGTATTGCTGCTCTGGCTCTGCTCTGTCCACTCCCATGGGGGGATTTGCATGGCGCCCCTGCTATACCTTCAGCATGCTTGCCGGGTAAGCAGGGAGCTGCTCGAGCAGGGCCATATCCGCCAAATATAACTGTATTACCATTAGTTGCAATTAATGGTTTCATCTGTGACTAAAGTGTTCCTGACTGAAACAAGGTAACAAAGGACATCCGAGTAGCTAAAGCAAACTTCTTTGTTAGTCTGATAGGTGAAGCAAAAGGAAATCACAAACAAATCTGGGACAATTTAAATAAACTGACAGGGAAATGGCATAATAATACAACAAAGCAGTTGGAGATTAAAGACAATGGCTCCCTGATTAAAGGGCCAGTAGAAACTGCAACTCTCCTCAACTCCTACTTTGTGAATTCTGTTAAGATGACAGTACACATCAATCAAACTGGACCTCTAGTTCCATCACCGATAGATATCTCTCAACCAGTCTTCTCTCTGATGGAGGTCTCTGAATCTAAAGTTAATACAATTCTGAACTCTCTTAAAAACTCTAAATCAAAAGACAAGTTTGGACTGGACTCCCTCTTTCTAAAAAAGCATAGCGATTCATTCACTGAACCAATAACAAAGATAATTAATTCCTCTATTAAAGAAGGGAAGTTTCCGAAGGACTGGAAGTCAGCCATCGTTGTGCCAGTTTATAAGTCAGGAGACCCGACTGATGTGACCAACTACAGGCCTATTAGCATTTTACCCGTCATCTCCAAAGTCGCAGAGAAATGTGTTGCTGAACAGGTGACCACTCATCTTAACAGTAGCCCTTACACACTGCACCCAATGCAATTTGGTTTTCGAGCCAACCATTCCACTGAGACAGCAAATTGCTTCTTCTTGGAGAACATCAAACTAAAAATGAACAAAGGAGGTGTTGTTGGGGCCATATTTTTAGACTTAAAGAAAGCATTTGATACTGTCAACCACCAAATACTCATCTGTAAACTAGCAAATTTTAATTTCTCCTCTAATATGCTGAATTGGATGAAGTCCTATCTTGCAGGCAGAGTTCAGTGTGTAAGGGTGGGTAGTGAAACATCACCCTTCCTGAGTAATGAAATGGGTGTGCCCCAGGGATCTATCCTGGGACCTCTCCTGTTCAGCTTATATATAAATGATCTACCATCGGTCTGCACAGGGTGTGAAGTTCAGATGTATGCAGACGATACCGTAATCTATGTCCATGCAAAAACCAAAGAACAAGCAGCTTCTAAACTTAGCGCAACAATGATAAATGTAAACAAGTGGCTTGATGATTCACACCTGTTTCTTAATGTTAAGAAGACTGTTTGCATGTTTTTTACAAAGACACACTCTGCATCTGACTGTGATCCCAAAGTCTGTGTCTGGAGAGCTCATCCAAGTAGTCTCTCGTTAAATATCTTGGTATTATCCTCGACTCCACCTTATCCTTCAAAAAACAAGTGAAAAAAGTAATGCAAATAACCAAATATAACCTGGTTAATTTCAGGTATATAAAAAACTGCCTAACAACTACAGCAGCAAAATTATATATGAATGCTATGATCATCCCCCACTTAACATATTGTATGACAAGCTGGACTCAGGCAAAAGGTACAACACTGAAGCCAATTATCTCACTGTACAAGCAGGCTCTCAAAGTGTTAGACAGAAAACCCAATACTTACCATCACTGCAATATTCTTGGCAAATATGACATCCTTAGCTGGGATAATCTAATGAAATACACTGACACCTGCCTGATGTTTAAGATCCTAAATGGCAAGGCTCCTCCACCACTTAGTACTTTCATTAAGCAGAAAACATCAAACAACAGATCTACAAGATCTGCTCTGAGAGGGGATTGTGTAATCCCTTTCAGGTCCAGCTCCTTCAGCCAATCATGCTTTTCTGTAAGAGCTTCTCAATTGTGGAACTCCCTACCAACTGAAATAAGAAACTGTACCACCTACCACACCTTCACACAAAGTCTCAAGGCCTGGCTTTTGAAAAGTCAGACATGTGAACATTTCGACTCCACTTAGTACATTGCTCATTTAATGATTATCATTGTTATTATTGGCTAACCTGCTGCTAACTTGTCCCATGTCCTTTACCCGTTGCCAGGCGGCCAGCTTTGCATGGCTTAGGTATGTATGGAATATCTACTAGTATTTTATAAACAATTTGGTAACACTTAAATAAGATCTAAATAGTGATTGCTGTATTTTATTTATGTTTACTGGTTATTGCTGCTCTGCATGACTGCATGTATCATAAGTTGGTTGTGGTCAGTATTGCTTGGCTGTGTGTTGTTGCTTCATGTCGCTTGCATGACTATATGTGCTAATATGGTGTTTGTTGTTGCTGTATTGTTGTGCTGATGCTTTGCTGTTTCCTGTTGCTTTGCATGGCTTGTGTTCTGCCTTGAGAGTTCTTGTTTTGTTGCTGTCTCTATGGCGTCTTGTTGTCTTTGTTCTGTACATTTTTATCATTTTATAGGTTTTAAAACATCTCGCCACAAGGACTATAGTTGAAAATTAGCCAGCTGGCTAACACTAGCACATTTACAGAAATGTCGATTAATGTGTGTTGTCCTTATAAATAAATAAATAAATAAACAAACAAACAAATGAATTCCTGGCAGAAATATCTCAAATATCAAACTCCATCTCGCCGGGACTGAGGCTCAGTGGACTGACTTCATTTCAGGCTATAGTGTACTTTATAACTCTGGTGCCAGTGAATGTGCAACCTGTTGAGAGTGACACCAGTGACTCTTCCTCACATCCGTGTGCATGTGCACGTGGAGTGTGCATGCATACATAACGTATGCACATAAGTTTGCTCAAGTGCATCTCCATACACCATAAGTGAGGCTTAACTGTGGTTGAAGTTCAAAATGTGTGTGTGTGTACATGTCTGTGTGTATGGGCACTCAAGACTGGAAATTTAATGTTAGTATGTTATGTTGTGTTTGAATGATATATCTAATATATTTGAATAAATGTCTTAAAATACACTGCAAACTTTGAGGCCCTTTTTCTCAAAAACATAGTTTGGTGACAGTCAAGACATAAAGGGACATAAATGCCCCTTCTACCAACATTGTATTAAACTCAAAATGTCTCCAGGGGTCAATGTGACTGAAAATGACAGAGCAGGTCACAGGTAGTACAGAACACGTATTATAATAGGGTGTGAAAGCCAAGAGGAGGCCCGGCGTACACTAGGTCTACCTAGTCTTGTTTCTACCATAGGGTCCTAACAGCTTGGTTGATGCACTGACTCACTGTTTACCTGTTGGTCTGTCAGCTAGGCAGCACCAGACTGCGGCCCGGATCTACTAACATGTCGCAATTCCCGGCGTAGCGCAATTGGTACCGTCAGTGCAAAGTATTTACTAAGTAGGGCACGCAAATGAGCAGAGGCACAGATAATTAATTAGAATTGTGACTGCGCTAATACAAGGGCCAAACAATGCGCACAATAGGCCATTAGCGGCAACGTAATGATGGGGAAAAGAAGCGCAAATGGAGCTGGAAGTGTTCGTAGCAGAGAAAACCCCAAAGAGCTGCAGAGAAGAGATGTTTTACCTACGCGTAAAAAGTCACTCTGGAACGACAAAGTGAATGCAGTTGGACACCACAAGTGCGATTTAGTGGAGGTAAAAAGCACTGGTATGAGGAGGTGAACCAAAATGCTTACTGACGCAGGTGCCAGGTGTAGGAGGGATGGGGAGGCTGAAGTTATGGTTACATATAGCTGGACATATAGCCACGCACACACCTCTCCACTGTAGTGACAGTTATTACACACACGTTTTAGCTGCATTGTTTTCATCAGGGCAATGTCACAGAGATACTGTGTCAGCAAATCCAGAGAAGAGCGTGTGAGCGTTTTTTGTATATTTAGCTAATAGTCTGCATGTTGACTGCGCATTCTGCCACTCTGCCAATGAGGCTTAAATTGTACATTTTCAAGTCAGCATACTCGTTTAAACCCTGCGATTTAATGACTGCATGTTATGCTGTGTAGATGACTGTGTCACTTTGATATTAGAGCTGGTTCAAGAGACAGTTTCAGCAGAACTATCCTATGCGCAAAATGATAAGACATGCTTTTTCTAGGTCTTAATTTCCGTGTGCAATCAGCAGGTGTTAACGGCCATCGCCTCCTGATAAATCATGTCCACTGCCAATTTCCATAAATCCCTCCCTTTATTTTGTGCCTCGGCCTTGGAACACCCACAAATGCATATGCAATTAGACCAAACCACAAAAAATGGCGCACACAGATCAACCCATGATTTCAGGTGCAAATGCCCTGTGCGCTGGCTTAGTAGATCAGAAAACAAAGTTTTAGCACCTGCAATGCGATTTGCGGTGGCGCAAACCTTTAGTAGATCCAGGCCTGTGTGTTTGTATGTGTGTATTTGTGAGTGTTTGCATGGATGTGTGTGTGTGTTTTTGTGTGTGTACATGTGTTGTCTGTTTATGTGTGTTCACAGTAAGTGTAGGTTGATGATGTTGTGCCATTATAAAAGTATCTTAATTTTTTTAATTTGTGAGACCTATGGCCTATGGCATTCTATTCAATTAATTTTGATCTGAAATTATGTTGGTGACTTTAATGAAGGATTTTTTCCAAGTTGACAAGATATAAAAAAAATTATTTGCATATAAAAAATAGACAGTGGTTTAGATTAGAGAAGTTGACTATAGCCTAGAAATAGACTTAAAATTAACACAGCAGTCAAGGAAAATAGATAAATCTTTAATCATATAGTAAGAGTTGGTATCCAAGTTTTGATTTGATGAATCATCCCAGTTATTTTAACCTATTCACTGGTGTTTATGTGATGTGTTAGGGTTAACCTGGAGAGGAGGGAGGCTTCATCAAATGGAGTGCAGAGAAACTCCAAAGAAATACATTTGTCTTTGTGTATTGTAATGTCTTACCTAACTGCAGTATTAAAATCACTACAACTCATGCAAAATGCTGCTGCCAGAATACTAACCAGATCTAGAAAATTTGACCACATTACTCCAATCCTAACCTCCCTTCATTGGCTCCCAATTCAAGCCAGATCTGACTTTAAGGTGCTTCTGTTAGCTTATAAATCGTTACATGGGCTTGCACCATCATATCTATCTCATCATCCCGTAAATTCCCCCTTGTGCCCTCCGATTGCAGGATGCTGGTTACCTTACTGTCCCTAGAATCAAGAAAAAATCAGCAGGCAGTACAGCATTCTCCTACCGTGCTCCCTATCTCTGGAACCAGCTACCTCTTACAAATCTTCAAATCTAGAGTCAAAACCTATTCGACACAGTCTTTTCTCTTACCCTAGCCTAGATAGTATTTATATAGGAATTTGCCGTTGGGGCTGCCTCCTGGTTACACTGTATCTAATCACTTTCTATCTGATGTCTGTACGAGTGTGTCTGTGGTCAAATATGTCTGGGTTTTGTGCTGCTTTAGCTGGCAGTGACGGGTGTTGCCCTGGCTCTTCGTCGTCAGTGCTGCCTTGCTCTTCCCTGCCGCTGTTTCCACCTGGACACTGAATTACGACTGCTGCCCTCGTTTCACAGAATTTTTAGCGCTGACCTCAGCCCCTTCTCATCGCCGCATGCTGCCTCTCTTTCTTTTTGTCTCTCTCTGTCTTCTCCTGTCATTATTGTTGCCCATGACTCTGTCAATGTTTTTTTTTTTTGGGGGGGGGGGGGGGTTGAATCTCTATTTGGGTTTCTTTTTTTCCTGCTAAGGTTTTTCTGTATTAGGGTCTAAGGCTATGTAGAATAGGTAGATTGTTTGGCTAAAATCTGCTCTTGCCTACCTTGTGTTTTTCGCTATGCTTGTCCTATTTTATTGTTCACCATTGATTGTGTTTAGTTAGATCTAACTAGACACATTCTCTGTAAAGTCCTCTGAGACATGCTTGTGATAAAGGGCTATATAAATAAACAAACTTAAACTTATTAGAGAGAGAGAGAGAGAGAGAGAGAGAGAAGCCTAAATTAGCAAGAGAGAGAGAGAGAATTCAGCCTAAATTAGAGAGAGAGAATTCAGCCTAAATTAGAGGGAGAGAGAGAGAATTCAGCCTAAATTAGAGAGAGAGAGAGAGAATTCAGCCTAAATTAGTATTCAATTCAATTAAATTTGCTTTATTGGCATGGATGTTACAGGAACAAAATTGCCAAAGCGTCTCAGGACAACCAACAAAAGGATCTAACAACAAAGTAAACAGTGGATACATTACTGATACATTACAGTAAAATAAATAAAATAAGAATTGTACTAGTATTATAATACTACAATTTATGACACTATTATTAGTACAGTGTTAGAATAATATAATACAACAATAACGGTATTAAAATAATAATTATAACAATTATAACAATACATAAACAAACAGTAGTGATTAAGATAGGTCAAGATGATCATTGTGGGCCCTCAGTCTGTGACAGGCGGTCACATACTGTGCAGCTAGACCTGCTGCCTGTCCCTCTCCCAGCAGGATCTGCTGTTGGACACTTTGATTTAGTTTAGTGAAGTTGGGGATTAATAATTCAAATTTCTTAAAGTATTCTACTCTAATTAGATTATATTTGTCACATTTCTGTCTCCACCTCACCTGTTGTGCAGTGACCGCATATTCGTTGCTCTTTTGGTAGCCAGGACTTCTTATGTCGTCCTTTCTCTATGGCCAGACTGTGGTCACTCAGTCTGTGTTTGCTCAGGATCTGCCTCTGCTTTGGGTCTTTTACACTGAAAAGATATTCTGCAAATTTTATATTTACGGTTTAGGGCCAGATAGCAATTAAGTTTGTTTTGTGTTTGTGTTTGATTTGTCCAATGTTCCAGATATGTATCTTTTGTTTGTTGTATAATTTGGTTTACTCTGATTGGTGGTTTTGGAGCAGTGCTGGTCTGAGGTTGGTCTGTATCAGTCAGTCTCCTGACCAGCTGGCAGAAGGGGCTCCTTTGGGGGTTCAGCTCCTGGGTTTGCAGTGCTTGAGATCTCAGGGAGTCTTGGGGACTCGATTTGAGATGTATCCAAAATTTAAGAGTTCTTTTTTGGATGTTTATGAGCAGAGGGTAACGGCCGAGTTCTGCCCTGCATGCGTTGGTTGGTGTTTTTCTGTGGATGTTTAGTATGGTCCGACAGAACTCTGCATGCAGGACCTCTGTAGGATGTTTGTCCCAACTGGTGTAGTCCTGTTTGCTGAGTGGACCCCAAACCTCACTTCCATAGAGGGCAATGGGTTGGATTACACTGTCAAAGATTTTAGACCAAATTCTAACTGGTATGTTTATTTTGTGGAATCTTTTCTTAATTGCATAGAAAGTTCTACAGGCCTGTAGATTTGGTCTGGCATTCACTGCCAGACCAAAGTTACCTGAGGCGCTGATTTTGAGTCCCAGGTAGTCATAATGTAGAGTGTGTTCCAGTACAGTATTTCCTAGATTGAATGTGTATCTGCTTTCCTGAGATCTGAGCTTCTTTTGGAAGATCATTATTTTTGATTTTTTGTAGTTTACTCAGGGGCCAGTTGTGACAGTACTGCTCCAACAGGTCTAGATGCTGCTGTAGACCTTGCTGTGTTGGTGACAACAGCACCAGGTCGTCAGCATAGAGCAGGAATTTAACTTCCTTATTGTGTAGGCTCAGGCCAGGGGAAGCAGACTGCTCCAGCAGCATTGCCAACTCATTGATGTAGATGTTAAAGAGAGTTGGTGACAAGCTGTTTCCCTGAAATACTCCTTTCCCTTGAGTGAAGAAATCTGTACTTTTGTTTCCAATTTTTATTCCACATTTATTACTGACATACATTGACTTTATTATGTCATAGATTTTACCCCCTATGCCACTTTGGAGAATTTTATAATATAATCTCTCTTGCCAAATGGAATCAAATGCCTTTTTAAAATCGATAAAACATGCAAAGATTTTCCCCTTATTTTTTTGGTGTGCGTGATGGTTAATTAGAGTGTGTAGGGTGTAAATGTGGTCAGTAGTGCGGTTGTTTGGTAGGAAGCCAATTTGCCCTTTGTTCAGGACATTGTGTTCGGTGAGGAAGGCCAGCATTCGGGCATTGATAATGTTGCAGAAAACCTTCCCCAGGTTACTGCTTACACAGATGCCTCGGTAATTGTTGGGGTCCAGTTTATCTTCACTCTTGTGTATTGGGGAAACAAGTCCTCGGCTCCAGATCTCAGGATAGCAGCCGGCCTGAAGGATGAGGTTGAACAGTTTAAGCAGGGCCTGGTGCAGCTTGGGTGGGCTGTGTTTGAGCATCTCTGTCCTGATGCTGTCAGCTCCACATGCTTTGCCAGACTTCAGTTTTCTGATGTTGACTACCCAATCTCAATGAAAGAACTAGAAGACAAGTGGATTCTGATTGTTTTTGATCGTTGATTCAAGTATTCTCAACTTTTCTTGGATTTGTTTTTGTTCATGATTTAGACTGTCAGGCGAAATTTGCTCATAGAGTTTTTCAAAATGGTTTTTCAAAATGCTACAGTTTTGTAAGGCTACATTATCTGATTTGTTGTTGCTTAAGCTGTTCCATCTCTCCCAGAATTGATTTTGATCAATGGATTCCTCAATTTCTCTTAGTTTCAGATTGTAATGCTCTCCTTTCTTCTGTCTTAGGATCTGTTTGTATTCTCTTAGTGTTTCAACATAGTTTTGGCGCAGGTCTGTGTTTTGTGGTTGACGGTGTTTTAGGTTGGACAGGTGTCTTAGTTTTTTCCTGACACTTCTGCAATCCTTGTCATACCACATCTCCTTTTTTGGTTTCTGTCTACATGTAGGGCTGTTTTTAATGAGACCTGCTTTATTGGCAGATTTGTGATTAAATATTATTGATTTTGGTTACAGCCATGTTTATGTCAAACTGATTCGTTTTAAACTCTACTGAGAGGAAAGTGTTAATAAGCTGTATGATATCTGGAGAGCTGATTATATTTCTAAATTTAATCTCACAGGCAGGAGACCATTTATATGACTTGTTTAGTCTATATAGTTTACAGGGTTCAGGTTCTATTGCTTTCTGCTGTACAGTTCCTTTTAGATATACATTTATCTGACAGTGGTCTGTTAGTGGGGTCTGTGGTCTGACAGTGAATGCACTGTGTATTCACTCCAACCCAGTTGGGGTGCCATATCAGCATGCACTTATGCCCCCCAAATCCAGGTGGCTTCAGGTTAGTGTGGGTGGAAGATGTGCCCCTTTTTCATTTTTTGCCCCTGCCCCTTAGAGAGTCTGTGCACACCACTGCACAGAGTGGTATGTAATGGTCAAGTAACAATAAGGATTAATTACAGACAACTCTTGAGCATGATAAGGAAGACTGAACATGATCGAGGATGTTTGAAGATGAGCGGGTAGGCCACAGGACTTCCCTGAGGGGCTGCACCAGGGCGGCGCAAATATAACCACACATGATTAGTTGAATTAGCAGAACTAATCTATAACTAATGGTATGTCTTTAAATGAGCATATATACGGCATAATTAATTCACATCATAATTACCAGTGGCTAACAGAGAGGTCATGAATACATAAACTGTAACATGGTAAAAAAGTCAGTTAACAATTCTTAATCATTTATCAGCATATTACTTAATAGTGACTACAAAGTAGTGAGTAGCTAACAAATGTATCAATTACTGGTTAATCAATGATTAGTTAACTACATAATTACACATTAACTAGTGAACCATAATGCAAAGTGTTACCGCATTTATATTTTGTACACAATTTGCTGCCTGATAAGGTTGAATACATGTTGTGGGGTTTTGTCATAATATAGTAATATAGTTTATTGAATTAGGTATGCAAATTAGGCAATGAGATGATGTTTTCTATTTACACACCTTATAACATATGCCTTGCATGAGCCTGATGAAGCTGTATGCAAAACACGTAGCTCATGACGGTGACACATGTTGGAGTTTAGTTTAACACCAGGGATGTACAAAGCAAGACCTTCTCATAATGATTCTTGTTATGGGGATTAGATCCTTCATGTCAAAATGGTAGAGGTATTTTGAAAGTGGTGTCTGCATATATGAAATACTTTGAAGCCTCTTATTTTGTTGATTTAATGTTGTAACAAAATCATGTTGAGATGATGAGATCACCTGTGTCTTTCCACACACCTGTGGCAATTAAGTTTCCCTACATTTTGAGGAAAAAGATGAGTTACTATTAGACACTGATGAAGGCCGGAGGGCCGAAAACATTCTGTTATGAAATAAAATAAGTGCTTAACAAAGTAACTTTCCATCATGTGCAAGCCCATCCTTATCAACTTTGTTTTTAGGTCCATAATTTAGCTTCTTTTGATAAGAGCCTCCTTTGACTTAGTTCTAACCTGTGGTTTGAGTCTAACCCCTCAAACCAGAGTTCGGAGTCACCTATGTATTATTGTTGATAATATTCTCAAGGCTGCCAGTAAGCTGTTAAAAGAGGCAGTCTGTGTAGTTATGAATAAACATTCTTTTCATGCACTTATCCAAAGTTCAGTTATTCTACTGGGGCATTAACTTCTGCGTTTAGTTACTGTACAGAATGGCCCAGGCACGACCAAATTAGCTGTGATGTCAGAGGTTGTGAGTATGACCTGTAGCCCAGGTATTTATGTAGGCACACAGATACAGGTACGGTTATTTCTTCCTTTTTTTTTTTTTTCTCTCTTCTTAATTTTACAAGAACAGCATTTTTGCGCTGGTTAATAAGCAGTATGGCGTTAAAATGAGGACTTGGTTCTAGTTACGTTTGAGTAAGATGTTCGGTACTGATTTATGACTGGGAGTGATATATATATATATATATAAGATGGGGGGGCAGGTTCTGGAGGGATTTCCAGTCGTTGCGCCTCACGGATCATGTACGGGTGGGGATATCCTTTTGAAAAAAGGAATGTTGAGGGAACGGGGTGGGGGGATAAAGGGTATATTTTTGGTGTTCCTATTGTTCATTACGGCTTGTTTAGGATAGTGTTTTATCTGTTATGCACAGCACAGGTGATGGATCAAAGGGGCGGGTGCTCTCCTCTCCTGCGGCACGCTCTCGACTGGATACTAGATAATGCTATGTAGCCAATGGCTAAATATAAAGATGATTACGTGGAATATTAACGGATCCCAGAATCCTATAAAAAGAAAGAAGTGGTTGAGTTATCTGAAATCTAACAAAGCAGATATAGCCCTGATTCAGGAGACACACATGGAGGGTGTAGAAGCAGACAAACTTAAGCGTGATTGGGTAGGGCAGGTGTTTCATAACTCATTTACTAGTAAAAAGAATGGGGTGGCGATATTGGTACATAAGAAGTTGAATTTAGTTGTACTTAATCAAAAAAAGGACGACAAGGGCAGGATGTTATGTATACAGGCCACCACTGATGGAGTAAAAGTTAACATATGTAATGTGTACGCTCCAAACAAAGAGGATAGCAATTTTATTCATATGGTTAACAAGACAATGGGAGAAATTGAGGAGGGTCAGATGTTGGTTGCTGGGGACTATAACCAGGTGCAAGATGCCCATTTAGACCGAACAACATATCATAAGGCTGTGCCAAAGGATAGATTAGCTATACAGTTGATGATGAAAGACCTTGGTTTGGTAGACATATGGAGGTTGGTCAATATACCTTTTATACCAGTATACCTTTTTTTCACATATGCATAAATCATACTCAAGGATAGATTATTTCCTGGTTTCTAGAGAAATGATTGAGGCAGTGGCGGATTGTAAGATTGGGGTGATAGCTTTGTCTGATCATGCTCCGGTAGAGCTAAGCTTAGTGATTAAGTCGAGTGGAACTAGGGCAAATAGGTGGAGACTAAATGCATCGTTGCTTCAGGACCCCAATTTTGGGATTGTTCTGGAAACCTATTTTAAGGATTTTTTTTAGCATAATATTGGCTCAACGGAGAGGCTGGGGACAGTGTGGGAAGCTTCAAAGGCGTACATAAGGGGCAGGATAATTTCACACACTAGTTTTCTGAAAAAACTGACCAGCACGAGAATTCATGAGCTTGAATCTCAGATTAAAAATATGGAAAAGGAGATGTCACAACTTTTCAGTGACAACAGGTTAAAAGAAATTTGTGACTTGAAATATCAGCTAAATGAGATATACAATAAGAGGGCAGAATATGCCCTCTTTAGGTTAAAAACAAGCTTCTATGAAAGTGGAGAGAAATCTGGCAAGCTGTTGGCAAGACAACTGAAACAAAAAGATGCCAGCTTCTTGATTCCAGCAATTAATGATGATAAGGGGGAAGTTCTAACAGATAATGTGGAAATCAACAAGGTCTTCAAAAGTTTCTATGAGAATTTGTATAAGTCAGAGGCATCTGTAGATGACGGCAAATATCAGGAGTTTTTTTCTAAAATAGATCTTCCTACGGTGTCCCCAGCCCAGGTGGAGATGTTGGATGCACCTGTAGATGAGTCTGAAGTTAGGGAGGCTATATTGTCAATGAAGTCCGGTAAATCACCAGGTTTAGATGGCTTTCCAGCCGAATATTATAAGAAGTACATTGACATAGTAGCACCTATTCTGACCGAGGTCTATACAGAAGCGCTGGCAGAGGGGCAGCTGCCAACATTCAATGATGCAGTAATCACTGTGCTGCTGAAAAAAGATAAGAACCCCTATGAGCCAGGTAGCTTTCAGCCAATTAGTTTGGAAAACGTAGATTGCAAGATATTGACTAAGGTATTAGCAATGAGAATGGAGAAAGTTCTGCCACAAGTTATTAATAATGACCGGGTCGGTTTTATTAAAGGTAGATCATCAGCTGACAACCTTAGACACCTAACTGTAAAGAAGATGTTCCAGTTGCTGCTTTCTCGCTTGATGCCATGAAAGCATTTGATAGGGTGGAGTGGGGATATCTGATGTATACTTTGCAGGCGTTTGGCTTTGGGACAGGATTTATTAAATGGGTTAAGGTATTATGTTCAGCGGTTCTTACGAATGGCATTACATCCCCCTTCTTTAATTTGGGACGTGGGACTAGGCAGGGGGATCCTCTGTCCCCGTTGCTCTTTACTCTGTTTGTGGAACCACTGGCAGTTTCAATCAGAGATGATCTGAAAATTAAGGGAGTGATGGCGGGAGGTAGAGAGCATAAATTGTTTTTGTACACGGACGACGTTTTGTTGTTACTATCAGACCCAACTTCCTCTATTCCAGGTGTCATGGGCATTGTTGAGAGCTTTTCTAAGATTTCAGGCTACAAAATCAACTGGAAAAAATCAGAGGTAATGCCAGTCTCTAGGGGTTGTTCCCCTGCAGACATTGGAGCATTCCCATTTAAATGGCTACCATCTGGGTTGAAATATCTGGGGATAAGATTGACTACAGATTTTCAGGAGATTGTTCAAATTAATATAAATCCAGTGCTCCAAAATATTAAGACTAGTTTTGCCAAGTGGAAAATGTTGAATCTATCTCTGTGGGGAAAAATAAATATAGTTAAAATGATGGTATCTTCAAAGATTAATTATATCTCTATGATGATTCCTTTAAATGTTCCTGTGTCAGTGTTTAAGCATTATAACGAGGTAGTTAGGGATTTCCTGTGGAATGGGAAGAAACCCTGAATTAGTCTGGTTAAGTTGTTTACCACGAGAGGGAGAGGAGGATTGGCATTGCCAAATATAGAATTGTACAATACTGCTTTTGAAATGGTTAAACTATGCAAACACTGGTCAGGGAATGGTTCACATCTGGGTTGGATGGAGATAGAGAAGTCGCTTACCTCCCCTTTTAGATTTATAGATGCTCTGTCTCAAAAACCATCACAGTCCCCTCCAGAAGGAGATATTAATCCATTACTTCAGCACTCACGGGAGGTTTGGAACAAAGTCCATAAAATGTTTGGCCTGTCTCAATATAAACAAGGTTACTCATCTATATGGGAAAATCCTGCAATTAAGATTGGGAAGAAAACAGTATGTTGGAAGGTATGGCACAGTAAGGGTTTAGCCACAATTGCCGATCTATTTGGGGATGGAGTGTTCTACTCCTTTCAGGAGCTAAAGGATATAATCTAACTGATAAAGGGGACTTTTGGAAATACCAAATACCAACGTTTTTTAAAGCTTCACAATATTGTACAATCATCCTCTGTTTTTTATAAAATGGCAGCAAATGCTCTGTATGGTAAAAGTGAGAATCTGAGGATGATATGGCAAAGGGACCTAAACATTGAGTTTGAACAAGAGGTCTGGGAGAATATTGTCCATAACATGGGTTGGCCAGTAAGGGATATTAAGAGCAAATTTGTACATTATAAAATAATTCATAAATATTATTGGACTCCAGTCAGACTTAAAAAGCTTGGTCTAATTCAAAGCAATGAGTGCTGGAAATGTAAGAGTTCTATGGGTACTTTTTTACACCTCATGTGGGACTGTCCGCTGGTTTCCCCATTTTGGACCCGAGTGGTTGGGGCACTTGAGGAATGGTTGGATCAGCGCTTGCCAAGCTCGCCAAGGCTTTGCCTTCTTGGAGACAAATCTGTTCTACCAGCTGGACTTACAAAGGCACAGTTTGGGTTAGCCCTTGCAGGCTTCCTTAACGCAGACAGGATTATACTAAGGAACTGGAAAAATACAAACATACCTTGTTATAAGGACTGGATCGAACTCATGATGGTTACAGCCTCATACGCGTTAATGTTAGCCAAGCTGAAAGATAATGTGTCTAAATTCACTGAAATGTGGGGTAGCTTCCTCAGTTTTATTAAGGGTGGGGATCACTAGATAGCAATATGTAATAGAAAGCCTTAAAATATGTCATGTAGAGTGTTGTGTGTTGTGGCGGGGGGGAGATGCTGTGACCTATCATGCTGTGCTGTTGTGTTTGCTTTTGTTTTTGTTTTTTTGTTTTTGTTTTCTATCTGCGTTTGTGTACTTTGTTACCTGTAGACTACCACGTGAAAAGTATGTTTTGTATTGTAATGTTGCAGGTTGTTTGAAAAATAAAAAATTTAAATGATAAAAAAAAGAAATGTAAACTAAGAGCCAAAATCCTGATGTTAACTTGGCTGTGAATCAACTGAAGGAGAAAGCAAGAAGAGCTTTCTATGCCATCAAAAGAAAAATTCCAATTGACATCCCAATTAGGACCTGGCTCAAAATTCTAAATTCAGTAATACATCCAATTATGCTATATGGTAGTGAAGTGGGGGTCCTCTAGTCAATCAAGATTCTCAAAATGGGAAAAACACCCACTGGAAGTCCTGCATGCAGAGCTGTGTAAAATCCTGGGAGTCCAGAGGAACACAGTCAGTAATACATGCAGGGCAGAACTCGGCCAATATCCAATCATCATCAACATTCAGAAACGAGCCATCAAATTCTACAAACTCCGATCTCCGATCCAGCGACCCCCACTCCTATCAGTATATAAAGCTCTTCAGTGCCAAGAGTCGAACAAGGACAAGAAGAGTTCCTTCTGGACACAAACACCAGGGATTCAGGACAATCCTCAGTCTCTCTGGACCAACCAAATAATTTCAAAACAGAAAGAAAAATATATCACCTATTGGAAGGAAAAGACAAAAACACAAAGCAAATTAGAACTCTATCTGACCCTAGACAGAGAGTACACAGTGGCAGAATATCTGACCACTGTGACCAACAGCAAACTGAGGAAATCCCTAACAAGGTACAGGCTCTGTGCTCACAAGCTGGCTGTAGAAACAGGCCGCCACAGGCAGACCTGGCAACCCAGGGAGAGCAGGTTGTATTTATTCTGCTGTCAGGGAGAGACAGAGACAGAAAGTCACTTCCTGTTACTGTGACAGATACAAAGATGTGAGACAGACTTATTTTGAGAGGATAGGCAGAATTTACCCAGAGTTCAACCATCTGCCTGATCCTCTCAAACTGCCCTACCTGTGTGGAGAGAAAAGTCAGTGTGCAGCATTAGCTGCTAAATTTGTAGATTGCTGTCACACTTAAAGGGAAGAGGGACACACAGTTGAATTAGAAATATGAAGAATAATATATGAATATATGTGAAAAGTTCTGTTTTTTAATTGTCTAAGGTGATATTTTGCTGGTTTATGTTTCCTCAGAAACACAAGTGACATAAACACAGAAACAATGATAGTCAGTAGACAGTGGAGGCACAACAACACACATGCACACACACGCACGCGCACACACACACACACGCATGCGCGCGCGCGCACACACACACACACACACACAATAATAGATGGGAGGGGATAGAATTATTTTTCTGTTACTTAATTTTTTTTCTTATTTAATAATTTAATTGATGATTAATCTCTTGTTACATGCTTTGGCAATATTGTTTGTTTGTGAACTGTCATGCCAATAAAGCACCTTGAATTGAATTGATAAATTTTCCTCCGCAGATCTTGAATTGCTTTCGGTCTCACTACGGCCTCATTATTTGCCTCGGGAGTTTCCTCAGGTATTTGTCATTGTTGTTTACATCCATCCAAAGGCAAATGAAAGTAATGCCTGTAAACTTATACTCCAAGTAATACAAAGGCTACAATTAATATCTCCTGATGCCCCTAACATCATTCTTGGTGATTTCTATCATTGCATACTGTCAAAAAATTTGAGGAACTTTCATCAGTATGTTACATGCCCAACTAGACATGATAGGATTTTGGACTTATGCTATGGTACAATTGATGATTTCTGATTTCTTCCACCGGCTCTCCCCAGGGCAACATTCTCTCTCCGCTCTTGTATATTTCATATACAGATGATTGTCATAGCCATCATGAGAACAGATACATTGTAAAGTTTACCTACGACTCTGTAATTCTTAGCCTTCTTGGGAATGATGAAGTTTGTCATGGGCCTGTAGTTGACGATTTTGTTCTTTGGTGTGAAAATGCTTTTTTCAACTAAATGTAGCAAAAACAAAAGATATGTGTATAGATTTGAGGCAGCTCCCCAGAGCAGTGTCATCAAGAGTCAGGCAGTCGACATGGTAACCAGTTACAAATACCTGGGCACCATAATTGATAACTGGCTGAAATTCGATCTAAATACTGACATGTTGTGTAAAAAAAGGTCAGCAACGCCTTTATTGCTTAAGGAAACTTGCCAAATTTCAGATTGATAAGACTAATGACCTTGTTCTATAGAGCTTTTATTGAGTCTATCGTCACATTTTCTAGTATCTGTTGGTATGGCAACCTCTGCATTAGAGAGAAAAATGCCCTTACTAAGATTGTGAAAGTGGCCAGTAAGATAGTAGGAGTACAGTTCAGTAGCCCAAATGACTTATTCAATAAGCAGGTGCTTAAGAAAGCTAAGGCTATTCTTGCAGATAGTGTTCATCATCCCTTACATTCTGAGTTTAAGTTGCTTCCATCTGGCCTACGGTTTAGGGCCCCTGTGGTCCCCTGCCATGAAAAACAAGTATAAGAACTCCTTTATCCCTGTTGCCCTTCAAGCCTTAAATGCTGCTGGTAGGAGGAGGTAATTGCTAATGATTATTACATTTTTATTTCGTATTCTTAACTTTTTTGCTGTATGGTATGTTATATTGCCAGTAGTTATGTTGCTTGGTGAGGATGACAATGCTCTGGCAGTGAGGGTGATGATGATAATGCACTGATAACCATACTCTTGTATGGTTATGTTGATATACTGTATATTATACTGGCAAGGTTACTGAGCTTACTTACTACTCCTGCGATGTTGGTGATGATGATGTCGAGGATGTTGTTGACAATGACATAGTTCAGTCTTGTAGGAACTGTTGTTGATATACAGTATATAATTTGATGTATATATGATTTTATTCATAAGTTTGTTCAGGCCACATAGGTCTGAATGGACACTTGCACCTATTTCATGGATCTGGAATAAACTTTGGTGCAGTAGTGTGAGCCACCTTTGTCACTTTTCTTACTGTTTCTATGTGATACTATATGTTTTATGTTGACGTATTTTATGTGTTGTATACTTGCTGCAGCACAAATCGCCCATCTAGGACAATAAAATTGACTTGACTTGATTGACTTGACTTGAGCCACCAGGACACCCCTCATTTGTCTTCTTTGTCTGTGTTAATTGGAGAATGGAAGATCTCAGGCAGGTGGAGCTAGGTTGAGGTGTGTTTGCTTTTCTGTCACTGTTCTCTTCTGCTGTGTTGCTACGAAGGCTAAGTTTACCCACAGCTAACATTGGATTGCTACAGCCTCTGCTGAGTCTGTGTAGTAATGCTACAGTGGCTAGTGTCAGCAGCTAAATACATAGGCTACTGTTAGAACTTCAGTGTTTCAGCTTCTACTGTAATAGTTATAATGTATGTGCCTTTGCAATTCAAGAAGAATATAAGTGGAATAATAACTAACTCTGGTGTGCATGTGTATCTGAGTGAATGCCTCCATCATCTGTCCTCCATCAGCCACAGACCTCAACACTGTTGAATGAGGAGGTCAGAGCAGCATGATGCTCCACCAGGAGGAACATCAATCCCACAAGATGTTTCAATTGGCCCTATAACTCCCTATGTTTCAACCATTGGCCCATTCTTACAGCGCAAAGATTTTACATAGCCACAAATAAAACTTCTCTGATGCCCTCACTGCCCTTTCTTTCTCATACTCCATTTTGTGGTAGCAGTATCCCAAAATGTGCACATTTAAATGTTTACAGCTGCAACTACTGAATAATGAAGATAACATGAACATCCCTGCCAAACTTTTAACCTTTAAGAACAAGACTGTAAGATCTTCCAAATACTCCCCACCCCCCTCCCTATAACTTACCACCTACGCCCTGTCCCCCTCAATTCTCATCCCCTTTTTTGTACAAACTCCCTACTCCAGATGAGGAACTATGGATCAATCCCTGTCTGTTCATCCGTCTGTCTGTCCATCTGTTTGTCCATCATGCACAACATCTTGGATACCACTGAACCAAAGGGCCACATGGGGTGCTACAATGTTTATTTATTATTTAATTATCTATACAGTATACAATACAATTGTCACACAATATCTTTCACGTTACGATATCTTGAATGTTGCTGATTGTTTATTGATGAAACTAAGATTTGTTTGTGACAGTATGAATCATAAATGAAGCATAAATAACAATGCTTGTAAAAGTTATATTTTTCTGTCCTGATTTGTAGTAAAGATACACCATATCAGGGTGTATTGATATGAAACCACATGAAACAATGTAAAACAGAGTTACTGACAAGGATAAACACTATTGTGGTGTACATAAGAAAAGAGATTAAATATACCATAGTGGTGTCTGAAGTGCTGTAAAGTAAGCAATCAAAACACCTAAGTGGTGTTTGGATTCCATGAAAGTCAGCTATTGAAACACCATAGCAATCCATGAAAGTAAGGTATCAAAACACTTAAGTGATGTTGTCTTAAAATGCCAGTGCAAATAGGGTTTTCATTTCACTATAATGGTGGCAGCAGAGTTGTCATTACATTTTGAGTTTCAAAACACTTTCACACAGTTTCAAACAGTGTACATCTGAATTGGATAACAAAACTGAAATGACAACAGAACACATGTTAGAAAACAGTATAACAACAGCAAAAAGCAAAAATGCTAAGGAATGGAAGAGTATGACTAAGAGTATGATTAATGAATTTTGCTAGATATTAAAATCTGTTTTTCTATAATTGTTGACACAAAGCAACTATGAGTTTTAAAACATAAAAATAAAAAAGCACTAAAAGCTATGCTAATTTGCTGTAATCATAAATGTGACAGATGCAAATAAAAAAGATGTTTTAGCCACTTTTCAACATACTTCTCACAATTTATCAACTGTAACTGTGAATCAAGACAAAAAGAACAGTGTTGACATTTACCATGTTCACAAAATACCGTATTATTACATATCAACCATGGGTGCATCACTCCTCCTTTCCTCCCTCACTACCACTCCTCTTGTACCAGGAAGCAACTTGGAGGAGACAAGGGGAGGAATGGAGTGGAGGAGAGAAGGAAGTGGAGACCTTTTGGGATAGTTTATTTGCTACTCCATCATCAAAAATGGACATCTGCTATTGATGAAGTAGCATATCATCATTCATTTATATCATTTATGCATACCCAGCAAAAGGCATGGCGAAATGGCGACATTCATTTGGTAATCAACATAAGGTATATAGTACATCTGTGTTGTCTTAACACACATCCTTTCCTCAGGCCTACATTGGTGAATTAATTTTCATAGTCCAATTTCAACCAATTTGACTATTGCAACAGTGCTTTTGTGAGACACTGGAATTAAAATAGGCCCATCCTACATATCACAATGTCTTATACTCTAATGTTTCCCTTATGTTTTTTCGTGACCTTGGTATTATAAGGTTCTATCTGACCTTTTTGTCAAAACTGAGTTAGTCGCATGAACCTATTCTATGAGTACCTGTTTGACATATGTGTGGTGTTATTTTTTGAAAATAATGATTTTTGAGTCTGTAATTTCTAAAACAAAAGGACCCATCTCCATTTAACTCAAGGGATGCTGAAAACTTTGAAGCTCAATATCTCAGAACTATCCTGAAGGCAGATAGAACCTTATAATTCTAAGCTCACGTAATGTCTAAACATTCTTGGACTCACTGGATGTTGCAAACTGCCACCATCTGGCACCTAAGTAGGCTAAAATAAATCGTAAATAACATTTACAAGCCTGGTCTGGGGCCTCATTTATAAAAAATATGCATAGATTCCACACTAAAAGGTTACATGCTTACAAAATAAGAAAAGTACGTACAGACAAAAATAATCAGATTTATAAAACTCTCTTTCTAGTAGTCATATGTAGTGTGGGGTGTCCTCTGTGAGGTGGTCCTGCTGCTCTGGCTGCTGAGGCTTATGTGTCTTTTCAGACAGGGGATCCTCTCGGCCAGCAGTTTTCTGAAGTGGCTCTGGAACTTCTTACCCACAAATGTATAAAATACAGGGCTAATGCAACAATACAAGTAGGCCACGTTTCGTGTCACATACAGCGCATAGTCCAATGCCTCTGACTCTGAGCATGATTCATTATTCTCACCAATGGTAGAGATTCGGATGGCCTGAAGGAGGATGACTATATTGTAGGGCGTCCAGCAAGCGAAGAAGGTGAAGATGATGATAAATATGAGCTTGATGGCACGGCACTTCTCCTTCATCCGGGTGGACAAGATCCGGACGGTGATGCTAATGTAGCAATACATCACCATGAAAAGAGGGAGGAGGAAGAACAGTAGGAATTGTTGGTAGTTAGTGACCAGGTGCCAGCGATTCATTATGTTCCCAGGGAATCCTGCTTCCTCACACATCAGCCCATACTCTAAATGCAGCCATACTTTTTTGAGAACCAACTCTTTGACACTGGCTACAATACTGATGCACCAAACTGCCACCGATGCGATGATGGCATAGGTCTTTTTCCTGCTCCTGGCAGCTGTCACCGCATGCACCACTGCAAGATACCGGTCAAATGTCATAAGCGTGAGGAAGAGGATAGAACTGTAGAAGCCGATGAAGTAGGCACTGCTGACCATCTTACACAACACCACGCCAAATATCCACTCAGACAAATGGTATGTTGCCCAGAAGGGAAGACTGGAGGCAAAAAGAATGTTTGAGATGACCAAATTTAGGAGGAAGATGTTTGTCACCGTGTTCAGCTTCTCAAACTTGTAAATGATGAAGAGAACAAGCCCATTACCCAGGTAACTCAGAAGGAAGTTTACATAGTAGAATAATGGGATGAAGTTAGCACCAAACTGGTTGACCTTAGTCTTGGAGCAGAGCTGGACAAGTCCACTGACCACGTAGGATGAGTCAGTGGTGTCATAGCTGTCGTTAAACAGATTCATGAAGAGCAGATACTGGTCACTGTTGTCCTCCATGGCTGGGGTTCATCCTGTAGGAGAGAGTCTTTAATAAGGAGACTGATATACATTGAATTTTTTTTTGGTGTGACCAAAATTGTGTTACTTTTCATACTTTATGAGATTTTCAAATCAGAGGAGCATGTGCATGTGCACAGTATTGGTTGACCGGTTACCTGAGTTATTTATAATAGAATATTCGAATATTGATATGACTTCAAATGGCCATCCCTACACCTCACGAGTCCTTAGGTCCTCAGAAGCTGGTCTTTTAAATGTTCCCAAGCCACAAAGAGCTTTGGGGATGCTGCTTTTACCCATTACGCCCCAAAGTTGTGTTTAAACAACTGAAAACGTATTTTTTTAATCTAGTTTAGCAGCAGTCTGTTTACCATTCCGAGGAAGCAAAATGTGGTGTAATTTCGCGCATTGGTGGCGCTATAGCAACATCATAATTTTAAATGGCCATACAAATCTCTGTTCAAATTTCAAAATACTCAGCATGCCACAGGGATCACACTTGCACATTGGTCCTTTACCCCAGAGGTCATCAGGTACGTGGACCATGTCAATTGCCTCTTGTGGCTATATTTTTATTATTATTATTTTTATTATTATTATTATTTTAGCAAAAACAAGACCTATCTAATAGCTTGAAAAGCTTGACCATCATTATGCCATGTTGACAGATAACATAAAATTGCTTCGGTATTGCAAATTCCTTGTTTTGGAAATTTTCAGTTCATTCAGTGCATCCTGTTTCTACACAAAAGAAGAAAAACTACAAAACATCACTGCACATTCATTACATGGCTTTTCCCATGTTCTTAAAATCATGCTGAGACAAATTCATAAGACCAACTCCTACACATCACTCTGAGGGACACTTGATAACTAACTTTTAGCTCCTACTCTGAGCAGTGAGTAAATTTGGTCACAGTCACATTTTTAACAAGATTCTTAGGAGTAATTCTGAGATGCTTGATAACAGGCTCAGATTTAATCAACATTATAAGGGGTTTTATACATACCGGCCCTGGGCCCATAGTTATCAAGTGTCAGTGTAGGAAATGGGTCCCAACTGCCCGAAAATTCTCAGAGTGATGCATATTTGGTCCTACTTTTAGGAGTAAGAGCTGTTATCAACATTCCTATGAAATAAAAGTACTCATATCTCAGGATATACTATGTATTTAGGAAAGCTCAAGAGCTGTCCTAACATGAGCAGTAACTGGAAGATAGCTGCATTGAGATGACGTCAAGGACGGACATTTAGGGAAAGGACTGATGTTTTGCAAACACTGGATAATGATCAAAAGATTAGACAGGGATGGTATTTATTATGTGATGGTGCTTGTGTGTGATGCTATCCAGTGTTGGGGGTAACGAGTTACGTAATATAACGCGTTACGTAATATTATTACATATCTGAGTAACAAAGTAGTGTAACGAGTTGTTTTAAATCAAGTAATAATATAATACACATAATATACAGTTACTTTTGTAAGTACTGTAATAATGTTGTAATAATAATAATAATGTTAATGTGGAGGCAGTTAGCTGAAGAGTCGGTATAGGAGGATTGACCGGGTTGCCGCCACTTTTCACCATATAAGTTTGGTGACTTTTTCCATATTTGTTTGGCGGCTATTATCGTCTGATCTTATTACTGTTTGGGTTGACGCGCTTGAGGTTTTGTATAAAGCTTATCATTAGCCAATATAGGAAGGATCTGTTATTTTGTCATACTGTGAATGTTGACACCGACTGAAGTAAGGAGACGCCCTGAATCGCCCTGCCATGTATTTGGTACCAAATTAAAGGGGAAGTTGTGGTTTTTTTTACATGGAAAAACTTGTGATTGTCAATTTCTTTTTGTTTGTTTGGAGTGAGCAAGAAAATGCAGCAACATTCTAGAATTCTACTGGTGTCTGGAGGGTTGTGGTGCCATCGCCAGTTGGCTGTAAGCTCTCTACAGGCGATTTAAATAATGTTTCTGTGGCGATTGTAAGTGTGACGGCCCTCCTGTTCTACCAGGGTCTGTTTGTGTGTATTTCCCCTGTCTGTGTCTCTTCCCTCAGGTTCCTGGTAGGCAGGGCATTTACATTAGTGCAACTGGGAGCACCTGGCCAGTCTCCCAGGGGTATACTTAAGCCCGGACCGCTCCCCAGTCTGGGAGGCTCTCTCCCTGATGCAGCATGTTATGTTTTGGGTTGGCGCTGCCTTTTTGTTAACTTTAGTTTACACTTAACAACACTTCCTGACACAATACCCCTCACGCATCCACTCACTGACACTACTGATTGTACTGATTGACACATCTCATGTCCTTTTTGTATAGATCTATTGGTATTTAGTTAATAAGTGTGATTATTTTTTCTGTTAATACCCCGTATCTCCCTTCTTTGCCATGGCTCCTGAGCCGGGTCATGACAAATACACGCCCCCCACAGATGCACCGTCCCCATAGCCACTACTACGAGTGCGCGGCTCCCCAAAATTGCGCCTGTGCGTCAAAACATACTCGTCTGCCAATGCAGCAGCTTCAGCAGCAGTCTTCACTTTCTGATCGCTGATATAAGTAGCAATGGTCTCGGGTATGGAGTTTTTAAATTGCTCCAGAATTATCAGATCACATAACTCATCAAAACCATTAACGTCCACCGCGGAACACCAACGAGTAAAGTGAGCTGTCAAATCACGCGCAAATTCAAGGTGTGTCTGTTTTTCCCCTTTCCTCCACGTCCGAAACCGCTGGCGGTAAGCCTCGGGAACTAATTCATAAGCCTTCAACACAGCTGACTTGACCATTGACTGTCGACCGAAGTCAAAGATGAATACGCCTCCTGTGCCCTACCTGTCAAAACACACTGCAACATTAACGTGCGAGCAGAATCTGGCCAATTTCTTGCGTCAGCCACGCGTTCAAACAAAGAGAAAAATGTCTCCGGATCCTTTTCATTGAATTTTCGCAGAAGGCGCAAATTACCAAGAATGTCGAAATTCTGTGCTGAAGACTCGGAACCATGCGAGGCACCATCAAACCCCCCAGAACCATCAGCTGCCAATCTCCCATCCTTGATCAAATCAAGCTTATACTGCTGTAAATTCAGTTTCACCTGTTCCGTCTGCTGCCACATCCTCTCCACTGCCAACTGCTTTTCAATTTCAGCTGCTTGTTTAATTTTTTCATGCTCCATCTGTAACATAAGAATCTCTTTCTGTTGTTCAAATGTCAAATTGGTAGTTGTTAAAGACTGCGGAGACAAACCAGTAGTAGTCTTACGGGGAGATGGTACCTCAACACCAGCCATAGTCAAAACCCCCATGTCACTCAAGTTTGCTTTCAATATGGCCTTCACCGTATCCTTCAACCTTTTATCACTAATCTCAATTTTATAGTGATCTGCTATTTTCAGTAGCTGCTCCTTTGTGCATCTATCCAAAAACTCCTCACAAGGAGCTTTCACAAACTCAGCTACTTCAGCCATTCCAGTTAACAAATTCCCTCAAGGAACAAAACGGCTACAAAAACAACTCTACGCATGGGCTACAGGCCAAAGTAAGTGCCAACAACAGTGCGTATGAGGCAAAGATGAAAACCCCAAAACCGGAGCATGCGTTCCCCCTAACTAACTGCCTAACCCAATCTGACTAGATAAAACTCACCCCTAGTCTTGATGCAGTAACGATGGCGGGTACTTATGCGCTAAAACCCGGTAGCGCGGAAAGGCGACCAGACTCTGGCAACCCCCCTGAGGCTACGGACGTGCTCCCGAGCAACTGCTCCAACCACGTTTACTGCAACACTGCAAAAAAAAAAAAAAAAAAAAAATCTGACGGAACCCAAAGGGGTAACGCCGCTACTCCTCACAGGGAACTCAGCTCCAAGATAGAAACAATACCGCACCAACCAGTCAGCACTTACCTTCAACCCCCAGCACAACGCCTAGAGACAAACGAGCCTAAAAAAACATTTCCCCACAAGCAGTGAGCAAAACCAGACAAATCAAATCCGCCAAACTGTTGTTATTTCAACCACAAACAAATGCACTTTACACAACTGGCCGCGCATCTCCTCATTAGCACTTACCGGAACAAACGCCATTCAAGGCCCCCCAACTACGCACGGTAGTATCAAAACAGGCAATTCTTCCTGTCAACTGACGTCATCTATGACGGGCAACTCATTCACAAAAATCCAAGTAACCCCCCCTTTACCCACGGCAAAACCCAGAGGCACACAACTACCAACCAATCAAGTGCTACCACCCAAGATCACTCCGAATCAATTCAATTATCTATTGATTCTGAAAATGGACCGGACGAGCCCCCAATTTGTCATGACCCAGCTCAGGAGCCATGGCAAAGAAGGGAGATACGTGGTGTTAACGGGAAAAAAAATCACATTTATTAACTAAATACCAACAGATCTATACAAAAAGGACATGAGATGTGTCAATCAGTACAATCAGTAGTGTCAGTGAGTGGATGCGTGAGGGGTATAGTGTAAGGAAGTGTTGTTAAGTGTAAACTAAAGTTAACAAAAAGGCAGTGCCAACCCAAAACATAACATGCTGCATCGGGGAGAGAGCCTCCCAGACTGGGGAGCGGTCCGGTCTTAAGTACCCCTGGGAGACTGGCCAGGTGCTCCCAGTTGCACTAATGTAAACGCCCCGCCTACCAGGAACCTGAGGGAAGAGACACAGACAGGGGAAATACACACAAACAGGCCCTGGTAGAACAGGAGGGCCGTCACATAAGCATATATAATTGTAATGTATTTGCACAATATCACATAACTTACAGACAGTTTGATGAATCCGTTATTATGAAACCAAGTCAACAAACACTTCAGCACCTTTCATATTAACAGTACGTGTCACAGTGGCTTTAAAATGCACTTAACTAACGTGGGGGCACTCCCACTCTAAGTGCTGCTTTGAGAAATGCACGTAGATAATGAAGGAGCCTTCATAGAATCACACTTAAAAATACTCTTTACCTCTAAGAACGATCGTTATTGGGAAACAAGGCTGTGATCTGAGGTGCTCAGGATCATAAGGGATTAAGGATCAGCGATATATCAGTACCTATCTGTATTTTAAGTGATCAGTGCAATCAAGTCAATTCTAAAAACTCAGAAAACTAGTGAAATGAATTCGGGTGATGTGATTTTTTTCTGTTGGTACAGTACCACACAAAATCCTAACTACTGCATTTTGTACAAGAGGCGTTGGACAGTTTTGATTTAAGCAGGAATAATGAGTTGCAGTATTCTAGGCAAGATATGCACTGTAATGACTTATGAGCATATGCTTACTGATGCATTATATCCACACTCATAAAACATAACAAAAAATATAGATATAATGAATTGTAGGTTATGAATATTTATGACTAGTTATCTATCAGAAGTTGTATGAAGGGAGTTATAATGTATTATAGTAACTTGTATTTCATGAGTCACCTTGTGCTGTAAACTGGTTTACTAAATTGATCCATGCAGCAATTGCCTGTTAAGCAAAAATAATTCATTCATGCATTGTGTGGAAGGGAGAGAAACAGCCTGGACAGCTCGCCAGTCCATCACAGAGCTAATACAGATAGACGGACAAACACACTCACACTCATATCTATTTGGAGTCTCTAATCCCCCTGGCTTGCATGTCTTTGGACTGTGGGAGGAAACCCACGTGAACACGGGGAGAACATGCAGACTCAACACAGACAGGACCGAGGCCAGGAAACGAAGCCAGGACCCTCTTGCTGTGAGGCAACAGTGCTAACCACTATGCCAGCCGTGTGTTAAGCCAAATGAAATGCATAATAATATAAGTCATATATATAAGTATAGTATATATAAGTCATGCAGCATCATAAATTACCACCGCAGGCTGCATGTAAAGTGCCATGCCCTGTAATACATCAAAATACACTGCGAAGAATCATATGTTTTCATTGTCTACTTGGTAAAGTAATAATGTTAGTGAGAGAGTGACTGAGTAAATATTATAATATATACATATATATATATATATATATATGTAAACATTAAGTTTGTTAGTTTTAATTAAAATACTACAAAATAAATTTGATCAAGTTTAATTGTAAGAACCAGTGCCTTTTAAGCAGCTCAAAGACGGGGTGTTTTTTGGGTGTGACTGTTTATGGAAAATTTGGGTGGTTTGTGGTTTTACACTGGTCTATTTGGTCAAATTCTGTTGGTCTGAGAGCAGTCTTGTAATTTTCTTGCAGGAAGTGAACAATAAAATATAAATGCTGTCATATTTTTGTTTCTGTCTTTCCTTTGTCATAGTCACGGGAACAAATGTCTTACTAAACATTAGTAAATGTTCAATTAATGTTATTTGATGCAACTTATAGTAAATGAGTAATACCTGTGTAAATACTTTGTCGAGCATTTACACATCATCTGTTAATGATGAACAAATAATTTGTTCATCATTAATGATGCACAATGATTACATGCTCCCTAGGAAGTGTTACATTACACTATATCAGGAATTGTTTGACAAATAATGTACATGTGCAAAAGTCTTAGGCACCCTAGATGTTTCATATAAATGTGGTCTTAGATGTTTATTTGTTTTCTGCATTAGTGTGTCAGTAGACTGCTCTTTATACTATTCTTTTTTTTGTAGAAACTTTTCATTGCATTATTTTTGCATCTTCGCTTTACACATTTTTTTTTTACATGTGCCTAAGACTTTTCCACAGTACTGTATTATTGTTATATTATACTATATATAATATTGTTATATTATACTTATACTTATTGTTATATTATACTATATATATATATACATAATGTCTAATATATATACTAATGTCAGTACAAATAATGTACTAATTTATTATAAATTATTGAGATATAATTGATAAATGATTGATAATAATGAACTGATCATTATCTCCACATTAACTCATCATTAATTCATCAATAACTCATTGTTTATTAAGGGTGTGTAAACATTCATTATTTTAAAGTGCATTTTAAGTTAATATGCTTCATGGGTACTGACATCAGTAAGTGTTATGTGTTCTTAAAAGAATGGTTATAAGTCATTATGAGTGCATTAAAATTACTTATAAGTGCCCTTACAGTGTACGATAATTGTGGTCATAAAAAGTGTTACTGATAGTTCTTAACTGAACAAAACACAGCTGCACAACATTCTTTACCTGAACATCAAAGGTCAGCATCAAAGATACGTTTCTGCCAGCTTTACATTAGCTGATATAGTGTCAAGTTCATTTTGACTCAGATTTTTGGTAATCCTGGGGCCATGTAGTACTGTTTCTGATTTGTCTTCATCCAAGACATCCAACACTCAAACAGAGGTAATGAGTTAATGATAGTAGTGCCTTTAAAAAACAAATCCAAAATTTCCAGCATTTTTTTCTTTCGACTTTTTTGATCTGATTAAACCTCTCATATAAACCCCTCATGACAATTCCTTGAAGAGGCTTTTCCATCAATCAACACCCCTCAGTTAAAGTATGGGGCCTTGCTTTGTAAGACCTCTTACTGAAGTACATTGCTTTGTTATCGAAACCTCTTTATTACTGCAGAAATGCTAATCACAATCTTGCTGGGACCATGTACATTGCTTTATCATGAAGACCCCCTTGTTTTTTTTTTTGGTTTTTTTTTTTACAAATAACAGTCTGTATTATCCAGGAAACTCCCATGTAACACAACAAACAATTCATTGTTAAATCAAGATTACTGAAAAAATGTTTCCTTTAAAGGCTCTATTTTGTCTGTACTGGATGTCACTCTCCAAAAGGATAAGTCATAAACTCACCAGTGAAGTTTTCTAGGTGTGGAGTGTAAGGACAATCAGAAACAGAAAGAGAAGCACTGACTAGCTCCTGAGTCTGTGTTGCTGCTGACAATGCTAAACTGTTTTAGTGACAGAGAGGTGAGGTTGCTGGTAAAGGGGCTGTCTGAAGAGGAATGAATATAGTGGGTGTTTAAGCAGCTTGTACAGAATTGCATTGGTTAAGTGCAGAGAGTCACACTACAGCATTCAGTTTTGATTGATTTGATCTGAATTGTGAATTCCAGATATCTTCATTTAAATTATTAGATATCTTGAATTATCATTCAGACTAGTCAAAAAGCAATTGCATATATCAAAAAGATGTGTCATTTTCACGTCAGACTAAGCCATGCAAGACATGCACCTCGCAGAAGCACGGAAGCCGTTGTTCCAGTCGTATTACAAGCCAACGACAGGGGAAACTATCTCGCATTTTAATGATTTGTGAGGAGAATTGCTTTTTTAGAATGTTAATTACTTCGGCAGGTCTGCATTTCTACCTGCCGAATAATGTATCCCCCCTATAACTTTGATTCTGGTGACCCTATGCAGAATCCAGCATTACACCGGCATTCATTGGGAAGCCTTGCATCAGTCACGTCATGCACAACTGATTTGACTAGTCATAATTCTAACTGAGATATCTGAAAATATAATTTTGACTAGTCAAAACAGAATTACAGATATCTCTGGTTATCATTCAGTATGTGTGACGCGTCAATTGAAGATATCTGTGATGTCATTCGCGATATCTTAAAAGATATTTTGACGAGTCAAAATGTAATTAGAGATATCTTTAATTACCATTCTTACTAGCCAGATTGTGATTGCAGATATCTTGAATTACCATTCTGACGGGCCATATTATAATTATGACTAGTCAAATTGTATTTGTAGATATCTGTAATGTAATTATGGATAGTCAAGCGCAAGCATTTAATGTTACAACGGCTTGCCATATAACTGGTGCACCACTGGACATTCCCACAAAGCATGCATTAATGTCCCTCTAGTTTTGTTACATCTCCAACATAAATCACTTTGCAAAAGACCCATCCTATTCACTCAACTAGGGGTAAAATAAAATATATGAAAAACTTTAAATAGCATACCCTTTCCTTAAGCTTCCCTAACGTTTTGACTAATATTTGAAATTATGTTCATCCAAGTTCTCTTATCAATTTCACATCTTTTTGCCACACAATTCTCAGATTATCACAATCATCACTTTCAGCCTTTAACAGCATTTTATCTTGAAGCGGATTGTACTAACCTTGGTAAAACAAAAAAATCTTCAATTACATTATTGCCCTTTAATTCCATAGTACCTTTCATGCTTGAACACAGTTCTTAAACTGCATATATTTCCAGATATCCTTATAACCAAGGTTGTACTTTTTTCCCATTTCTTCAAAGGATGGATAAACTTCATTCACAGTTTTTTATTAATAGCTTACCCAACTCAAATTGGTGTGGCATATAATTTAATATATAATAAATGGTGAGTGTGCATGATGGTGTTTTCTCCACAACGCAATTACAATTTAATGCAATAAAGACTTTTAAATGGTGAATTTTTTCCACAGTCAAAATATCCCAACCCTAAAATTGTTTACTGGAATTCTAAATTGACATTTTTTTTTTTTTTTAAGATAAATTTTTGGCATTTATGTATGCACTAGATAGTCAGCTATCAATAGCAATTTGTGCTATTGACAATAAAAAGTTCAATGATAAGTTGAAGCTTTAACTATTTATTTTGCAGCATTGGCAAACTGCACTGCCCTTGATTCAGTGATCTATTAAATTCTACTCAAAGCACACAATCCATTTGAATAGTGCAGTGCTTCTCAAGCTATGGGTTGACAACCAAAATGGGTTGCAAGTCTGTTTCTGGTGGGTCTAGTATGTTTTTGTGAGTTTAAAAACTGCATGGAATAATGGTAAAGGCTCTTAACTTTATTGTCTGAGATTTAGATACAAGATCTTTGTGTAACACCTAAACACTAACCAGTTTTGCATGTATTATTAGTCTGTAAATGATTTGTAAAACCTGTAGTAAAAGAGACCTGTAGTTTCTGTTGTAATGTAAGAAAGTTGTAGAAAGTTTCAAAGATCTTATTTTTAATGTAGATGACAAACTTGAAAAAGAAAATATGTTATACAACCCAAATTTCAATGGACAATGAATTCCAGATGATCTCTTCCCTGATTCCAACAGTTTATACTGTATTGAACATAATGATAGCTTGGCCTTGGCCCCAAGCCAGACATTACGATTGAGAAACCCTGTCTGTTGCTCAAGACCAGTGCTGGTTGTGAAATTAGAGAAATGATGCACGCACACATGCACACACGCTTGCAGGAACACACACACACACTCCACTCACCAGACACCGCACTAACACACTCACAGACGCACACAAAAGAAATCCTTAAATTTGCTTACATTACAACAAAAGACATTCAAAAGAGACAGAGCAGATACTTATAGAAATCAAATGCCTTTCCATCCATCCTAACAGTGTGCAAACTTAAAAGGAAATTAAACTGTAAACAGAATTCATGTTACTCTATGTTACTCCTAACCCTATGAACAGTTCTCTTTTCTTAGCAATTAGCAATGGAATGGCTCCAGTTTTGTTTCTTGACCATGAATAAAAGCACACAATGGAATTTTGTTTACCTGGTTTCTAGAAATGGGTGAAAGCTGTTTGTGTTCCCAAATATTGAAGTGCTCAAGATCAGAGTAATAACATGCACAAATTCTATATAAGGGTGGAGTCTCCTTTTACTGTAATAACACATTTATATATCACATTTGAAGTTTTTGACACAGAATGATCTCAAACAGCTGAAAACGACTTAACAGCACATTGTGAGTTTGTAGCACGGCCTTCTGAAAGCTGAGTGCCGTTTCAGCTCATTTCAGTTCCTCTCCCACCAGTAATGTGAGCTTTTGCAGATTTCAATGTGTCTGAGCCAGAATCAGCTCAGACGGCTGGAATCGGCTTCCCAGCACACTGTGAGCGTGTGGTGCGGCCTTCTGAGAGCTCAGTGCAGTTTCAGCTCATTTCAGCTCCTCTCCCACCAGTAATGTGAGCTTTTGCAGATTTCAATGTGTCTGAGCCCGAATCAGCTGAACAGGCTGACAACAGCTTCCCAGCATGCAGGTAGCCTGTTTTGCGGCCTGTTTTGCGGCCATTTCAGCTTCTCCAACACCAGTGTAACAGGGTGAACTGGTCCACCTTAAAAACATGGGTCCACCTTAAAGGGTACTCCCCTCCTAACAGGTTCCAGGTGTGTCTTCCCCCTCCCCCCTATATAAGCTGGCAGTTTGTTAGGCAGACTAGGTGTGGCCTTTCCCTCAAACTGGGCAGCAGTAGCCTACTTTTTTACTTTAAAGGTAATGGTTTCCTGTGGCTGTTTGTTTGCACTTCAGTTGGTGGGTTTTACTTATTTATTTGATTGTTCTTAATGCATTTTAGGCTATTTGTTCCCCTGACTTGCAGCAAACCTGCTGGAGTTTATTTGTGGGCCCACTGGCAAAGGTATGTTAAAGATATTACATGCACCACCTTCTTCAAACTGGTCATGTTAGCCACTCATATCTAACATTTCTTTAGCCTAGAGTGGATCGCAGCCCCTGCCAGGCTTGGAATTTCGTCATTTTAGGGGGCAAGGCCATTCGGCCTTCGGTGTCACAAAATCTTTTAGGGCACAAAGGCCACATGCCAGGGCACAAAGGCCATTGAGTGAAATAAGAGGATTTGGAACCTACAAATAATATCCTGTTAAGCCCGACGGACCTGGTACCGGGTCCACCCCTGTGGCGTAGTTACGAAAAATCGCGATGGAAGATGGTCTATTAATAGAAGATATGAATGTTATACTGTTTTGAAAACATGGGGTCTTCAGCTTTCAGAATCTGTAAACCAATTGTATGTTGTCCAAACTGTCTTATTACAAAGTATTTTAACAGTAAAGTTGTACAAATATATACTTCGTAAATATAAGAGCAAGTTGTGATCAAAAGATCCGGGATAATTTTCTTGTCAGTCTACAATAACATGCTTGCTTGGTATCGCTGGAAACTAGAAATTCCGAGCTTTCCAATGACCCTAAACACACCACAATTGGAACGATACAACGTCCACCATTTCCGAGGAAACATAGCAGTCAAACTTCACATTTTACAGTCACACTGACAAAAATCTATGTTCTTGCCAAAATATTTCACCAAGGCTTATGTTATTTTCGCCAAAAACGGCAGATTTTAGTTACCGTATTTCCTCTAATATTGGCCCGGGCCTGTATTTACCTCAACTGCACAGGCTACCAGGCCTTTATTGGAAGCAGGCTTATATTAGAGACAGGCCTTTATTTCTAATTCCCTCTGTTTGATAAGTATATTTGCTCATATTTTAGTACGAAGCCTCCGTGTTTTCTGATCTGCTTCTGTTTGGGTTCGTTCCCATAGCAAAGGAAAATTCAAGATGAGATCTCCTTTATATCACATTTACATCTCCTAGACAAAAATGAGCACTAGTCAAGACCAAAGAGAGATTTTGTGCATTTTCTCAATCATCTCAATTGTCACTCCTGAGAAATATACATGGTTCAGTCTCACAGTGATCACTGTGTGAGTTCTCTAAATTTTCTTACAGGTGTCTCATTTCTAGAGTCTCAGCTAAAAGAAAAATGAGAGTAGTGCAAGCTCTCAAATGAGTCTCAATACGATACCAACAACTACCTCAGTTATGTCTCAGTTTATCACATACAAATCTCAGTGCCATTTCATGGTTCAGTCTCACAGTGATCACTGTGTGAGTTCTCTAAATTTTCTTACAGGTGTCTCATTTCTAGAGTCTCAGCTAAAAGAAAAATGAGAGTAATGCAAGCTCTCAAATGAGTCTCAATACGATACCAACAATTGGATGCACTACCTCAATTATGTCTCAGTGCCACTTTAAAGGCAATCAATTCATGCAAATGTGATGTACCAGATATATGGTTTATTTACATCAAGTATGTGCAACTTACAGAACCTTTAGTTAATTTCACACACAATTCATATAATTCAATGTACATTCCGAGTTCCAACACCATTGAGTGTCACATGCCTAAAACTTCTCAAGTGTGTTTGGGAAATGAGCTGCAAACACAATGCCAGGCATAGATGTCAAGTCAAGGAAAACAACTTTGCCCAATACATGCTCAAGGGCAACTGCAACTGTGTTGACAGAGGTTTCCAATAGGGGCACAACATGAAAGCATGTACCATTTGTTACAGTATCTTGCAGAAAAAAAACCCTGCACTTTCAAATTCATTAATAAGTGCCCATTTGGCACCGGATTCCTCAGAGGTAAAGAAGAACTCAATCTGCCCACACATTATTTGTCTTTCATTACAAAAAACAACTGTAAAATTGTTTCTTCTTTTGCCTTTCCCATAATGCCTTGATGTGAGACCATTTCTCTTAACTTGTGTCCTGTGAAATGTCCTCACTGTTTTAGAATGAATGCGGTGACCAGCATGTTTTTCCATTGCCGAGAGGTGAATTGCCTCCAGTTGAAGTTCACTTGATGCTCCAATTAGGTTAATTCTCGACAAATCATTGTTTTCCTGAGAAAAACTATGGTCATTAGTCACCCGTGTGTAAAAGTCAGCTATGGCATTGGCTGGCTTTATGGTTTGTGAAATAACAGGGACAGACTGCACAAGTTTGACTGCATGGACCATCTGCATTGGTATATTTTGAGTGCCACGTATGAGCCTTAACAAATAGCCATTCTTGTCTTCAAAATGGAAACATGAATGAGTCCATAATGGGCCAAGGGCCCTGACGCTGTCTGCTAGGTGCACAAGAAGGTGTACATTTGCAGTTTGATACCGCTCACCATAGAGATGACCAATTTGAGAACTAAAGTTCCACAGCAGTTTCTCTGCATGACCAATCTGTTCTACCGATATGGATTCCATCAGCAGAATGAAAATGGCTTCGCTTAGAAGGAGGAAATGATTGTAGTAAAGTGTTGCAAGAATACCGCGGAAAACAACAGGTCCAAAAAAGATCAAAATATCCCGATATTCCGACGCTTTAAAAAACATTCTGTGCGATGCCACTGACCGAGGATATCGTGTTGAGGATGGAGGAGAGATATCTTGAAATCGCTTGTCAATTTCTTTAGTTTCTTTTGACATGCTGAAGGGCTGACGAGAAAACTCTGTCGAAAACCACAGAACCATCAAAAGGCGCATCACTCCAAGAAGAACAGAGTGCATGTAGTCTACGCCAGTGCCACGGATTAGGTCATAACTTTTCAGTTTGCTAAGCCAATAGGGACCCTTCACACCTCTTACAGTGGTTTTGGTCTCAGTTACGATTTTAGCATCATCAGCAAACTTTTCATTTGTGCGTGGTGGCCCTTTTGGATCCATTTCTTGGAATGGAAATGCATGAACATGTCCCCTGTCCCCTGTCTTCACAGTCTTTCCAGGCTGCTCACATTTCTGACATCCAAATTTCCCATTGTATTGCACTGAGTTAAGTACTAATGCTTTTGGCAGGTAAGTCGCATGTTCCAGCAATGGTAAGCACTTTGCACACAAAAGGTTCAGACGCCGCCCCTGCAGGTTGCACAAGAATTCCATCCCCTTCAAGTTTACTCAGTGTGTCACTTAGTGGTCTAAGAAATGTAACCATGGATGGTTTTGAGTCCCCATACCAAATCCCAGCAAATACCATATTTTCTCTTTTTGTGCGTTCAATGAAGCTCAATTCATTAATGACACAATAAAAAGGCCACACTGAAAACTTGGACGATTTGAAAATAGGTACCCCGTCTGTGTTCCAAGTCAGCGAGATGTTTTTAGGGTCACTAAGAGGACCATCCCCATCTGCAAGCTGTTTGTAAATTTCTGCATCATATATATCTTCAATGTTATTAGGGTCTTTCTTCTTCCTGCTGAATCTAAAGTTAAGCTTCTCCTGAAAACGGGGCTTGGCAAACAATGACCTTATTTGAGCATCAATTGGAACCTCTATGAATGATGATGCTGATCCTTCTTCTGACACACTGGTCCCACAAGACAGACATTGTAACTGTTCACTCTCTACTGACACAAAACATTTGCTGCAATATTTCTGCAATACAATAGGGGACGCTGCAGAGTGGGAAAAAAAAAAGCCTTTGAACTTCTGTACACTGTTTAAGCAGTCTGTGCTCAGGCTATCTGGACAAAGCAATGTGGCCATTTTAAGCAAATCACTAAGGGCCTTATCAGTTACTTTATGACAGTTTACGTAAGCCATGATGATCAAAAGGCACTCTGCAACAGTTATTGATGCATTGTTATATAATGGTTTGTCTGTTGATGTTGTGTCCTTGGATGTTGACTGTGCACCCTCCTCACTTGAAAACTCTTGAAATCCCTCATTAAAGATATGTCCATCATCATAGGTCCAATCCCTCAAATCAGAGAACACTTCCTCAAAAGAGTCAGATGGATCATACTCATCAGTATTGCCATGTAGCTCAGTTGTTAGGACATCAGGAGGATCTCCGCAGCCTGATCTGAAGTTGGAAGCTGGTTCTTCATGTTCTCTGTTAGAGTCAACAGTTGACACATTCTCTTGTGCTGGTAACACAGAATGACAAAAAAAAGTTTATTAGTATGGTGAAACTACATTTATTAATGGTGAAACACATCTTGTCGCAACATCACTGAACGTTTTACTCCTACTAAACTATATAGATTTGGGGTCTGGACACTATCAAACAAATCTGGCAAGATGACAGACAATGGGGTGAAACTGATGTTTAAATAGACACATGCCTAGATTGAAATATGTTGAGTGTTCTTTTTTATTTTGCATATACAGGTCCTGGAGCACCTTTAAGATGGATATCATCATTAATACCCATTTTTACCAAGTCATTTAAAAATAATAATAATCTCCTCCCCCTCCCAAAGAGCTCAAGACCTTCCAACATGATAATGGCCACAGAATACATCCAAATCAACAATCAATAAAATTAACTGACAATAAAATCTATGTTCTAAATGGTCCATCTGAAACTGAAGACTGAATCCATTTCTTTAAATGATGACGACTGACTAATGGGGTTCTTACAGTGTGTTGCCTCCTTTTATACTCAGGAATGGCTGATTTTATTGAGAAATAATCAGAATCTTTCAACATAGCAAAAATGTAAAATAAAAACGTTATGAGTACTTGAGAAATTGCCTGTGTAGACTCAAAAACACTGGCCTGTTGCTTAACATTTTCTGCCTCCTCTTCTCAATTTCTCTCTCAGGACATTTTGCTTTTGTCAGGTTTGAAGATGGGTACACTGCCAAAATCTTCCAAACATCAGACATTTTGGGCAAAGATGACAATCCTGTCCAACAGCTGGAAGATCTTAGCTCAGGAGAAGCCATTCCAGCCAAGTGGTCCGATGGGAGATTTTATAGGGCCACTGTTGAATACATAGCACAGCCAGACCACGTGAAAAGAAAAGGCTGCCCAACTCAACTAACAGCACGAGAGTCTTTTTTAAATTTGCTCAATGTTGATTTCCCTACCTCACCAAACACGCCGACTTCAAGTCCTGACACAGTAATAATTGAGAGGAGCCCACTATCTGAATATGGTGAAGAATCCAGTGCTGGCCCACCACCCAATGGCGGCAACACCGCTGGCCCATCGTCCGACAGGGGCAAAGATGACAATCCTGTCCAACAGCTGGAAGATGTTAGTTCAGGAGAAGCCATTCTAGCCAAGTGGTGCGATGGGAAATTTTATAGGGCCACTGTTGAATACATAGCACAGCCAGACCACGTGACCACTGTTGAATACACTGTTGTAAAAACAAACAAACAAACAAAAAACAACAAAGGGGTGTACACACACACAAGTTCACTATTTTTTTTTTTACCATAATAGGGTAGGGGGGGCAATGACATAAGTGGATTCATTTCATAACTTACTTAAATATTGCTCATCAGTCTCCAGCTGAACAGAGTGTGTGGTGGCTGCAGGAAGGGGGGGCTGCAGGAAGGAAAATAAGGTATTAAAATAGTATCTGCTGCAAGTTTGCTAAAATACGGCTATGCCAGCTATGCCATGCCACTCATCAATTGTGCAGCCCTTCTTGGTCATTTAATTGGGTCTTCATTACAATTCCTTCTCCATCGTTTTCCAGGTTTACTGCCCCCGCGCTACAATGACAAGTCTTTGACATGTCTTAATATTCAATTTGGCTAACAAAGGCATGTGTTTAGTGCCAAAAAATGATACCTTAACTGATACTGTGAGCTTGACAACTACATCTGTATATCGTGTGTAAAAGTATTACAAACGTAATCTCAAGGGCTCACTTGGACATTACCCGGACGTTGTACTAGGGTGCTGTCCGGTTAATGTCAAGGTCAACTGATTCAGACATTGCGTTGACACATACAGCTCGTCCGGGTAATGTCCGGAAAAGTTCAGGGTAGCAGTGCATGTGTGAATATGGCTAAAATGTATTACTTACTAAGTCTGTAGTTATTTCAAAACACATCTTTTCGCCAAACGTCACCCGAAATAAGAGCTGGATGCTCTGTCAGCCATGCTGTCAGCCCGCGCAATGATCAGAATCAGAAAAACTTTATTGTCCGTCGCAAAGCGAGCGTCGCAAAGCGAGTGTCAGCGTCGCAAAGCGATGGTCAACTGCAAAAACTGCGGGAAAGACAGTTGGAGATTCAGATGAGACGGTAACTTGGGAAGAGTCGGAGTGTCACGTTATCAGCAGGTAAGAATCGTAATGTTAGTTAGTCGGTCAGCCGTATAAGGTTGTGAAGAGGTGAACAATGAAATTCTCTTTACCCAAGTTGAAACATTTAACAATTGTCACGGCTAGGTACCAGTGGCGGTTCATTAATGCGGGGCGCTGGGGCGCCGCCCCCCTCCAACTAGAGAAGAAAGTCTACTTAAACATGTTAAACGTACATTAAATTAATTTGATAATGCGAAATAATTATAAACTAAAAATTATTTACTCGTACAATGCGCCTGGTAGTCTGTCAGCGCCTGTCAGCATTCATTAAAAGTTGGTTCCAAATTGTATCTGTGTGGTGTGAATACATATACTTCCTGTGTGAGGGTCGCCGGCCAAATGAGTGTGTATGTAAGTCCTTCAACTTTTGGCAATCAGATGACCTGAGGCTGCTCTCTAATTGGTTGCTTCAGATTTTCCACGGGACGCAGCTCTCTGCGCCCCTGACCCTCCCACTTTTATTCGCAGCGAATTGGTATTGTTTTTATTTTTTTTGATCTAATGTGATTGGACAATTCTCGACACGCTAGCTGTCAAGTTCACACCCGGAGCTACGGATGCACGCATGCGCGACTGTCACTAGCTAGCTGACAGGAGATGGCGCCCTCAAGTGGAACCGCGGAAATCAAAGAAAATGCAGTTATGTCCTTACAAAAACACCCTTTCACAAGGCGTTCACCGGAAGAAAAAAAAAGGATAAAGGAGCTTGGACCGGACCGACCCGATTTACAAATTCAGCAGCAGGCAAGTGATCGAGGACGAGAGTTGGCTAGCTGGATGTGGCGTAAGTAATGCCTTTTATTGCTTTCCCTGTTTGCTATTTCAAAGTGTCGGCACCGAAACATTGTGGACAACGACGGGGGTACAAGACCTAAAACATCTCTCTGAAAAATGCAAACGGCACCAAAGTAGCCGCAGCCATCTGGACAATAGCATGAAGCTACATTTTTTTGGCAGGCTTAGCATTGCTGAACAGCTAGATGAAGGCTACAGGGTTGGCATTAGAAGGCACAACGAAGAGGTGACAAAAAATCGACACATCCTGTCCAGAATAATAGACTGTGTGAAATTCTGTGGAGCCTTTGAGTTGGCTTTGCGTGGCCATGATGAGAGTGAGAGCTCCGATAATCCCGGGATATTCCGTGGGTTGGTGAATTTTGTCGCCTCCCTTGATGGAGTGTTGAAAGAGCACCTTGAGAACGCCACTGTATTTAAGGGAACTTCAAAAACTGTGCAGAACGAGCTACTGGACTGTATGTTGTCTGCTGTGAGGGAACACATCATCAAAGAAGCCCAGGGCAGTGATTTTTTAGCAATCCAGGCAGATGAGACAATGGATATTGCCACACAGACCCAACTTGTGCTTGTGCTGCACTACATTGATGACAAAAACAACGTGCAGGAAAGATTTTTTGAGTTCATCCCTCTGCAGTCAGCTACAGCCGAGTCCATTGCTACAGCACTAAAAGAGCGTCTTGCTGCCATCCTTCCTGAGGATCAAAAAAGTAAGCTCATCTGCCAGGCATATGATGGAGCCAGCGTGATGAGGGGTGCCACTGCAGGTGTTCAGAGGAAAATCCAAGATGTGTACCCAAATGCCCACTACATCCACTTCTATGCCCATCAGCTCAACCTGATAATGCAACAGGCCACCTCTCACATATCCAAGGTGAGAATTTTCTTTTCTGACCTTGGAGGATTTGCCAGCTTTTTTTCCAGATCACCCAAGCGGACAGGTGTTCTTGATAAAGTAGTGGCCCATAGACTGCCAACATCCAGCAACGTCAGATGGAACTTTCACAGCCGTGCCATCAATACCGTGTTTGAGCACAGAGAGGACCTCATTCACTGTTTTGAAAGCATACGAGACTCAGGTGACTTTGACCCCAAAACCGTCAGAGAAGCAGGAGCCTTCGCTATGCTACTGGAGAATCAGGATTTTAAGTTCTTTCTGCAACTTTTTCACCACATCATGCCACATGTGGACCTCCTCTATGCCAAGCTCCAGCAGAAGAACATAGATTCGGTCCATATCAATGGGTGCATCCAGCAGTTCCAACAGGACATACAAAAGATCAGGTAGTAGCTGTATTCCTGTTATTAATATGATCATTATTATTATTCACTTTCTTTTACTGTTATCTCTCTGTCTCTTTTATTATTATTAGAAATTCTCTTTGTCGTTCGCAGAAATTCTCTCCATTCCATGGTTGAGCAAAGCAGTGGCTCTCAGCCAACAAAGAGGCGTCGGGCACTCAGTCCAGAGGACCATGAAAGGATTGCAGCAGAGGTGAGTTTATGTTGTAGAAATCAGTAACAGTCCATGTTACACTGGAGTGTAGTATTTTTATTTTAATCTTTGTGGAAGGATGTTTGCCAACTTTTTTCTTACTTTGTGTAGATGAAATATGTTTATTAGGAACTAAATCAAAAAGCTTGAAATGTAACTGCAAGTAGTTGAACTAGTATAAAATTAGAGCTAAAAGCCTAACACACTCAAAAAAATAACTCATTGGATGAACTCAATTAAATTGTGGGCAGGATTTCCATCCAATAAATATATGTAGCCCCAACTCAAACTAAGTACATCCATGCAATATAATTTAATTGAGTTAGTCCAACTCATTTTTATCAAATACAGCTAAAATAAAATAATTACATTAATTAAGTGAAATTGATTTACGTTTGTCCAACTCAGACTAATATAATTTAATTGAGTTAGTCCAATTCATTTTTATCAAATACAGCTAAAATAAAATAATTACATTAATTAAGTGAAATTGATTTACGTTTGTCCAACTCAAACTAATATAATTAATTAGAAATGAAATAAGGTAAAATTATTTTTCATTTGATCCCCCATTAAGACACACATGAGACAAAACCTGGTTGAGGTGTTTTTACTGAAAATGCTCAGAGATAAGTTCAGCATGGTCAAAACCGACCATCCATGACACTAGTGTGCCTGCATTTCTTTTTTGTTTTAAAGATAACAAACATTAAGAAACAGACTGAGCAGGAAATGAAAACAACAAAAAACCCAACATTATCTATACAGTGCAGGTTAAAGTGTTGTTTTTAAATGTTAGAACCAAGAAAACATCAAAATGGAAATCATCGATGAGGTCGATGACAGTAACCCTCAATTCAACAACATCAATACTTGAATACACACACCAAGATATTAACTTTTTTACTTGCATTCACACAGCAAGATAAAAACTTTTTTTTAAAAGAACAATTTAAGAGGGGTGTTACTCCTCGTCAAGTGCCCTGGAAATAGTACTCCCATAACAGCTCCATAACTGGGGAAAAATGAACGCCCAGCTATCCCAAATCCCCCAGAGCCACAAACAACAAAGACTCTATGAAGGTGGAGGCTTTGCACTGCTCTCCAAATAGGGGATATCATTGGGTGGTTTAAAGAGTGCACTGCACAAACCTATATTTGGTACTTGCATAAGTGTATAGTGTAGCCATTTGCCTTGAACCTACCATAACAAAAAAGCAGAAAAGAAATTCTTGCAATCTGCATATACAACCAATATGGCAAACGCAAAATTCCCACTACTTTGGTTTGTCAAGAGCAGTACAGCTTTGTTTTCTTTCCTGTAGTACAGATGGTCAGTTCAAACAAGGACAGTTTTGCAATTACTCATTTACACTGAAGAATAGCCTTTGGTGTATTATCATAGGTGCTAACAGAAACAGGTAGCGTGGACCACTTTTGGGCTACAAAAAAAAAAAAAAAAATTACAACATTCACAGACCAAGAGTCTGATTATAACTAACAAGGATACCCATAGTCATGGAAATGTAACTTAATCTGTGAAAATGTGACTTGCAGCATGAAGAGTTCTGGCCATTCACAATCAAAGGAAATTACACAGTGTGCTGAGTTGTGTTTAGGTCCATTTCAACCCGAGTTGAGAGTCATGCAATCAGGCGACAGGGAGGAGAAAAAAGGACGCGCCAGTTGACACTAGAGATGAATGGCAGCTTAAGTAGAGTCACACTCAAGGAGTTAGGATGGGGAGGTGAAGTGGGCAAACTTTCCATGTGTAAACACTCGTCCAAGCCCATGGAATTCCAACCTTAAACCCCCATCAACCATTAGTTCGTAAGGGAGGAGCAATTACAGTAAGTCGCTCCACTCCCCATGGCTGCATATCATACAATATTTAAACAGCTTGCAGTCATACGTAAAAGTTCAGTAAATTACAGCCCCTGGCCTGCCTCTGTGCAGCTTAGTCAATTCTTTCAAAATGTCAGAACAAGGAAAACATCCATGAGGTCATTGATTGTTGTTGGTCGTTGACTGGGCAGAAGATGAAAGTGAAAAACAAAACAACTCCCAAAAGATCTGATAAGGAAACTTGAAAATGTACTTTGTCACCTGGTGTTCACCTCTTATGCAAACAACTTGATTTTCAGCTGCTGTATCTTTGCATTCAGCTTGTGCCCATCCAGATTCATTATGACCTTCTGGAAAAACTCGAAAGTGTACTTGAGGTTGTCTGGAAAGCTTAGATCAAGGGCATAAATGAGCCCAAACAGCATGATGAACCCCATGATGACACTGCTACGTTGGTCAGGACTTTAATGCCTTCGATCACAATTCCCACGTCCTCTGGCTCCCCATCCCCATCTCTTCGGATCGTGTAAATCCCCATGACTCCGATGTCCCTCTCTGCATCCTCAGTGGCGGAGGCCTGAACAACAACACAAACACAGACCACTTGTGTTAAGTAAAATGCTGAACACCACAAACAGAAAACTATATAAAAAAATATAAATAAGCATTCTTAGATCATCAACTGCAGTTTAGAGAAGCAGACTAGATGCTCAGTTCATCAGTTGTCGGGGTCAAAATCAGATGCCAATTGCTGCCAAATCACATTTTGGTGCAATTCCTAGACGGATGTGGCCTGTCCTGTAGCTGTATGTAGGATTCACAAATGTATTGTGTGATTTATATATAAATGACTCTCTCCACAAAAATATTTGTCAATGCACACAAAAATATTTATCGTTGTATATGAATGTAAAAAAAATCCACATTTAAAAAAAGAAGGTTCACAAATGTATTTCTGATGCACACACAAATATTTCTTGTTTTAAAAAAATGTAGTAGAAATCCACAAATATATGTATTTAAAAGTATTTGCAATTAAAAAACATATTTGGATGTTGTTACATTTATATACAGACTGTTGAACCTGCATTTACAAACTGCTTGTCATTTGTGAACTTCACTGCATTTGTGTGTGAGTGGTTTGAGACTCCCCTGCCACGGCTCCATTCACAAATGCATTTTTCTCAAAAGGGAATTATCTGTAGCCTATCAGATGTCTCCTTCCTTTTCAGCCAATCACATGAGCGTAGACTCGAGGGTGTGATTTAATGTGATCACATAGCGTTAACATCTGCACAGTCTGCAATTATGAATTAGAACACGAGGAGAGAACGAACACTGTCACAAATGAAAGCAGTTTGTAAATGCAGGTTCAACAGTCTGTATATAAATGTAACAACATCCAAATATCAAAAACTGTTTGGGTAGGAGGGCTTCCTGGACTCAAAATTACGTTTGTTTGAGGTACTCTTTGGATAGGGATACATGTTGGCACAAAAATTCAAAAAAACTCCAAGGCACTTTCTTTAAACCAATTAAAATGCCTTTATTGTCATGGCATGGTCATATTAGACTTTAAAACCAAACTTCGACACGTGTTGGCATCAAGCCGTGGACTAGGACGAGGCAGAGGAAGAGGAGGACGCAAAGGGGGAGAAAGACCAGGAACCCAGATATACACGGAGCAAAACCAGATACGGGCCGTGATCAACATCTCCGGCAAACCCCCATCTGAGGAGAGTATCCAAGTACTCTCCATCGATTATCTTTTGCCCCTACCTACTCTGCAAAGAAATTTGATACAAAGATTGACCAGTTTTAGGAGATGCCCTACTCTACACGATAAACTGGTACACAGCCATCTTCAACCAAACACCCAACAAACATGGTTGGGTCCAAAACCCGAGGAGTCCTACAAGTGTAACCATTGTAATCACTGCACAAATGTAATACAGACCAAGACATTTATGGATTTTACATCTCAGAAGGAGTTTACCATTAATAATTTAATTAACTGTAAAAACTCCTGTTATTTACAGGCTAGAATGTCCCAGTTGCAAAGTTTTTTACATTGGAAGAACAAAAAGACAGGACAGGCTAGCAGAACACAAATATGCCATTCGTACAGGGAATGTAAACTACCCTATGGCTAGACACTATCTGGACTTCCACAACAGTAACCCATCCACATTACAAGCCTTTGGCATTGACCACATCCCATCTTCCATACGAAAAGGTGACAGACAAAGGAAACGTAACCAACGAGAAGCCTTTTGGACTGACAAACTACAGGCTACTAAACACCCAGGCCTAAATGTCTACATCCTCTCTAGGCCACAACACCATGTCCAAGTGGAAGATTCCTATTGGTGGAATACCACTAGAAAAGGGCCAGGTGTTCCATGAGATCTGTTTGACTTCCTGACGAAGGCTTGATGCCGAAACGTGTCGAAGTTTGTTTTTAAAGTCTAATATGACCATGCCATGACAATAAAGGCATTTTAATTGGTTTAAAGAGAGTGCCTTGGAGTTTTTTTTGTATTTTTGTGTCAACATCCAAATATGTTTTTGATGAAAATTGCAAATACTTTTAAATACATGTTTGTAGATTTCTATTACATATATTTAAAGCAAGAAATTTGTGTGTGCATCAGAAAAACATTTGTGAACCTTTTTTTATGTGGATTCTTTTTTACATTTATATATAACGATAAATATTTTTGTGTGCATTGAAAAATATTTTTGTGGAGAGAGTCATTTATATATAAATCACAAAATACATTTGTGAATCTTTCTGTGCACTTTCATTAATATTGAGACTCCTCTGATTCCATAATAGTGTGCCATGGGAGAAATAACTCTGGGTAACACTGTTCGACGCTACATGGGAAACATATTGTGATAAACTTACCAGATATTCCTTGAAGAAAGACTCTGGATCTTCATTGAGGTAGATGACGAGGCTTCTCAGGATGCACTCCCTCCTGGTGTTGATGTTGTCACACTTAAGCAGGGACGACAAATCAAGACAGAATTTAGCCAAATGTGGGTGCGACAGTGGCACAGGTAGAGCAGGTTGAAGACCAGAGGATCGTATCTGTCGAGGTGTCCCTGAGCAGGACACCTAACCCCTAAATGCCCCCAACAAGCTTGGTAGTTGCCTTGCATGGTTTGCACAGCCGTTGGTGTGTGAGTGGGTGAATGAAATACAAACACTGTAAAGTGGATAAAAGCGCTATATAAGCAGGCCATTTACCATGTGTTCAGATGTGTTTAAATGAGCAGCTATGGACAAGAAAACCTTACAATAACCACCCCAATATAGTGAAAAGGATGTTTTATGCATTTCTACTAACCGAATCTTTGATCACCAGGACGTCCTTGATCCTTTGCCCCTTCACTCCTCCTTTGGTCTTGAAGATCTGTATCAGCTTGTCTGAGAAGTGGTCCAGCTGTGACATGAACTTTGATTGCAGTGGCTTGGTGGTGATCCGCAAGAACTCTGCATTCACCTGAAAAATATTAACAAACAAAATACAGCCATTTGTTTATTATAACTAGAATTTATAACCTCCTCTCCTCTCCTTGTCTCCTCTCCTCTCCTCTTCCCCTCTCCTGTCCTTGTCGTCTCCTCTCCTCCATGGTGGGACACACAAACACACAAACCACTCTCCAATTATAGTAGTGGGATTACTACCATATAGGGATGAAGGATTATTGGCAAATTCAAATTGCGATTGTGCAGCCATTAATCATCATGGACAATAATAAAAACGGTCAACACATACATACAAACACACACATTTACTTACTTCACTCTGCTGGAACAGGGCAGGCCATCTGTTTTTGAACTCTCCTATCATGGGCCTCTGCTCCACGATCTCTAGTCGTCTGTGGGAGAAGGTTTTTTCCATTGTCGCTTTTATCACCACTTCATTGTCGCGCTTTTTCAGTTCTGACAATAAAGCAATTCTCTCGTTCTCCAAGCTTTCTGTGGTTTCGCCTTTTGGGTGCAGAGGAATGTAGTTAACTTCAGCCTTTCTTGGTTTTTTGATGTTAGCTGCAGCTTTGCCTTGGCCTTCTCGTTTGTGCTTCAAGGAGTTCACACGGATTTCAGGATGTCCGAGTCGCCCAAGCTTCGTTCGATAGTTTTGCATTTTATATTTAAGTGATTGTTTCCATCCCCAAAATCCTGTCTTGGATCCCAGCTGCCCCAAACAAGGATGGGCCCTCGTCAAAGCTGCTGCTACCTCTTCACACTGATAGTCTCGTGGGTATTTTGTGTATTTCATCATTTCTTGGGCTAGGCCATCAAGGATGACTCCTTTCAGCTTTGGGCCAGGGTTGAAGTATGTTCCATTTGTCTCAAACTCTGTATTCTTTTGATGTAGCTCAAATTCTGCCTCGTAGGTGAATTTAGGGACCACAAAAACCTTGGGCCAGGAGGACAATCCTGAGGGCTGAGTTTCTGGGGATGAATGCGGGGTTGACGTGTACAGCACATCATCGCTGCAGGATGAGGCTATTGACGAAGCAGGGGTTTGAGGCTCTGGGCAAGTGGAACTCGAGGTCTCACCAGATGAGTCTACTGTGTACAAAGTGATGTAGGGCTCCACAGGTGACAAGAAAGGAGAGTATATTACTTTCAGTGTGCTTTTATCTTCAATTTCAGACACCGAAGTTAGGTTCATGAACTCGTTAAAGTCAGCATCCATGTATTGCAACCGGAAGTCCTCTTTCAATTGAAAGAATGTCTTTACTAACATATGCAGTTCTTCCACTGTTGCTGGAATTCCCGAAACCAGGGGCAGTTTTCTTGAGTCAGACTTGTCACCAAAGATGATCCGCAGAACAGCCATTATGGAACACCTTTAATCTAGAGCAGAAACAAGGGAGAAGGAGAACAAGAATCCAATACATTAGGGTTATATTTGAGATTAAAATAAAAACAGTTTTAGAGATTTTGTAAGAGCCTGACATCCAGAGCTCAGATTATTTGGGTTTAACGATGACACTAACCTTTAACAATGACAAATCTTTTCAACATTACCATGCGCAACCCCCCAACCATGTACTCCACAAGGGGATATGGGTCTTCCAAGTCACCAAGCTCAATTAGGGCAACCTCTGTAGTGGGTGAGGCAGACAGCTCAAATGCCCCATAATGCTCCCTATACCAAGTACATACATCTTTCACTAGAAAACACAACTTCTCCTTAAGAATGCACAGTTGAATGATCTCATTAAATTTAGGCAGTCCATCTACAGATCCGTGTACAATAAGCATCCCCTCACTGTAACGTATACCACTGCAAGACACATTTTTTGCCATATGAACCTCAGTCACATCTGGGTATCTCTGCTTCAGTGTAGACACTACTCCCTCATTAAGGACATCAACAGGCATGATTGAGACATCCGTGACCTCCAAGGATGACTTCTTGAGACTGGAGGAATGTGTGTGATAGGCAAGCATGAACTGGTGTTTAATAGCTAGTGAACGAGGTATATTCTTAAAGCAATTTGTATGACGAGCAACCTGCTTGAAGAAGCTATGTTTAGCCTCAAATCTCATCGTCCACAGTGCAATTAGAGGTCCGAAGCAACGAATCATTTGCGGGTAGTGCTCTAAATAGTGATGTTTTGGTAGGAGCTTGATATGTGGAAAGAGTTCAAGATAGCGCTGTCTGTGATCATAGATCTTGGCCTCAAGATACGCAATGGTCTCATCTGTGTGAACAGGGGCCACAACCAACTCAACTATGTCCTTAAGATCTAGAATCACCTGCCATGCTGGCTCATCTTCTGGCAAAATTTGCCCAATCACAAAGGGAAGCAATCTTAGCAAGGACCAATTTTCATGCGCATTGCCACCGATAGTGTTGCTAGATGTGAAAGAGCGTGGTATGGGATGGGGGCGATTGGTTTTGTCCCCCCATTTGTACGGAAATGTCTGGATCAATGTGTTAAGACCATCAAGAGTGAAGTATTTTTTGGAGATCAATAAACTAATACAGCGCGCAAGTTCGACTGGAACAACACCCTCGAAGAGATCATGCACAATATCAGGAGGATAACCAGTGCTAACATGAAAATACAAAAGGTGCTCTGTTAAAACACACTGTTTTTTGACACCACAGCAGACAGTTGCATTCTCCTGAGCAGACTGGACATGAATATCATGGATGTCTCTGGTTCTAAGTTGGAAAGCACCTGACTTGACATCCTTAGTCTGAAATTCTGATTTATCTCCAGTACAAACCCTGCATATTGACCCGCCAGAAAAACTCTCAACAAATCCACCTATCCCATGGGCTCCAAGATTGTCAGCTATGACACACTGGACAGAACCTTTAACCAACTGACCAAGCTGAGAAATAAAGACACCGTGCTGTTCTAATATGCTCAAGTCTTGCAAGAGAGGCTCCAAAACTTTTCCATAGCCATAGGCCTTGACATCATCAGCTTTGCATAGAACAGCTAAATAGATTGAGGTTAGTGTTGAATGGGAACCTGGTGGCAAATTACCCAAAACCCAATAGACACCACAGAGTTTGTGCTTTTTACGAGATGTCCCAAGAGGGTTACAAATCTCAAAATCATCAACATAAAGATTAACTGCTATTCTCAAACCTTCACCAGATAGAAAATGATTTTGTTTGTAGTACTCACCGTCTCTTATGGTTCTGTACTCTTGGAGACAATCCAATAGCTGGTCTTCTATTCTCGTAGTTTCGAGATGTTCAAGGACACCTTTATGAGAGAGCAACCGTTGCAAAGATTGTAATATAGGGATGTATTGAAATGTCCTATTCCTCTGGGCATCTAGAATATACTCAACCGGCTCTACAACACCAAAATGGGAGGTATAGTACTGTGTACGTTTATATGCAGTAGCAAGAGGGCCATCCTTTGCAATAGCTATGCCCAACGGATTAGATTTGCATAGAACAGTGGAAAGCTCATCAACTACGGACTCTTCAACTTCTAGTTTATGACTTTGGAATACATCAGAAACAATAGCTTTTGTGACAGGCAAAGACGCTGTACTTAATATGTAGTGAAGTTCAGAAAGGACCTCATCAGTAACTGCCTTTGGAATGTGAACAATATTTTCCAACTTCAATAAAATGCAAGCAATTTTCTCTTCAATAACATTTGGCAGGTGTAATTCTGCAGCATCACCACAACTTAGTGTTTCATATTCATGATCTATATCCACAGACTCTGTTGGCCCATCTGCAGAATTGTCTGACTGATGCAGCTGACCGCTTGTGCTGATGACATCGGCTTTAAAGTCTTTTAATGAATGTTGGTTGTGTTTCCTGTTTTTGTGTGTGTTGAATGTACTGTAAACGTTAGTTTTAAATGTGCATCCTAGAAACATACATGGAACCGTTTCATCATGCCTGAGATGTCCATTTATGTGTTGAAAAAAATCTCTTTCTGTCGCTAGTTCTCTGCATGAGCACACATGACACTGGAATGTAGATACTTCTACTGGCTTTGGAGTTTGCTGTTTAGTATGACTTTTGTATGTGTGATTTAGTAGCTTACTCCATGTATTAAACGTACACGGGCAATCTGTGTATGGACATGGATAGCGATAACTGCCCCTTAAATGCCCATGAGTCTGCCTAAAATGTTGCAACAACAAATACCTGCTAGCTAGTTCCAAACGGCATTCTTTGCACTGCCACATTCATTATCCTAAAAATGAGAAGAAAGAGAATTAGCACATATCACATTGAACAAATGGCAATGATACAGATCAGCTTGTGCCAGCATTGAGCAAGTAGCCTATTACTTACTATCACTATGAGGTTGCCACAAGTAGCTTGGTAACGCTGATCAAACTGCAAAACGGCAAAAGATGAGATAAATATATTAGAGGTGTGAATGCACGTTATTTGACAGCGAGGTACATTCTAAACTACTACAACAAACGAATACTTACCAAGGAATGGAGAGAGTGTGGTCTCGCACATGCGCTGATTAAACTGCAAAAGATGAGATAAATATATTGTGTGAGTACAAGTGCTGGAATACTCTAAAGTTCATCGACAAGTCAAAATTGCACGAGAGCACTCGCCAATGAAAACAGATAAAACGTTAACATTTAGAATGGACTAGCAATCATTTTACAGCAACACTAAAGCTACATCAACAACGGAGTGACAATCACATCATTAAAGCATGTCAAATAAATTTTACTCTGCCATTTTAATAATATATCAAATAATCATCTTAATTAATAATATAATTAATAATAATAATCATAATAATCTTTATTTCATCTTTGTGTGTGCATCATTTTGGATTTCAATTATAGAAATGTGTCTCAAACAGTACATAAACGTAAGCAAAATGTGTGTTATACAATAATATATTTATACAATAATACTATATTATTACACTATAATTATGCTAGGTGTTTGTGTTATTGTTAAATTGAGCCTATAGGTTCCACTGTAATTACCAAAGAACATATATATATCTCTGTGGTAATGACATTGTTTGAATTGGATCAGGCCAGTTTTTATTTGTGTTAAACAGCACAGGGACATACCGTATTTCCTCAAATAAAAACCAGTAGTCAAATAAAAGCCGGGTCTCGAATAATGGCCAGGGAAAAAACAAGGGTGGATAAACTCCCGGTGGCTGTCATATTATGTGCATGCCAACTAAGCATAATGTCTATTTCCATCGCTTTAATTTAATAGATTCAAAAATAATCATGCTATTTTCAACACCTTGTTGTTCTGGATTACTCATCTAAAGTTTCAGTCATTGCACGCCTATGTGTGTCTCAGCCACACACAGTCAAAGCCAAAGCGAAGTGTTGAGTTTGTATTAACAGTGTAATGCAGTAATTTTAACAGGGCAAACGAGGCTTCATACCCAAATATGACCAATTATACTTATCAAAACAGAGGGAATTAGAAATAAAGGCTTGCCTCTAATACAAGCCTGCTTCAAATAAAGGCCTGTTACCTTCTGCAGTTGAGGTAAATAAAGGCCCCGGTCACTGTTTGAGGAAACACGGTAATGATAATCCTATCCTGGGCACAGTGGGCGCGTCTGCTCTTCCTCTCTCGATAAAGTTTCAGAGCAACAGAGACACAAAGTGTCCCCATAACCACAATCTCGGAACCCATCGTCTATCGGTCTGACGATCGATGGATGATGGGTTACGAGATTGCCATAACCACAGCGAATTGTCTGTCACTGCTCTGAAGCTGGTGCTGGCAATGCGCGGGTCCGTGCGCTCCCCGACGTTAGCGACAATCATCTGGGAGCGTGCCAAGGGGCTTTTGTACAGAAATAAAGTCACTAAGAGGGGCTGAGTCGCTAAGTCTAGCGAGAAAGTCAACAGTGGCAACACTGTGTGTGTGTCAGGTGCCCGCGTGTGAGGGGGAGAGGCTACCTAACGTTAGCTAGCCAGCTAACCCGCCAACTCCGACTTTACTGAAAACCGAGCAAAATTCGCCTCGCTTAACGTTATCACGGCTGTTGCACATATTTCGGTCAATATTACGAAATGCACGTTATTTGGCAGCGAGGTACATTCTAAACTACTACAAAAACCAATACTTACCATGAAATGGACTTCCACCTGCAGTCAGTGTCTCACCGATGTCTTGCAGCCAGAGGGAGAAAATGGTGGGCGCAAAGACATGTGACGAAAGCGCGTGGTCTCGCACATGCGCAAAGGGCGGTCCCCCAAACTTAACTCATTTATTTTGCGTTAATGCATCTCATAGGTGAAACTATTATATTACCTCAATTAAATATACATGTATATCTTTTAAATAGATATATTTAAATAAAGCAAACGATATTTAAATGTGTCACATCTAAGAAGGGCTTGAATCACTTTTTTGAGTGCACAAGTCTGGCAAGTACATCAAAGCACAAGTGTAGTATTTGCAGTGCAGTGATCTAGGTAATATCCAGACTAAATGTTTTTAATGAGTTTGGTTCCTCTCAAGATTAACTTAATGATCCTAACTGGCAACCCAAATCCTAAGTAAACCTAATTATCCTAACTGGCAATTCAGGTATATTTATATAAGTATTAAAATGGCTTACTCTTCAGTGGCCTCAGTAAACAACTCCGACAAAAAACTGACTCGGCCGGTTTTGTGAGGCACACCAGCTCCTCAGATCTTGTGCTTTCGTGTCATCCTGTAATTATGCAGTGCACTTTGAGTGTTTAAAATATTTCACCTGTCTTGTGTTCAACAGTGAACTTGGTTTGCGATTCATCCTGTATGACACTTGGCTGATTTTGGGACGCCATATGCTTCATAGCACACATAACATAACAAACCACATTGTCTACATGTCAGTGCGTATTTTATGGTTTATGTCATATCTGCGTGCAGAACAGGAGCAAGTATTTCAGGTATACTAAGGTGAAGCTCAATGCTAACTTTCTGAACCAGTCATTAT